>NC_048301.1:114201050-114515664 GCF_013100865.1 Trachemys scripta elegans
ATTGAATTGGCCCTGTCAACACTGGTTCTCCACTTGTGAAGTAACTCCCTGCTCTCCATGTGTCAGTATATAATGCCTGCATCTGTAACTTTCACTCTATGCATCCGAAGAAGTGAGGTTTTTACTCACGAAAGCTTATGCCCAAATAAATCTGTTAGTCTTTAAGGTGCCACCAGACTCCTTGTTGTTTTTGTAGATACAGACTAACAAGGCTACTCCCTTATAATTGCTGGAATGTCGCAGGTACCTGATGTAACTCAGAGAGCCTCATCTATTATTAGAACAGCTACTGCAGTGGCTATTGTGACGATAGTGACTAAATGCTTTTCTATTACCCAGGGGGGCTGTATGTCAAAGGTCTTTCTACAAACTGGTGCCTTCTCTCCGCTGAGAATAGTTTCACCTCCTGCTGTGAGTACCTCACCTCACACCTCAGCCAGGCAGGAGCTGAAAACGGTGAATGTTACAGTTCACACACTGAGTTGGACTACTGAAAAGGTGCACAAGCGGCGGGGAGACCACATGAAGCCTCTTTTATAGGTTGGGTGTAATAATAGCTGCCTTTTATTCAGAATCAATGTAAAAAGAGCAATTGAACTACTTTATGGAATAGACAGTTGAATCCAATACAGGCCTCTGCTTAAAACACAGGCCACGTACAAGGCTGGAGCAGGAGTTCACCATGTGGCACAAGGGGGTTCCATAACGATCTGGTAAGCCCAGGGCAGTGGGTCGATTGTGTCTGTGTGCGAGAGGAAAGCAGTCAGAAACACCACAGAGTGAGAGACAGAAGGGCAGAACAAGGCAGCCGAACAAGCACTGGGGATGTTTCAGTAAGAAAAAGCCCAGAGAGAGCTTGTGGCAGCTCCGTGCTGATGAAAGAGGTGTGAGCTTTGAGCAAAGAGACTACCTCCTGTTTGATTCTTCCTGTGTTTGAGGAAAGGGGACTGTGTGCAGTCTTCATAAACAAGACTGAATCAAAGATACCTGGATCCATCACCAATTTCTCCTTCTAACAAACAATACACAGGGCCCCAAATTTTGGCTAACTGCTCAAGTCAAAAAGGGGTGACACCTCCCTCTCCTTGTGTTCTGTGCTGGGCCCCCCATGAACACAGTCTTCTTCTTCTTTCCCTACCTTAGGGGCAGAAGAATCACTAAAGGATGCAGGGAAGAGCAGAAAGGAGCCATGATAAAATACACCTGTAAGTAATGGCCAGCAGAGCTGACTGGGTAAAACAAAAGAACATGGTGCACCTCCTGAAGGGGGGTTAGCTGCAGGCAAATCCCCCTCCCTTGGCACATGAAGGAGTTACAGGAAAAATTCTTCCTTCCTGAGCCGGAATCCCTCCCACAGTTCCCGAGACGCACACTGCTCCCATCATGGAAATGTGTCTATAAGGAACGACGGGGAGATTTAGGGTCATCAGGCTCCTAGGGCCTCTTGTGCTTTCATTAGTTGTAAATCAAAATAAGTGTAAAATTATTTTAAAAATCATTAAAACTATGATAAAATGGGGCTTTTATCAAAGTGATTAAGATTCTGCATTAGTTTTAAATGCCAGGGACACATTAGGAATCATTTATATATGATGACTTATTTTTCAGATTCAGGGGGATTGGAACTACTGCTCCAATATGTGCCCATCTTTATTTATAAATTCCATTTACCGAACACGACAGGCTAGCACACTGTTGGGAGCCACTGACGCACCAGGGGCTGGAGGGACACTCAGCGTCCAGCCTGTCCTGGTGTGTCTACACTGCAGCGAGTCCCAGAGCCTGGGTTAACTGACTTGGGCTTGTGCTACAGAACTAAAAATAGCAGTGTAGATGTTTCTGCTTGGGCTGGAACCCAGCACGGGAAATGGATCTTAGAGCCCAGGCTCCAGCCTGAGCAGGAACGTCTACACTGCTTGTAAAGGTGCTGGCCGCGACTCGACTCTCTCCGGGGTGGAGGGGAGCCACACCGGCTCACTGCACACTGCTGAGGTTTGGGGAATTAGTCTGGCCACGGGAGTCTTTCCTGGAGGCTCTTGCAGTAACTGGAATAAGCACCATAAGCCCAGGCCCTGGGTCAGGGCGGGGCAACAATGAGTCGGGTGCTCAGGTCCTCAGGCAGGGGCTGAGCCACAGCGGTACAACAGAAATAGGCTGAGGCCCTGGGTCAGGGCGGGGCAACAGTGAGTCAGGTGCTCAGGCCCTCCAGCAGGAACTGAGCACTGGCAGTATAAACAGTAGCAATAAGCCCAGGCCCTGGGCAGCAATGAGTCAGGGGCTCAGGCAGGGCTGAGCAGTAACAGTACAAATAGTAGCAAGCCCAGGCCCTATGTCAGGGCCGGGCAATACGGAGTCAGGCTTTCAGGCAGGGCTGAGCAACAACAGTAGGCCCAAGCCTTCAAGGCCTGGGAGAGGGGGAACTGCCACCCACGAGTTGGGTGGCAGGGGGGACGCAGGCCCTTCCACTCCACTGCGTCTCAGCCCAGGGCCTTAGCAGCGGCAGAAGACCCGCTGCTGAGTCAGTGGGGATCCTGGCTGCAACACACTGACCTGGGCTCTGGCAGTGTTGCAGCCAGACTAGGGTTGGCTGCCCCTGGGCTACTTCCAGACTCCCCCTCTGGTGGTACCTGGGTCAGGGTGTTGTCCTCCGGGGAGTCCAGGACCATGGGTTCCTCAGGGTAGTGGGTGAGCGGCAGGCTCAGCAACTTCTCCGGGTAGTGGGAGCAGGCAGGTCTGGCACCTCCTCTGGATAGCGAGCGCAGGGCAAGTCAGGCCAGTTCTGGTGGGCACCTTGGGCAGTGGGGTTTTCCCAGTCGTGGACTAGGCTGGAGACGTCTGGCCTGCCCGGCGGCTGGCTCCCTAGTGAGCTCTGAGGGCGAGCCTTTATACTTCCAGGTTGCCGCCTGACCCTCTGAGGGACAGGCTCCAAGCTCCCTATCTCCACTCCGGTCTCTGGATGGGCTCGTCCCGCTCCGGGGCGGAGTGGAGCCACACCGCCTCACTACACAGATATTTTTAGTCCTGTAGTGTGAGCCTGGATCAGTTGATCCAGGAACTGAGACTTCACTGCTGTGGGTCTTTTTTGCAATGTAGACACCCCCTTCATGTACCTGCAGGGAGCCAACACCTTACACCATCCTCACACTCCATTGAGTCCTTTACGGAAAAAAAACGGTAAATTCTCACCTCAGTTTCTGCAGTTTGCAGTTTGCATGCTTCAGTCCCTCACACAGCAGCTTCACTCCTGATTCTCCCAGGCTGTTTCCTGCCAGGCACAACTCAACCAAGGTCTGTTTGGTACCAAGAATAGAGGAGAAATCCTCACAGCAAGCAGCTGTCAAATGGCAATCACAAAACCTGCAGGAGACAGATAAGCAGAGAGAAAATGAGAACGTCTGTCTGTCCAGTTCCCTCTGTTGTTTCTAGAAAGATTCGTTTATTTGGGGGTGGGGAGGTGGGAGGGAGGAATCACACAGCTGTAGTAATGGATGGTGGGGACCACATGGTCATGTGTGGATTTCAATCCACGTGCATCTGTAGCTCTCATTGATCCCGTATTCCACATATGAGTGTTTTCCATCTCTGAGCAGACACACTTGGGCATCTGCTAATAAGAAGTTTTGTGGATGGGAGGAGCCTATTCTTCTCTCTTGCTGTATCTTTTCAATTGAGGACTCAGCAAATAAACCACCATCTATGGTAGACTGAGGCTACATCTACACTACAGGGGGGAGTCGATTTAAGATACGCAAATTCAGCTACGTGGATAGCGTAGCTGAATTCGACATATCGCAGCCGACTTACCCCGCTGTGAGGACGGCGGCAAAAATCGACCTCTGTGGCTTCCCGTCGATGGTGCTTACTCCCACCTCCGCTGGTGGAGTAAGAGCGTCGATTCGGGGATCGATTGTCGCGTCCCGACGGGATGCGATAAATTGATCCCCGAGAGGTCGATTTCTACCCGCCGATTCAGGCGGGTAGTGTAGACCCAGCCTTAGTATTGAACATTCAGGATTCAGGGATGGCTCCACTTTGCCACGTCTCAAGTCCCCCCCATCTCTCTCAACCGTACATTAGAAAAGGCTGGAATTTCTCTAGAGATCCCAGTCTCAAAGGGCACCAGAGAGAGGGAAGTCTCTCTTTGCCACATCCCTGAACAAGAACCTACCAGCCATCTGCTGATAGCCTGGAGAATAGATAACGTTAGCAAGGGGGGCTCTCTCTACCTCTGGGAGAAGAATGCTCCTGTGGACCTTAATATCTGCTCCTGGTGACACAGGCACTGGCACATCTCAGAAGAGACAAGGGTTCTGTAATCTTCATAGCCTCATACTGGCTAGGCCATGTGCGGCTCTCAGCTCTGGTGCAGCTGGCCAAAGCCGACTCCATTGGGCTGAATCTGGTCTTGGATGCTAACGTAGAACGAAGGCACCTTGCTGCATCTCAGGAGCCTTCTCCCTGACAGCTTGGCTCCTGACAGGGCACGGGGCCATATTCAAGTGCAGGGGGCTCATGTCTTCCTAGAATCATAGCAGCCATCTACCAGTGGAAAGGGATCTGGCAGGGTGCAAACAGATCCACATGGTGCCCTCTATTATCTCCACAGAAAATCAGTTTGACTTACTCCTTCATCCGCGTCTACCCTAAAGACTAACGCCACACAGAGGCATTTAGCAGCTATTCCAGCCTCTCAGGAAGTAGACAAAGTGTCCCATCCCTGCAGCCCTTATTATCCGCTTCATATGGGGCTTGACACCTTTGAAATCCTGTGTCAGAGGGGTGTGTGTGTGTGTGTGAGTGACCATACAAAATTACAAAGCCCATTTTGTATTAGCTGTTGAACACAGGTCTGAACTTGCCCAAGACAAACCCATTGAACTGCATTTCCTGTGCAGGAAAGGTGCATGACAGCCGGTTGAAGGACTGTCACTGAGAAGCCATCAGGACTACGCTCTGAAGTCATTGACTGTGATTATCTCAACTTCTGGCCCATCCCTATGGAAAAGAGGGGCCACAGGCAGGGCAAGCATGACTAGGAGAGGGTGCAGGGGCAACCCAGTGGGTCACCTGGCAAGGGGACAGAGACCCCAGAGCTGCCCTGTGCAGGGGGTGGGTATGACCATCATGACATGTAAGCAGGATGTACAGGAGAGAGAGAGGGCAAGAGGGACTCTGCCCAGCCTGAAACCCTGATATGCCTTGGACGCGTGGGAAGGGCCCGATAAGACTTAGGGAGGAGGGATCTCAGGACTTCTGTTGCTTTTCAAAGATCTGTAACTCCTGAGTGCTTTGAAGACAAAGTCTCTGATTAATAAGCCCCTGTGACAAGCCTGTGTTCCTTGCTTTCCTGCCACATTATCCCTGAAGGTGACAAACTAGAAGCCCAGAGAGCCCGCAACCGAGGTGGAGCGCTGGAGCAGGGTGAGAGTCTGACTGGAGGTCAACTTGGGAGATCTCAGACACTGATTTCAGGGTCTAGGGCAAGTGGAAGGCAGCGCCTCACATTCCAAGGAAGAACACCAGACAAGAAGGCTGAGGAATGACTCCAAAGATCCAGACCTGGAAACAGGGACTAGACCAACTTGCATGAGATGGAGCTGGTGTAGTAGGAAGAAAAAGAAAGAAGCAGGGAGAGAGTTGAGGGGTGGAGCAGAGACAGAGAAAGAAAGAAATCAAACCTCTCCCAAAAAAACATACTTGTGAGTCAGGGAGAAATGAAATCCAGTGAAGATACATTAATGTTAAATAAATAGATATGTTCAGGGCTTAGATACCCTAGTGACACGTAGGGCTGTATGAATAATTGGTTATTTGGTTCAGTGCCTGAACCCAATAATATGAAAGTATTTTCTTTGGGTTCACCTGAAACAGAAAAGCCAATTTTTCCCGACAAAATGAAAAAAACTGTAAAACAAATGGTTTGGGATCAAATTAAATGTTTTGTGCTACCCTAAACAAAATGCTTAGTTTTCAGGGTTTTTGTTTAACTCTATTTTTTTAATTAAACTGAGCTAAATTTTCCTAATAAAACATCGTTTTGTCACAAACTTTGAAATTTTGTTTCAAAAATGTCAAAACTAAATATTTTGACTTTTTTGGAAACTTTTCCCCCATTTTTATTCAGTCGAAACTATTCATCAGATTTTACCTGAATTCATGAACAGTCAACTTGCCAGTGCCAAATCAGCTATTTACCAAGTAAATTTCACCCAGCTCTAGTGACAGGCACCTCAGAAATATCTAAGATTAAAATGCCTAAACTTGTCTCTTCCACTTCCTGAATCTTTCCTGATCTCAAAGAATTCCCCCTGGCCTTCTGACCTCTGTCTCTCAGGCTCATCTGTGGGTAAGGTAATTGGGTTCACTGTCATTGCAGCAGTAGGCTGACTAAGCTAACCCCACATGTATTAACTGCAAATTTAAACACAATCCTCAGAAGTTATACAATGTGTGGTCACTATAGCAACCATGGTGAAGAGCTGTCCTGCTGTAGAATTTATAGATTCTTATTCATAGATTCATAGATTCTAGGACTGGAAGGGACCTCGAGAGGTCATCGAGTCCAGTCCCCTGCCCGCATGGCAGGACCAAATACTGTCTAGACCATCCCTGATAGACATTTATCTAACCTACTCTTAAATATTTCCAGAGATGGAGATTCCACAACCTCCCTAGGCAATTTATTCCAGTGTTTAACCACCCTGACAGTTAGGAACTTTTTCCTAATGTCCAACCTAGACCTCCCTTGCTGCAGTTTAAACCCATTGCTTCTGGTTCTATCCTTAGAGGCTAAGGTGAACAAGTTTTCTCCCTCCTCCTTATGACACCCTTTTAAATACCTGAAAACTGCTATCATGTCCCCTCTCAGTCTTCTCTTTTCCAAACTAAACAAACCCAATTCTTTCAGCCTTCCTTCATAGGTCATGTTCTCAAGACCTTTCATCATTCTTGTTGCTCTTCTCTGGACCCTGTCCAATTTCTCCACATCTTTTTTAAAATGCGGTGCCCAGAACTGGACACAATACTCCAGCTGAGGCCTAACCAGAGCAGAGTAGAGCGGAAGAATGACTTCTCGTGTCTTGCTCACAACACACCTGTTAATACATCCCAGAATCATGTTTGCTTTTTTTGCAACAGCATCACACTGTTGACTCATATTTAGCTTGTGGTCCACTATAACCCCTAAATCCCTTTCTGCCGTACTCCTTCCTAGACAGTCTCTTCCCATTCTGTATGTGTGAAACTGATTTTTCCTTCCTAAGTGGAGCACTTTGCATTTGTCTTTGTTAAACTTCATCCTGTTTACCTCAGCCCATTTCTCCAATTTGTCCAGATCATTTTGAATTATGACCCTGTCCTCCAAAGCAGTTGCAAACCCTCCCAGTTTGGTATCATCCGCAAACTTAATAAGCGTACTTTCTATGCCAATATCTAAGGCGTTGATGAAGATATTGAACAGAGCTGGTCCCAAAACAGACCCCTGCAGTACCCCACTCGTTACGCCTTTCCAGCAGGATTGGGAACCATTAATAACAACTCTCTGAGTACGGTTATCCAGCCAGTTATTTCTGGGATAGCAGCAGTAATAAGAGGATTTTAAAAAGAAAGAATAGTTACTTACTCTAGTTTCTTTAATTTACAGTTTGGATCCTTCAATGCTTGAGAGAGCAGGTAAATAGGCGAATGCTTTGGCTTATCCTGATGGTTTTTCCTTAAAAAAAGGAGAGAAGAGAAATTTTCTCTGTTGTTCTCCGAAGGCAGATTTTAATTCTATTTCCTGAACATTGAAATTGCCTCTTGGACAGTGTGATACAGTGCATATAGGTTATTCTGCGGTTACAGTTAGTTGCAAGTCCCCCAATTCAAAACTACATCTAGTACTTTGATATGTATTTTAAGTATATAGAGTCAAATAGAATACGTGCGACTAAGATTAATCCATTCATTTTATGAACTTGTGGTACTCTGATTCTCTGAATATTAAAACCCAGTTCTAACTACTCACACAAATGGGAATGTCTCCAGAGGTTTTATGCTTGTGTGTCAGGCAGTAACTGCAGTATCATTTCTGGAGATACAGTAGAAATTATTGTGTTTATTTAACTAGTAATGTTGTCTTTAATTTGCCCACAAAGCTAAAAACCAAATATAAGTATTTGCTTAAAATTGTAAGTATAACAACTGTTACTCAATAGTGTATAACTGGGGTTACACTTAGTGAAATTACATCCCTAGGAGGAACCAGAAATGGAGCTTATTGGTTCCTGACAGCAGAATGTGTAAAATGGTAAGTTAATTTTAAAGCAGCATCTGTATAAGAAATAGTGCTGGATAAATGATTAAACAACTAAAATTCAAGAAAAATATTCTGATGAATTTTAAAGTGAATTTATTTCCACTGTGTTCACACATCTATGTTAGCAAGAAGAAGAAAATCAAGGAAAGTGTGGGCCCCTTACTGAATGAGGGAGGCAACCTAGTGACTGAGGATGTGGAAAAAGCTAATGTACTCAATGATTTTTTTGCCTCTGTCTTCACGTACAAGATCAGCTCCCAGATTGCTGCACTGGGCAGTACAGCATGGGGAGAAGGTGACCAGCCCTCTGTGGAGAAAGAAGTGGTTCGGGACTATTTAGAAAAACTGGACGTGCACAAGTCCATGGGGCCGGATGCGCTGCATCCGAGGGTGCTAAAGGAGTTGGCGGGTGAGATTGCAGAGCCATTAGCCATTATTTTTGAAAACTCATGGCGATCGGGGGAGGTCCCAGATGACTGGAAAAAGGCTAATGTAGTGCCCATCTTTAAAAAAGGGAAGAAGGAGGATCCGGGGAACTACAGGCCAGTCAGCCTCACCTCAGTCCCTGGAAAAATCATGGAGCAGGTCCTCAAGGAATCAATTATGAAACATTTAGAGGAGAGGAAAGTGATCAGGAACAGTCAGCATGGATTCACGAAGAGGAAGTCGTGCCTGACTAACCTAATTGCCTTCTATGATGAGATAACTGGCTCTGTGGATGAGGGGAAAGCAGCGGATGTGTTATTCCTTGACTTTAGCAAAGCTTTTGATACGGTCTCCCACAGTATTCTTGCCGCCAAGTTAAAGAAGTATGGGCTGGATGAATGGACCGTAAGGTGGATAGAAAGCTGGCTAGATCGTCGGGCTCAACGGGTAGTGATCAATGGCTCCATGTCTAGTTGGCAGCCGGTTTCAAGCGGAGTGCCCCAAGGGTCGGTCCTGGGGCCGGTTTTGTTTAATATCTTTATTAATGATCTGGAGGATGGTGTGGACTGCACTCTCAGCAAGTTTGCAGATGACACTAAACTAGGAGGCGTGGTAGATACACTAGAGGGTAGGGATCGGATACAGAGGGACCTAGACAAATTAGAGGATTGGGCCGAAAAAAACCTGATGAGGTTCAACAAGGACAAGTGCAGAGTCCTGCACTTAGGACGGAAGAATCCCATGCACTGCTACAGACTAGGGACCGAATGGCTAGGTAGCAGTTCTGCAGAAAAGGACCTAGGGGTCACAGTGGACGAGAAGCTGGATATGAGTCGTCAGTGTGCTCTTGTTGCCAAGAAGGCTAACGGCATTTTGGGCTGTATAAGTAGGGGCATTGCCAGCAGATCGAGGAACGTGATCGTTCCCCTTTATTCGACATTGGTGAGGCCTCATCTGGAATACTGTGTCCAGTTTTGGGCCCCACACTACAAGAAGGATATGGAAAAATTGGAAAGAGTCCAGCGGAGGGCAACAAAAATGATTAGGGGTCTGGAGCACATGACTTATGAGGAGAGGCTGAGGGAACTGGGATTGTTTAGTCTCCAGAAGAGAAGAATGAGGGGGGATTTGATAGCAGCCTTCAACTACCTGAAGGGGGGTTCCAAAGAGGATGGAGCTCGGCTGTTCTCAGTGGTGGCAGATGACAGAACAAGGAGCAATGGTCTCAAGTTGCAGTGGGGGAGGTCCAGGTTGGATATCAGGAAAAACTATTTCACTAGGAGGGTGGTGAAACACTGGAATGCGTTACCTAGGGAGGTGGTGGAGTCTCATTCCTTGGAGGTTTTTAAGGCCCGGCTTGACAAATCCCTGGCTGGGATGATTTAGCTGGGAATTGGTCCTGCTTTGAGCAGGGGGTTGGACTAGATGACCTCTTGAGGTCCCTTCCAACTCTGATATTCTATGATTCTATGATTCTATGATCTTTATTGTGTGTTTTCCAAATATTCTAGCGAAGGGAATTTGCAGACAGGAATGTTGTTGAAGGAACGCATTTAAGTCACTATTACAGAATATTCCTGTGAAAGCAAAATTTGTAATTATGATCCTGAGCATTCATACTAGAAATCTGGTTCTCATATTTATGTTCATCGATTCACAGAACCGAAATATCTATGACCTGTGTGTCCAATCAAAATGAATAATTTAGAAAAATTAATATTTAAAAAAAATGAAATTGTTTGGATAATTTGTGAAAAAGGCAACATTCATTGAGTGAATTATTCATTATTATCTGCCCAGCTCTAATAATCAGGTCTTTCTTAGACAGCAGTTGTAGAGGACTCGGGGAGACAGGGTGATAGTTGGAGAGACAAGTGGGGTCACGGGAAGTGTTTTTTATCATGGGGGCAAATAAATCACACATATCTTGCCGAGGAAATGGACCAGTGTTTGAGGGGCGGAAACATGAGGAATGGAAGGGTATTAGGGACAAGCTAGATTGGAAGATAGGATGGGATGGTCGATGGTGTCACTGAGGTAGATGACGGGTAAAAGGAGAGCAGGCCAAATCCC
Organism: Trachemys scripta elegans; assembly: GCF_013100865.1. NCBI lineage: Eukaryota > Metazoa > Chordata > Testudines > Emydidae > Trachemys > Trachemys scripta. The sequence continues at coordinate 114,211,846 of NC_048301.1, forward strand.
TGTCTTTTGTCACCCTGTCCAGTCTGGCTTCCTCACCACTGAAGCGTCCATCTTAGTTTTTATTAACCTCACCCTAGCCAGAGTTCAGGTCCTCCCCCTCCTCAACCTCTCCACTGCCTTTAACATCTTTGCCTACTCTCCTCCTCTTGCAACCTCTTCTTCCCTCAACTTTCAGGAGTTTGTTCTCTCCTATTTCTCCTCCTACCTCTCTCGTTAGCATTTCATGTGCTGCATCCTCCTATCCCCCTCCACCTTTCATTGGCAACCCACAAGGCTCCATCCTTGGCGCCTCCTTTTCTCTACCTACACCTTGACACTGGGCAATTTCATTCAAAATGTGGCTTTGACGGTCAAATTTATGCTGAAGATTCAGATTATTATAAGGTCATCCAACACGGTGGTGTCCCAGTGTCTTCCACAAGATATCTCCCCTCCAGCAGGAAAGAGCGTGGTTATCACTGGGGTTATTTTTAAAGAACATGTATAACGTGATGGTGCTGGTGAGAGCTAGTTCTTGTGGGAAAACTCAGAGATGTAGGGTTTGTATTTAGTTTTGAGGCAGTGTGTGTGTGTGGGCAGGGGTTCCATTCTTATTTCATTGAGCAGTGAGTTCCACCGTTGTGACCCCACAGCTGTGACAACTGAGTCTCCTGCAGAGACGAGCCTTTCCTTCCTTGTCAACAGATTGGTTTTTCTTGTGGAACAAAGCCACCAGGCCAGGTCACTGTCATGGAGGGATAGAAGCTCTCTCTCTCTCTCAGTTGGGGCCAGCACCATGCAGTGCTTTGAAAAGAGTCAGTACAACCATGTTTAACTTGACTCTGGTCAATAGGGAGCCAGTGCAGGCAGCACCGTTTTGGGGAGATGCGTTCCTAGTAACCTAGCCACCCCTTCTCCACTGAATCGAACACAAATTACTCATCTTTACCATTTAGCCCTTTATGGCTTAGTCTTGCCCTGTCTGTCAACTGTAGTACACTATCAAGATATCAATCTCTGCCTCTACTCTGCCGATCATGCCATCTTTCATTACCCATTAGTCCATAATATTTTCATGCTTTCTCCCTTGCTGTCCCCTATGCCAGGGAGGAACACATCATAACTCCATTAAGGAGTAAGGAATGGTGTCCCTAGCCTCTGTTTGTCAAAGGGTGGAGATGGATGGCAGGAGAGAGATCACTTGATCATTACCTGTTAGGTTCACTCCCTCTGGGGCACCTGGCATTGGCCACTGTTGGTAGACAGGATACTGAGCTGGATGGACCTTTGGTCTGAATCAGTATGGCCGTTCTTATGTTCTTATTACTCCTCTGCAAAAGCCTTCTTCAAATCCCTCCTTAAAACTCACCTCTGCTGTGAATCCTGCAAAACACTTGACAATGGCTGGGCAGCTGGTGCACATGACTCCTGCTTACTAACTTCTGCCCATTAGACTAAACGTGATCATTTCTAGTTAGTGCAACACATGGTGGTGAGTTTGTGAGGTGGGATCTGAAACTGACCAATCTCAATTAATTCGGGGGCCACCAACATCCTATTAGCGGGCAATGTGTTTAATCCCTAGCACTAGGCTGTTGGGTTTCAGGATTGTTAGGCTGCATTCTCTTCCTTGCTCTGGGAGGAATCTAAGCTCTGCTGGTTAGAGACAGCAGAGCCATTGCAACAACCCTTCTGCTTGGGTTGTCTTCAGTAGAACTGGTTAGAAAATGTTCAACAAACATTACTTAATACCTTTGGGGAGAGGAAGAGAGAGAGAGATCTCATCGCAGAATAGCAAATAACCCTATGGTTAGTGGTTTTCTCTCTGTTGGAGCTATTCCACTTTGTGCAAATCCTTAAATATTCATTGGGCCAGAGAGAGCGAGACTGATTCTGTAACTGGGTAGTTAGGACACTGTCCTGAAATGTGAGAGACCAGGATCAGATCTGTTCTCTGCCTGATTTGGCCATCCCTGATCTGCAGGGAGTGGTCCCGGGCTCTCAACCTCAAAACAGGAGCATCTGTCACTTGATTTAAAGGACCACTCCCATGAGTACAGAGGCTATTAGAGATCCATGTACCGCTCGCTGTACAATCTAGTCACTAGACAGGAATAAAGAGCCACTCTGTCTGAATGTGGATTACACAGAGATATTTTGACTCTTCTCACCTTATAGGCAGGGTGGCAAAATGAATGAGCCTTAGATCCATGCTATTAGAGGTCTGGGTTCTATCCTCGGCTCTGTTGATGTGAACTTGCCAATCTCTCTGTTATCTTAGCTGTAAAATGGGTGAGTGATAGTTATACCTCCCCTAAGGCAGGGTTTTGAGGCCTATGTTAATAAGGGATGAAAAAGGCAGAGAAATATCAAGAGCAGTCAAGAAAACAACTGGGATTAGAACTCACAGGCCTTTAGCTGGTACCTCAGTGCACCATCTGCTAAGCTACTGGGTAGGGTAACCAGATGTCCCAATTTTATAGGGACAGTCCCGATTTGTGGAGCTTTTTCTTACATAGGCACCTATTACCCCCCACCCCCTGTCCCGATTTTTCACACTTGCTATCTGGTCACTCTACTACTGGGTATTGTGGCATCTTCGCTCACCCAGAAAAAAACAAAAAAACTACACACTTCCATTGCACTAGTTATGTGGAAACATGTGACAGTTTTGCAAGATGTGCAAGACATGGTAGGTTGGGTTAGGATTGTTTTGGAGACCTGCCAAGCAGTTGTTAATACTGACACTGAGACACACCACCAATTATTGAATGCACCTTTTTGTTTGTTAAAATCCAATTATACTGATAGGAAGAAGCTTCTGAAATATTTTTCAGTTCCTATGTAAAACTGATTTTTTTAAATGGTAATTTTAGTTTTATCCACATGCAGCAAATTGTGGTGAAGCGTTCTAGTGAAAACAATTGTTCTTTGTTATTTTAAAGCACTGCAGCATAGTTTGGTAATGACGATACCGGTCTTCTGGTGACAGCTAGAGCTGGTTGAAACTCAGAATTTTGTGGGAAATTTCAAGTTTTGGTTTTGTTCAGAATTTTGTGGGAAATTTCAAGTTTTGGTTTTGTTCTGAATTTTTATTTTAATATCAACAAACTGTTCAAACACACTGCCTTCCACACACAATAGCACAGTAAAACTACATGCTGAATTTCAGTTGAGGTCTGATCAACACACAGTTTTAGTACTGCTATAACTATTTTGTTTAGGAGACAAATTTTTACCAAAATGTTCTGACCAGTACAATCCCTAAGGTGGATGCAGTTTTACCATGATAAAGGTGCCTTAGTTGTACACTGGGGATGTGGAAGCTTGTTTTGTTTCCTAGTGATTTCCTCATCAGGGAAGGTCTCAGTGAGCAGCTCTCAACCTTCCTTGTACAATTGTTGACACAAAGCAGGTTTCCCTCCCCCGCTGTTTTGTCTCACCCTGTTCATATCTATACACAAAACAGTACAGCAAACATTTCAGTCATTGAGAGGACAGAGCAGACCAAACAATCATGATTTTTTTTTTAAAAAAGGTCATTTTTTTTGGTAGTCTGATAACTGTATCATTAGCTTACAGTAACCGTAGAATTGTTCTCAGGTGGGTCATTCAGCCAATTAGTAGTTATCAAGACATAGGGAAAAGAATATTTAATCTGTTAATGAAACTACAGATTTTTCAGCTCAGATAATACTTACTGATATAGCCACTTTTGTCGTCTTGGGAGTTTTTCCTCATGGTCTTCTAAACTAAATGTACAGTCATATATACAAAGTGACTCCAGACTATGACAATGCTTTACACAGAATGAGAGAGCCCTTTGATCCATCTGGGTAAATTTATTTTGATTTAATTTCAGTTCAGTGAAGTGATCCAATGCATTAACTGCAAAATCTTCTTCATACATCTCATATACACAGTGAAACAATTCAAGCTGATAACTTTGATAAATCTCCTCATGAACACAGGGCAAGATTAAATCTGTTTGTTGGTTTGCTTGAACCCACTTCAATAAATCTGCCTTAATTTTAGGTGAAAGTTTACACCCAAATTTTTCCTGCAGGTCCTTCATTCTTTCTTCATTTAAGAGCCCAAACAGGAATCGCACTGTTAACATTAAATAATTTTTAGAGTTTCCATAGTTTTCTAACAAAGTTTTCACATCTTTCTTTGGAATCCCTGAATCTGTTGTTTCATCTTCCGCCAGGACATATAACAAAGCTGCAAAAAACTCCTGAAAGCTTAAGTGAATGAAGCTGTAGAGACATTCACAGTCAGTTTCTTTTTGAAAAATATTCTCATTCAAAAAAAGGGGGAGAGAGTTTTCTTGATCTAAGCCGAACTTCTTGATTTCTTCTTCCTCAAACAGTATCTTTTGCTTCCAGATTCCATCAGCAGCCAAGGAACAAAGTCTCCTCAGATTTCCATGCAAGTGTTGCTTCGTATTGTTGCTGAGAGGCTTGACTAAACTGGAAAGGTAGAGCATATACACTCCAGTGACTGTTTTTGAAGTTTGTGTGAGAGTTTCTCCTTTTTCAAGCTGTTGTTTCAGAACTGTGCAGATGATCCAACATATGAAGGGGACAAAGCACATGGTGAAAAGAATTTCATTTGCTTTCACAAATTGTAAAGCTTGTCTTGCTTGGTTTTCATTTCCAAAGAACTTGTGGAAATATTCCTCCCTCTCAGCTTCAGAAAACCCCAGGATCTCTGCATAACGTGAGCATTCCAAACATTGCCCGAGTTTCTCCAGGGCAGCTGGTCTTGTAGTGATCATCAGGTAGGATTCAGGAACAACTGTTCTCCTAAATAAACTGCTCAGGATGATTTCCATTGGCTTCTTTTCCCAGGGATCAGTGCACAGATTATCTTTAGGCTGATCAAAGGAAAATCTCAGTTCATCGAACCCATCTATTATGAACAAGAGTTTTTCTGGATTCACCAGAATGTGATTAACTGGTGCATTTGTATTAAGCCAACTTTTAAAAATCATGTCAGCCACACTTCCCTGCTCATTAAGAAGGTTCATTTCCCTGCAGTTTATGTAGAAAACATAATCAAACTTTTCCTTATAGAGTTCCCCAGCTGCCCAATCGTACATGATCTTTCTTGCAGTCATTGTTTTCCCAATCCCAGCAGCTCCCAGCAGCACAACGACTTGTGGTGTGTGTCCATCTTTATCAGGTTTATAGAGGGTGGCCAGTGTAACTTCAGAACTAGCTCGTTCAGTCATGACTTCTGCATGTCTCCATCCCATGGCCATTATTTCATGTTCTCTCTCCTTTGCCTGACGAGGTCTGTCTATAATAGTCAGGTTTGTGTATCTTCTGTTTAGAATCATATAGTCACCAAAACGACTGTTCATGTCTTTTATTAGCTTGTATTTCTTTTTAATATCTTCTTTATACTTCTTCCTGTAACCTGTATCAGCAACATGAGACATTAGAAATATTGAACTGAAAGTTCAGAAAACAGACAGACTAATATCAGACTAATCTCTTAAAATAGTTCTACTGTAACAACAATAATGGTTCTTCACATTTATAATGAAACCTTCTTCAAAAAGGAGCCTGTAATCACTTAACTATGGGTGAGATCCTGCAGCCCTTACTCAAATACGGATGCCCCACTGAAATTATTCATTTGAGTAAAGACTGTAGGCATCACTTCATTCTCTTTGAAATGCAGCCACCTCTCTGGTGAAACCCGGCTACTGTCTGGCAATGCACAGGAACACTACACAACAAGGTAGGTCACCAGTGGAAGAGAATATCATATGCAGTTGAAACAAAACTGGGAATGTAGGTGGAAAGAAAGTAATTTCATAAACTAGAATTTGTCAGGACACCTGGGTTTACAAGAGAGAGCATCACAGGATCTTTAATTACCACAATTGAGTACCTCCAGTTACCTTTCTCATGTAAGAGATGGTGCCCCTAAAGCAGAGTGTCCTCCAGCATGAGGCTAGTACATTTGCTCAGTACTGACCCAGAGCGATACTTTGTACACATCTGTATTGGAAGTTGCCCAAGGTAATAAAAGTCCCTCTCAGCCCATTATATAAAATTGTTCGTAAAACAACTGATACAAACTGGATCATTTATCCTAGAAAAGCAGTACTGGGGGGTCTGCAAGGCTCCTGGTAAAGTCATAGGTTGGCATGACAATGAGCCGAGAGAGTCTAGAAATAGAAAAAATGTTTATAATTGAAATCACCGAAGGATTTTGATCGGTTCATTGTAATGGCATGAGGCTGCCACCCCATTTTGTACACAGTTTTTCTGGCTGTCGCTGAACGGAGCAGAAGAACACGTGAAATGGAAGAAGCGAACTTCTCCATCATGGCTGCAATTCCTGGGATCCACCATGACACAAAGAGTGGAAGGACAGACAAATTGCTTAGGATGAGTATAAAAGGATTGCACAGAATGTAGGGACAAAATCAGAAAGGCTAAGGCACAAAATGAGTTACACCTAGTGAAGGACATAGAAAGCAATAAAAGGCTCTATAAATACAACAGGAGCAAGAGAAGGACAAAGAAAAGCATAGGTCCACTGCTTAGCAGGGAAGAAGATCTAATAATGGATGATACCTATAAGGCAGAGGTGTTTAATGCCTATTTTGCTTCAGTATTCACTAAATATGTTAATTGTGACCAGATGCTAACACAATTATTATTAACAACAAGAGGGAAGACCCAAAAGCCAGAATAGGGAGAGAGCAGGGTAAAGACTACTTAGATAAGTTAGATGCATTCAAGTCAGCAAGGGCCTAAAAATTCACCTTAGGATGCTTAAGGAACTAGATGAAGCAATCTCTGAACCACTCTCTCAGAAAACTCATAGAGGATGGATGAGGTCCCAGTGGACTGGAGAAGGGCAAATATCTTTTAATGATGGAACAAAGACAACTTGGGGAATTATAGACATGTAAACTGTTCATTTTTGTTTCACAGCAATAGTTCTGGGAACGTATCCAACTGAGTAAGCAGGAACCGCTGTCCTTAGGTAACTTCCTGGGTAGCCATCACATACCTTTTGCTGACAACTCTGATGGGTTTTGACTCTGATGAAACTCTGAAAGGGAAATTACATTTAAACAACAGTGTAAGAATGTAGAGTGTATTTCAATGCAAGTGAGTTTCTGTTCTGTACGGAGGCAGCAAGTGACAGAATGATGCAATTGCATTCTGTGTTAATGAAGTAATCACCAAGGAGAGCATGGCTACCAGCCATCAGTATATGAAGTTCAGTTTGGGGAATACTGTGAAGGGAGTTCAGTTTCTCGGACCTCCCTCTGCCTGGTTCTACTGATGACTAGTCTGCACTTTACACGATGAGCCGGCCACGTGGTCAGAGAAACACAGAACAACTAGCACTGGGACAAAGAGTCAATTCAGGAGTGTTTGTGGGGAGAGGGACTCCCTCACAAACACTCATGTTCCAACACAGATTAGGTGAAACAACTAAAGAGTCCATGTGAAGGACAATTCTGCTCTCGTTCAGGGATGGGCTAGGTGACTCAGGAAAGCCTTTAAAACCTAGGGATCTAAAACAGACACTAATGGCAGCCCGAGGGAATTTGTTTGTTTGGGATAACTACCACTTGGGACCTCTCCCCAACCATCCCTATCTTTTCACTAGATTCAGTTATTGACAGAATGCTGACTGGGTTAAACGTTGCATAGACAACCAGAAATGTTTGCATAAATATTGCCACTCCTTTTGCCAAGCATCTGTGACTAACTTAGGGGGATAAAGTACCCTTTCCCCACCCCTCAATAATTATTATTTTATTACTGAGTTATGGTAGGATCTAGATTCCCAATCGGGGCCCATTGTACTAGGTCCTGTGTGCACACATAACATGATTGTCCCTGCCTGACAGAGCTCACAGTCTAAACCAAGTAACTTCCCCCTGCATTGCGCTCTGGAGGCTTCTAAACTCTCCCCCTGGGGGACTATCCACGGGAGTGAATTCCAAAGGCCTCTAGGGAGAGCCCCACGGCCAGCCCTGGAGTGTTCCATCCCAGGGACCCCCTGCAGAACCAGCCCAGCTGAGCTCCACTGGCACCGTGGGGTGCAGGGAAGTGGAACAGGAATGACTAACAGGGTTGAGTTTAGCTCCATCACTGAGCACATGGATTTTAATGCTGCTCTACTAAAAACTGGCTCCCCACGGACACTGGCTATTACACTCTTGTGGGACACTGCAAAGCGGCCTGGAGCCTTTGGAACTGCAGCTCTCAACGTTTGCTGGCTCCTTGGCTGTTTGTACTGCACTGAATTTGTTTCTTGAATTAAAAGATAGCCTTGGAGATAATAAAGATCCTGCCTGGAACCCCAGGAATGTCTCATGCTGTCAACCAGCTGTTTGGGGATAACATACTCTGCTGTGATCAGTTACCAGTTACAGAGCCTCAATTCTCTGTCCCAGCTCTGGCACAGGTTAGAGCAGCCTAGGGGCTGGTCTTACTTGCACTAGTTGCTAATGGTCACCAAGGAATGATCCTCCAGCTGGGGATGCATTCCAGCTACTCCTCCTCCCCACCTCTCCCTGTCCATGGAACTCCCTCCCTCTGCACCGCTCTGTTGGCTCTACACCCACTGGGGACTCCCCCACACTGGGGATTTCCTCAGAGGGAGAGTTACAGGCTGTCTCTGCTCCCCTTGAGACAGCTGAGTGGTGAAAAGGGAGTGGAGCAGGTGAGAGAATCTGACCCACTCTGGGCATCTCTGCTCTGAGTCCCCCGGGCTTCCTGCTCGGATTCAGAATTTGTCATTCCTGCCATCAGCCTGTTTCTCCTTCTGCTCCTGCTGCTGCTGCCCTGGGGGAGATTCTCGGGGCAGACTATCAGGTTTTACAGTAACTTTATGTCTCTTACCTTTCTCTCTTTCTTCTCTGAGTTTTGCAGCAGACTCTCGGAGGTCGATCTGAGTGAAAACATCTATGGTTACATCTACCACAGCATCTCCACTATAGAATTCCATCAGGAGGTTCTTCGTATCTATCCTGTCGGCATTCTCCAGCCGACCTCGGGGGATGTTACCTTTCCCCTTAAAGTCAGAGTGTGATAGTTTGTCTTTAAATCTTTTCAAGTCTTCCTGAGAAAGGTTGTCGAGGGCTCGTAAGAGCAGGTCACTGATTCTGCTGCTTTGGTTTCCCATCACTGGGCATCAAGAGATAAGCTAAAATGCAGTGTAAAGTCTTGGTGTTAATCATTAATTGGATCATTAATAACAACAATTATTCCCATGTACAGGAAAGAAGTAAGCTAATGGTGGGAGAAGGTCGCTGGGGCTCATAACTCCTCAGTGTTTCTCTCTCACAAATGATTCTTTGTGCCTTTTTCCACATCTGTAAAATGGAGATAATCCTACTGATCTAACTCACAGGGTGAGGTGCATCTTAGCTAATGTTTGTAAAGCCAAGTGAGGTTTTAGGAAGATGCGAGCTATACTAATAGTATTTATCAGCCAACTGGATTTGAAAATAGAGGTGGGACACCCTAATTTAATTAAAATTTCAAAAATATAAACTCAGAAAATACAGTCCTGGAATATCAAGCCCTGCATCCTGAGATCCAGCATCAGCGTGTGAGACCCTCATGGGTATTCTGGATATCAGAGCAAGGTTAGGTGGAGCAGTGGTAATTTCTGACATACGGTGTGTCCAGTGGTGAGCTGGAGCTGGTTCACATGAACCGGTTGTTAAAATTTAGAAGCTGGTTTAGAACCGGTTGTTAAAGCGGTGGGCAAACTCTGGGCTGCAGGCCACATCCGGCCCGCGGGACCAACCTGTCTTGCCCGCCTGAGTTCCTAGCTGGGGAGGCTCCCCAGGACCCTCCCTCACCTTCCTCCCTCTCACAGAGCTTGGCGCCGGTGCTCTGGACCACTCCTGGGCAGCTCTGCCGTTTTGAGCGGCATGGTAAGGGGGTGGGGCTGCGAGCTCCAGCACGCTGCGTGGCATCCATACACACTGCCCTGAGCAGCATGGTAAAGGGGGCTGGGCTGGGGCTGGGAGGATAAGGGGCAGGGAGCAGTTGGAGGGGGCAGAAGTTTTGGGGGGCAGTCAGGGGATGGGGAACGGGGGGGTTGGGTAGGCGTGGGAGTTCTGGGGATCTGTCGGGGTGGTGGTGGATGGGGTCGGGCAGTGAAAATAAGTGAAAGTAAGCTGGTACACCCCGGTACGGCGTACTGGCAAGAGCCAGTGCACCATACCGGGGTGGCCTGGCTTCCCCAGGTGGCAATTTAAAGGGCCTGGGGCTCCCAGCAGTGGCTATTTAAAGGGCCGGGGGCCATAGAGGCAGTGGGAGCCCCAGGCCCTTTAAATAGCCGCCAGAGCCCCACTGCCGCTACCCCAGGGCTCCGGGAGCTATTTAAAGGGCCAGGCTGTAGAAGCAGGGGAGTCCTGGGCCCTTTAAATAGCCCCCTGAGCCCTGGAGTAGCGGCGGGGCTCTGAGGGCTATTTAAAGGGCCTGGGGCTCCCACTGCCTCTATGGCCCCGGCCCTTTAAATAGCCACTGGAGCCCTGCTGCTGGAGACCTGGAGTAGCAGCGGCAGCTGGGGGCTCTGGCAGCAGTTTAAAGGGTCCAGGGCGGTAGCGGCGCCCGAGCCCTGGGTCCTTTAAACTGCTCCTGGAACCCCCAGCTGCCGCTGCTACCCCGGCGAGGGAGGGGGAGGGCACTTACCGGTACAAGGAGGGCCGGGGCTGGCTCTGACCCCCCATCCCTGCCCCTTCCGAGGGCCAGAGCTGGCCCCAACCCAGCCCCGTACCAGTAAGTCCCTATTTCTACTTTCACCCCTGGGGTCAGGGCAGTCAGGAGACAGGGAGCGGGGCAAGTTGGATAGGGGGTGGGACCCTATGGGAGAGTTAGGGTGGACGGTCTTGGGCTTGTACTCACCGGGAGGTGCTTAATAACCAGTTCCCTACCGGGTCAGTGGCAGCACTTCGGCAGCGTGTTGTTCACTCTCTCCAGGTCTTTGGCGGCACTGAAGGACCCGCCGCTGAAGTTCTGCCAAAAACCCGGAGCGAGTTAGGACCCGCCGCCGAAGTACCGCCGAAGACCCAGTAGGGAACCAGTTGTTAACATTCTGGCAGCTCATCACTGGGTGCGTCTACATAGCAACTGCGAGGTGTCAGTCTCAGCTTGGACAGACAGACAGATGTGAGCTTCAGCTCTGCTTGAACTAGGGCTAAAAATACCAGTGTATTTTGGTGGTGGAAACACAGGCTAGATGCCCCAAGTAAAATCCTGCCCGACCCCCTGGATACATACCCGGGTGGCTAGCTCAAGCCACCGCCCATGCTGCTACTTTGAGGCGAGAGCACAAACACAGCTCATGCACATGTCTACCTGCACTGGGAATGACACCTCTCACTTGCTGTGTAAACATACCCATGGGCCCCATTCTGACATGTCTCACCACCCACATGTACAAACTACAACTAGCTCAGATTAAAGTTAGCCCATCCCAAGAGAAAATGCAGAAAGTGATGGACTTACTGTTAGTCAGAACGCTCTCACAAGCATCATCTGAAGGCCCTGGTTTGATCTGTTTCTCTCAGTCTTCTTTGTGTTCAAACACAGATAGATAGATATAAAAACCTAGGAAGAGGAACAGGAAACTGTTTGCTCAAAGCTTATTGTGAAATACAAAGAAACTAAAACATCTTCCGCTAAAAGTAATTTTCAGCACTTTCTGAATTTCTCTAACAACCCTCATACCACAGCAAGTGTGATTTAAAGCCTTCTTAGTCCATGTATGTATATTGTGTTGGTTTTTATTCCTTTTATTGACTTTTGGATTCACCCCTTTGGCTTCAGCAACTGGTTTCTCTGAATAGTGGGCTCATGAACTCCATAGACATGTTCACCACTTCTCCCTTCCCACACGCTCCATGTTGGGAGAAAATATCGTAGCAGCTTTAACCAAGACAAGCCACGTATCATAGCGAGCAGCAGACAGAATGGGGACTGGACTTTCAATCTTGATAAATAAATAGCAGTGATATCAGCAGGAGTTGAGGCTTACATCCTATTTGGGGGTGGGGGGAAGAATCACTATCTTTAATATTAAAAAAAAATCATGAAAACAGAACTTTTGACAAAAATGTAGTCAGCAGAATTGGATCTTCGTGGACCACAAATATCATAAGCTTCAAAAGTGAGCTTGGAAAGTTTTACAAGTCACCCAGACAGTTACTCAGAAGGAAATTGCTGCTTGTTAAACGGAAGAAGGGAGGACATGTTTCTGATACATCCATGTGAAATTCTTAATCTCTGTCATCTTTCTGGGGCAATTTTCTTTGAGATCAAATAAGCAGCAACTCTGAGCTCCCATGCTGGCTCACACCCCACCACCTTCCACCATTTGGGGCTTTGTTGCCTCATTTTAAGAATTTCTCAGGTTTTTGTTTACAGCTGCCAGAAGCCCTTGTCCCACCTGAGAAGTGGAAACGAGAGGTTTGCTGTTCATTTCAGCAGAGAAATAAGAAAAATGGGAACCAGAATCCATTGGTCCCACTCCTCTTAGGATGGAAGCAGAGAGATGGGTTTCTGCCTGGGGGCAGATCTCAGCTGGTGTAAGTCAGCTTTAGTACTACTGCCAAGGGATGGCCCATATACGGGTCCCTAAATACACAGCTTTACAGGGAGCTGGATTTGCTTGTATCAGCCCTGCACATAGAGTGAACGTGATAACCGTTGCCCTAGAGACACTCACATGTTGAGGCTAGCGATGTAGGTGTTATGGCCGCTCTCTCGGGTGGTTGGTCCCCTACTGCATCCATTAGTCTCTGCTCACAACTCCATATATCAAATTAAATTAAAACAAAAATTAAATCCCTGTGTTACAAGAACATAAGGTTACTGATTCAAGCACTTAAAAGATAGGAAATGCCAGAATTAAGGATGCCCATGGGACAGGAGTTCAGCCCCCTCGTGCATGTGCACCATGATACAGTCTTTGACGTCACTTGATCACATCCCATTTTTTCCCCATTCGCTGTCTGGACAGCTAGTCAGGATCCTTTTTCTCCTGCTGACTCAATGTATGGCCCCAGGCCTCATTCAGCACAAACCACTGAATACAAAATTATCTATTTTTCTCCAGGGTGTTCTGATGGGGGGTTGCAACCTAAGTTCCCTCTAAGCTGCATGGCCATGCAGCTGCCTATTAAGCCCCAGGCAGAGGCTCAGGGCTGTGGCAGGGAGAAATGCCTCTCCCCCAGCACGGACCAGCCCCGGACTTGCTGTGGCCGGGAAAGAGGAGCCCCTCCCTTGGCCCAGCTGAGGCCCACCGGAGCTGCCGGGGAGAGGAGCCCCTCCCTTGGCCCGGCACTGCTGGAGTTACCATGGTGGGGAAGAAGCACTTCTCCCCTGGCCCCGAGCTGATGCGATGAGAGAGGGCTGGGGGAAGTCCTCTCTCCCCACCACAGCCCCAAGGCAGCCTGCACCCCAAACCACTCATCCCTGGCCCCACCCCAGAGCCCACACCCCAACCCTCTGCCCCAGCCCTGAGCCCCCTCCCGCAACCCGAGCCCCTCATCCCAAGCGCACCCCAGAGCCTTCACCCCTAGCCAGACCCCTTACCCCCCACACCCCAACACCCTGCCCCAGCCCTGAGCCTTCTCCCGCACTCCAAACTCCTCATCCCCAGCCCCACCACATGCATTTTATTATGTGCACCAATATGAAGGTGATGCTCCTCCTGCAAACCCAGAATTGCTCCCTGACCTCTCCCTGGGGCAGTGCTGCTCCACACCTCCCCCAGCAAGGGGCTGAAAAGATACCTGGCTGAAGGACAGAAGGGGAGGGGGCAGTAGAAGCACATGAGCTGTCACAGGTAAATGGAGGGGGCCGGGCAGAGGTACCCCTGGGGCAGCAGAGACACATGGGAGGACTGAGGGGTCAGAGGCACATGGCGGGAGCTGCAGGTCGTGAGGCCCCTGTCAGTTACCTTGGCGGGGGATTGAGGACTCCAGGGGCTTCTTTGGCAAAGTTCAGCATCCTCCAGAGGGTGGAGACGGGAGCTGCTGCCTGAGAGAAGGAGCTGTTCAGGTAGAGGGGGGATGTGGGTGCTGGGGACCTGGGGGTATCCAGGCAGAGCCAACCCCTCAGCTGGGGGATATAATAGGGAGATGGGGGGTTTCTGGAAAGGGGATCCAGGCATTAAAATTGGAAGGCCAGATACTGAGGGAGCTGGCAGTGTAGGGACTACTTTCTTGCCACATAAAGGGGAGACTATGGGTCTGGTGTGCTCACTGGGCAGGTGGAGACTTCCCCATAACATATAGGAACCCCATCTTTGCCTTGGGCTCTGCCTGTAAAGGCAGGGCCTGTGGCTGTGCTTTCCCTCCCTTGTGCAGCTTGGGGGTTGGTGTGGAAGCACCTGCTGAGCTGCCCCGGAGGGTGATGGGACCTACGTCTAGAAAGGGTGTGTGCAGAGGGCCTGGGTGCCTGTAGAACCGGTGGGGCTGGGGTTGCAGAGTGAGGGGCTCTGTCTGTATCCAGGGGTCAGCGGTGCAGAAAGCTGTGTCTGAGGACAGCGTTTGTGTGGAATGAGCGTGTGGGCAGAATAACAGGATGGCATGAAAGTGGAAGTGCAATGAATGCTGGGTGAGACAGATGGAATGGATGCACCAGCTGGCTGTGAGTCGGACAGAGACAATTGATACATATTTAAGCACATATCTATAAATAGAACCTATTGGTTCTCTGCTTGCAAATGTCGGCAGGTCCACCTAGTATCTGAGCAACTCACAATATTTTTTATTGGTTTCTCATCCAACACCGCTGGGAGGTAGGGCAGTAGGAGCCTCCTTTTAGAAATGGGGAACTGAAGCACAAATGGACTAATGCCCAGATCCATTGATTACCATGGAAATTTGGATCCTAAATATCTTCATGGACCTCAGCCTAAGTGACTTGACCAACGTCGCACTGGTAGAGGAGGGAACTGAACCCAATAGTCTCAAGTCCCAGTCCAGCCTTTCATCATCAGACTTACCCATCATCCTGCATTCCAGCCTCTCTGAAATCTAGTTTAAATTAACTTCATAGCACTCTCTCATAGAGATAACCCCCTAAATTGTAAAAAGAAGAACAGGAGTACTTGTGGCACCTTAGAGACGAACAAATTTATTAGAGCATAAGCTTTCATGGACTACAGCCCACTTCTTCGGATGCATATAGAATGGAACATATATTGAGGAGATATATATACACACACATACAGAGAGCATAAACAGGTGGGAATTGTCTTACCAACTCTGAGAGGCCAATTAATTAAGAGAAAAAAAACTTTTGAAGTGATAATCAAGATAGCCCAGTACAGACAGCATACTTACAAGGGGAGATAGAATCAATGTTTGTAATGGCTCAGCCATTCCCAGTCCTTATTCAAACCGGAGTTGATTGTGTCTAGTTTGCATATCAATTCTAGCTCAGCAGTCTCTTGTTGGAGTCTGTTTTTGAAGTTTTTCTGTTGTAATATAGCCACCCGCAGGTCTGTCACTGAATGACCAGACAGGTTAAAGTGTTCTCCCACTGGTTTTTGAGTATTATGATTCCTGATGTCAGATTTGTGTCCATTAATTCTTTTGCGTAGAGATTGTCCTGTTTGGCCAATGTACATGGCAGAGGGGCATTGCTGGCACATGATGGCATATATCACATTGGTAGATGTGCAGGTGAACGAGCCCCTGATGGTATGGTTGATGTGATTAGGTCCTGTGATGATGTCACTTGAATAGATATGTGGACAGAGTTGGCATCAGGGTTTGTTACAAGGATAGGTTCCTGGGTTAGTGGTTTTGTTCAGTGATGTGTGGTTGCTGGTGAGTATTTGCTTTAGGTTGGGGGGTTGTCTGTAAGCGAGGACAGGTCTGTCTCCCAAGATCTGTGAGAGTAAAGGATCATCTTTCAGGATAGGTTGTAGATCTCTGATGATGCGCTGGAGAGGTTTTAGTTGGGGGCTGAAGGTGACAGCTAGTGGTGTTCTGTTATTTTCTTTGTTGGGCCTGTCTTGTAGGAGGTGACTTCTGGGTACTCGTCTGGCTCTGTCAATCTGTTTTTTCACTTCAGCAGGTGGGTATTGTAGTTTTAAGAATGCTTGATAGAGATCTTGTAGGTTCTTGTCTCTATCCGAGGGATTGGAGCAAATGCAGTTATATCTTAGAGCTTGGCTGTAGACAATGGATTGTGTGGTGTGTCCTGGATGGAAGCTGGAGGCATTAGGTAAGTGTAGCGGTCAGTAGGTTTCCGGTATAGGGTGGTATTTATGTGACCATCGCTTATTAGCACAGTAGTGTCCAGGAAATGGACCGCTTGTGTGGATTGATCTAGGCTGAGGTTGATGGTGGGATGGAAATTATTGAAATCATGGTGAAATTCCTCAAGGGCTTCTTTTCCATGGGTCCAGATGATGAAGATGTCATCAATGTAGCGCAAGTAGAGTAGGGGCGTTAGGGGACGAGAGCTAAGGAAGCGTTGTTCTAAGTCAGCCATAAAAATGTTGGCATATTGTGGGGCCATGCGGGTACCCATAGCAGTGCTGCTGACTTGAAGGTATATATTGTCCCCAAATGTGAAATAGTTGTGGGTGAGGACAAAATCACAAAGTTCAGCCACCAGGTTAGCTGTGACATTATTAGGGATACTGTTCCTGATAGCTTGTAGTCCATCTTTGTGTGGAATATTGGTGTAGAGGGCTTCTACGTCCATAGTGGCCAAG
This sequence comes from Trachemys scripta elegans, assembly GCF_013100865.1. Classification (NCBI taxonomy): domain Eukaryota; kingdom Metazoa; phylum Chordata; order Testudines; family Emydidae; genus Trachemys; species Trachemys scripta. Next base: position 114,228,565 of record NC_048301.1, read on the forward strand.
ATGGTGTTTTCTGGAAGATCACCGATGGATTGTAGTTTCCTCAGGAAGTCAGTGGTGTCTCGAAGACAGCTGGGAGTGCTGGTAGCATAGGGTCTGAGGAGAGAGTCTACATAACCAGACAAGCCTGATGTTAGGGTGCCAATGCCTGAGATGATGGGGCGTCCAGGATATCCAGGTTTATGGATCTTGGGTAGCAAATAGAATACCCCTGGTCGGGGTTCTAGGCATGTGTCTGTACAGATTTGTTCCTGTGCTTTGTCAGGGAGTTTTTTTAGCAGATGGTGTAGTTTCTTTAGGTAATCCTCAGTGGGATCAGAGGATAATGGCCTGTAGAATGTGGTGTTAGAGAGCTGTATGTGTGTATATATATCTCCTCAATATATGTTCCATTCTATATGCATCCGAAGAAGTGGGCTGTAGTCCACGAAAGCTTATGCTCTAATAAATTTGTTAGTCTCTAAGGTGCCACAAGTACTCCTGTTCTTCTTTTTGCGGATACAGACTAACACGGCTGCTACTCTGAAACCCCTAAATTGTGCCATCCTGATTCTCCAGCGGGTTTCACATCAGAAATGCCCAAGCGCAGACAGAAGCCCCTTTGGGGAACAGAAAGAGCCAAAGATGTGGGCCCTGCAAACACCCTGCACTCCCCTCTGTTCATTCCCTGCCTTGGTTGCAGCGGGAAGAGATGTTATAATCCCTGAACTGAGGGCCCTATTACTGCTACATGGGGAACATGAGAGTAGACCAAGGCTGAGAGGGACCTCGTGGCTTCAAGCAAGAACCAGCCAAAGCAGCTCCTAAGGCAAATGCTGAAGAAGTAGGCAGGGGAAATGTCTCTCTCTGCAAAAGCTTTGACTACCATGGCACATGCAGTAGAAAACCCCTAGATCTGCACCAGTGCAGTATTCATATTGTGTCCTGTGAAAATGTCACTCCCCTCCTGACGAGAACTGGCTGGGATTTGAGGGGCCCCACTTCACCCGTTAATCCATTCAGCTGCTTTGGCCACTCTTTGCTCTCTCCACACCTCCTGTCTGCACCACTCAGTGATTGTAACATGCTGCCTGCAATGAAGTAGGATCCCGGGTTGACCTGCCATATCACACAAAGGCAAAGATGTTCCTAGTGTCACGACCACATGCCAGGCAACAATCATTTACAAAAAAAGGCCATGGGGGGGGGTGCACAAAAAGGGACACATCACAGCAGGGTGCGCGGGGAGAGGAGCAGCCATGGAGCAGGGCGCACTCTGTAATAGAGTGACCAGATGTCCCGATTTTATAAGGACAGTCCCAATTTTTGGGTCTTTTTCTTATATAGGTTCCTATTTACCCCCCCCGCCCGTCCTGATTTTTCACATTTGGTGTCTGGTCACCCTACTCTGTAACCATTACAAAATGCAGCTAGGGTCTCCCATCTTCTGGTGTTGCCAGATGCTCTGTGGCTACAGTTTGGAAGAGGAACCTGACTGCATAGAACATGGGACACTCTGAGGATGGGAATGTTCTAACACAGACCGAGAACGAGACCATCACACCCAACTCACCCTGGCTTCTGCTTTAGAGTCTGAGGAAAACACCATCTTCAAAGTAAGCGCTGAACCAGCCCAGTCACATCCTAAGAAGAGACTGATGCAGGTGTGATGTGAAGGTTACTCCTGAGGTACCTTTGTCACATATGAGTGAATCCAACTTCCATTAACATCAATGGAAAGACTCCCTTTGACTTTGGTGGGCTTTGGATCAGACCCACAAAGCCTGGGTGACCTGGTTGCTCAAGTTGTTGCTACAGAGCACTGTTGGGTCCCTAGTCAGCTCTGTGTTTGGCTGTTACACCCATGGAGAGGGGCACCTGCAGCCTGCTCAGCACCCACAGGAAAGTCACTGGTAATGAACAAACACTAGCCCCTCAAGGAGGCTCTAGCAGGCAGCTGTCTCGAGTCAGGTCCTGGTCCCCAGGCAGGCTTCTCTCACTCTGATAGCAAGAGGTCTAGGCTCCCTCCCAGCCAGTTCTTACCTCAGCTGGGCAATCCCTTTTTAACCCTTCCCTCCAAGCCTCACCCCTTCTGCAGGTGTAGCAAGGCAAGGCTAAATAAGCCCATAACAGTTTGTTAAGCCAGTTTGAGGTTTGCACCCCCCTGTTACAGCCCATTCCTGCCCCTCTGCAGTCAATGGGTTGTGCAGTTGACTCCAATGGCAGAAGTATTAGGCCTACAGAGTGAGTGAAATTCCCTATTAAGGTTTAATATCCTCTTAATACCAGCTTTGCTCAGACACAGCTGTGTGGACATTGGGCTGTGCAGGGGAGAATCACCCAGAGTGTGTTAGGGTCAAATTCCACCTTGAGTTACCCCCTGTGCAGTCCTTTTGGCTTTTGCAGGAACAACCCTGGGCTGGCAGGAAGATCATAGGTCTCGTCCAGGCGTAACTTCTATGAGTCAGAGGCGTTACACAAATGTAACTGAGGGCAGAATTTGTACCGGCTCCATCCTTGTCTTGTAACAGAGGAATTACCTTATAAACCAATCCAGGATTAGCAGGATAAACTACTGCATGGCCTGCTTCAATTGCTATGAATTCATACACTAAAAAATCCAGTATATGGCTCCTCAGAGTGAAGAAACATTTTTTAATCAGAAGACAAACATACTTGGTAACCCCCAGAGAACAAGAAGAGACAAGGAGCATTAGGAAGTAGGTGGGTGATACCTTCTTGACACTCTCATTGCTAGTTACTCCTCAGCTAGGCATTATCAGTCACCAAGCACCACCTGGAGGCAGACATGGCATATCAAATTCGGTCTCTGCATGGATAGAATGCTCAGATTTCATGGCCAATAACTTCTCCAATAGTTCTTGGACTGTCCCTGCAATTTCCTCACTCCCCAGAATTATTTTCAAGACTTCCCAAATTTCCGCTCACATGATCGCATGGTGTGGGAATGCTGTACAAGTGCCCACTGAGCGTGTAATGGCTCTTCACCTATAGTCACCCTTTGTAAAGTAGTTTAGGATTCTCCCAGAGCCCCTTTTCAGTTATGGAGGGAAAAGAGCTGCCCCATAGCTAAGGCTGTGTTGCAGTTTACAGCTGATTTTTCCAAACATTTTAAAATCCATGTGCAGTAGCAGATTGGTCTGAACATTGCTAGGGTGGAGTTGGTGGTTGAAACTTGGACTCATTTAGTCAAGTGGCTCTCGGGCTACAGTCCCCCACTATCCCCAGCCCTCTCCTCTCCAACATGACCTGCTTTTAAAGTGTGTATTTTCTTCTAACTGTTTAGCGCAGAGCTAAGGAAAGCCTAGTCCTGCTCCTGCCCAGGCCAAGCGCACCTCAGCTCTATGTGTTTCACTCAGAACCAAAGTGTGTGTTTGGGGATATTTTAATCAGTGTGTAATAGGGTCCGTGGCTCTTTTGTAGCTGTGAGAGCAAGTGAGTGGCTATGAGGTAAATGTCTTCACTTGTGCCTGCTAAATTAGTCGTGCACTGGGCATAATTAGAACAGTCAGCAGCATCTGTCTGGGCACTTGCAACTGGGTGATTGGCCATTAATCATCTCCCTGTCCTGCTTCTTTATTTTCCACTCCCAAATGAATCTTCATGGCCACCTTCATGGCCACCTTTCTGATAAAGCCATGAGCACCCAGAGAAGGGTAAACAAACCCTCTTTTAGCTGCCCAAACTGTCATTTTGCCTGCACAAGCTTCTTGACCATAATCAATAAGAAACTGGGACCCTGAGAAAGTGGTCTGGGAAGCATCCCTGAGGACTCCCCCAGCCTTGGAGAATGGGAGAATTCTTGTGCACAAGAACAGCACAAACTATGGCAAGAAATACAAATTCTGAAGTGCAGCATCAGTTTTTGATTCATGATCTTTATTGGACTCCAGCAAAACTGATACAGAAATGTACATCTGGCATAAACAGATGTTGGAGATGGACACAGAAAGCCGTCTTAATAGCTGTGGGATTGTGTAAAACTGGAGGGGCGGGGGGAAGAAACATACAACAAAGAGTGACTGAGCGATTGGAACAGAATCATAATTCCACATTGGATACCAGGATGATAGAGTCTCTGGGAATGGTGGGATCCCTCTTAGGAGGGCCAGGTTCTCAACTGTCCCTGGTTGCTGACCCAGCCAGTGGCAGGGCAGCCAGACCAGCGCTGTCTTGGTGCAGTGGCTCCCGCTCAATACCTTGTCTATAATTCTATGTCCAGATTAGGTTTTATCTTTTTCACAGCATTCAGCTCTGCCCGCATTCCTGTAGTTAAATCAACATGGGTGAACCTGTGGGGAAAATAAGGAGAGAAAAACACATGCTGATTCTCTCTGCAGACATGATGCCTGAGCCCACAGTCCCTGTCACTGCGCTGCCCACCACTGGGGTCTTGCCCAGCTGCCTGCCAGAGCCCACAAGATCTGGGCCAATATCACTCCCCTGCCTGCTGAGCTCACTGCCAGCTGGTGTGTCTCACTTGGGGGAGGGGAGAAGAAGTGCTGGTGCAATCTGTAGCGTGGCCTGCTCCCGCCACACCCCACTCACCCTGTGAGCTCTGGCCAGGGACAGCAATGTCCTTTCTGCACATAAAGGGCTGGATTGGGCAGCCCTTGCTCAGGGCGGTGAGCACTTTCTGACACGGACAGTCCCATTGATCGCTGTGGGGCTATTCAGTGCTCACAGGGAGCAGGGGCTGCAAAATCCAGCTCACAGAACCTCTCCATGGAAGCAGCCTGATCTCAGCTCTCATTGCTGCAGGGGATCCTCACGCCCCGTCCCCACAGGCCTAGGTTAGCCCAGATGCTTTGCTGGCCTAGGATAGGTGGAGCACCATGCACTCTGCCCCAGACATAGACCTCCATGCTTCTCCACACCCCCTACATGGAGGCAGGAGGATGGTATGGAATTGGCTACACCTGCTTTCTATCACCCAAGGATTATTCTGTCAGGCAGCTAATGTAACACTAATTTTTCAAAAAGGGATCTAGAGGCAACCCTGGCAACTATACGCCAATTTGGAAGGAACTATTGTAAAAAACAGAATTATCAGACACATAGATAAACATGATTTTCTGGGGAAGAGTCAATTGGCTTTTGTAAACAGAAGTCAGCCCTCACCAATGTATTAGAATTCTCTGAGGGAGTCAACAAGCATGTGGATAAGGGGGATCCAGTTGATATAATGTATTTGGATTTTCAGAAAGCCTTTGACAAGGTCCCACACCAAATGCTCTTAAGGAAATTAACTAGCCCTGGGCTAAGAGGGAAGGTTCTTTCATAGACCAGTAACTGGTTGAAAGATGGGAAACAAGAGTAGGAATAAACAATCAGTTTTTTTCACAATGGAGACAGGTTAACAGGGTTCCTCAAGGATCTGTACTGAGAGGTGTGCTGTTAAACATATTCATCAACAATCTGGAAAAGGGGATGAACAGTGAAGTGGCAAAATTTCCAGACCATACAAAATTATTCAAGATAGTTAAGTCCAAAGGACACTGCCAGGAGTTACAGCGGGATCTCACAAAACTGAGTGACTGGGCAACAAAATGGCAGATGAAATTCAGCATTGACAAACACAAAGTAATGCACATTGGAAAAAATAATCTCAGCTATACATATATAATGATGGCTTCTAAATTAGCTGTTACCACCAAGAAAGAGATCTTGGCGCCAGCATAGATAATTCTCTGAAAATTTCCACTCAATGTGCATCAGCTGTCGAAAAGGCAAATGGCGTGTTAGGAACTATTAGTAAAGGTAAAGAAAATAAAACAGAAAATATCATAATCCTACTATCTAAATCCATGGTGTGCCCACACTTTAAATAGTGTCCAGTTCTGCTCGCCCGATCTCAAAAAGGATATAGTGGAACTGAAAAAGATTCAGAGGAGGACAACAAAGATTATTAAGGATCTGGAGCGGCTTCCATATGAAGAAAGACTAAAACGATTTGGGATGTTCATTATAGGGATGAGATGACTAAGGGGGATATGATAGAGGTCTCTAAAATCATGAATGGTGTAGAAAAAGTGAATGGAGGAGTGTTATGTACCCTTTCACACAATACAAAAACCCACCCAATAAAGTTAACAGGCAGCAGGTTTAATACAAACCAGAGGATGTACTTTTTCACACAATATACAGCTAACCTATGGAGCTCATTGTCATGGGATGATGTGATGGCAAAAATTATAACTGAATTCACAAAAGGACTGGCTGAATTCATGGTGGATAGGTCCATCAATTGCTCTTAGCCAAGATGGTCAGGGACACAACCCCCTGCTCAGGGTGACCCTAAACCTCTGACTAGAGGAAGCCAGGAGTGGAAGACAGGATGGATCACTCCATAATTGCCCTGTTCTGTACACTCCTCCTGAAGCTCTGGTACAGGCCACTGTTAGACAAAGGATTCTGGAAAAGATGGACATCGGTGTGAGGCAGTGATTATATTCTTATTTTCCCTCTGTCTCATTCAGTGCACAGGATGGATGATGCTCTCTGAATGAGCAGCCACTGAATATTCTTTTCATCCTCCTCATTCTGGCCCCAGACCTTATTTCCCACATGCTATTCAAACCCTGCACTGAGAACAAAAAAGACAGTTACCTTTTTCCATAACTGGTGTTCTTCTAGGTGTGTTGCTCATGTCCATTCCATATTAGGTGTGTGTGCTCGCCACATGCACCGGTGCTGGAAGCTTTTCCCTCAGCAATATCCATATGGGACCAGCTCTGGTGCCTCCTGGAGTTGCGCCCGCATGGCGCGGTATAAGGGGTGCCACCGGTTCCCTTCACCCTCAGTTCCTTCTTGCCGGAAACTCCGACAACGAGGAAGGGGGGGGGGTCATGGAATGGACATGAGTAACACATCTCAAAGAACACCAGTTATTGAAAAAGGTAACTGTCTTTTCTACTTCGAGTGCTTGTGTAACCCACACACCTCTTGGGTGTGGTGTTCTGTCCCATCTAGTGGCACCGAGACCACTTAGAGAGAGAGATAAAATGAGTCTGCCCTACAGCTTTAGTTAAGAGCATGTGGTTTTTAGCTCATGCTGTAGAGGCTCATGCACTAAGCTCCAGAGGTCCCCGGTTAGATCCTGCCCACCACCAACTGGGGTCTGTCGGCATTACAAGTGGGGGCTCATCTGGGATTTCAACTGGGAAGTCTCTAAAGCTCGGGACATGCTTCCTCAGCTAGGCGAAGTGTGTAACCCACACACCTTCTGGGTGTGGTGTTCTGTCCCATCTAGTGGCACTGAGACCACTTAGAGAGAGAGAGAGAGAGAGAGAGAGAGAGAGAGAGAGAGAGAGATAAAATGAGTCTGCTCTACAGCCTTAGATAACAGCCAATTGGCCACGAGATGCACTCTTATGGAAGAGTGTGCCAGACCCTGGTTTCTGAGATGCAGCAGATAGTCTAAGATAGACTGCACCAAAGAATGCGAGGGAGATATGCCATGCTGAGACACCCAGTGGGGAAATCTCGTCCACTTAGCAAGGTAAGTCAGTCTGGTTGAGGGCTTCCTACTTCCCAGGAGGACTTGCTGGACCTCCTCCAAGCAGGTGCATTCCTCTGGGTTCAGCCATGGAGCATCCAGGCCAAGAGGTGGAGAGACGCGATGTTGGGCTGCAGCAGCCGACCATGATCTTGTGACAGCAGGTCCGGTTGTTTGGGAAGGGGCCAGGGAGGGCCCGTTGCCAGATTCATGAGCGTGCAGAATCAGTGCCAGTGTGGCCACGCTGGGGCAATCATGATAGCCTGTACCTTGTCCCTCTTGATCTTTACCAGGACACTGCCGATGAGGGGGGATCAGAGGGAATGCGCACATCAGGCTCCCTGACCATGACAGGAGGAAGGCATCAGAGAGAGGAACTCCCTTCAGACCTCCCAACTGGTCCACCATTGCAACAAGGTAAGTATTGCTGGGGGAATGGTCTGGTGATGACGAGGAGGAGGCTGGTGCTGTGGGATCTGCCCTGTCCCCCGGAGGGGTGGTAGGCTGTTTCTCCAGGACCTAATGAGCCGGGGGGGGGGGTCCTCTCCTCTGGGGCCTGCATCTGAAGGGGAGGATGGGATGCTGAGGCCAATGGACTCTCCGAGGCCCCTGATACCGATCGGGTGACCTGAAGAGGCTAGGTAAACCCCCAGGAGTTCCAGGGGTACCAAAGCATCGGCCACTGTCCCTGTGGCCATAGGGGCAATTGCAGTGCCAAAGATGTGGGTGGTACCGCCGGAGTCAGAACTTGTCCCGGTGCCAAGGATCCCCGCTTGGTGCCAGCATCAGAGGCGGAGTGGTCACTGTCTGGCAACCAAGATTGGGAGGACCGGCGGTCCTTCCCCATGCGGTGCCGACTGCTGCGTCCCACTGTGGACTTGTCCGAACGGGACAAGTCCTTGTCACAGGACCTCAGTGATCAGTGGATTAGCATCGGTAACCCGGCGATCAACATCTCATACTGCTTGACTGGTACTAGGATCGGGAGCTAGACTGGGCCTGCTGACAAGAGGATCTCTTTGACCACAGGGATCTGAATGACTGAGATCGGTGCCGGTGGGCTGGTGACTGGTGATTCCGTTTGCACAAGTGGGCTTGTGAGTGGTGCCAAAGCATTGGAGACATAAGGGGCCAGTCTCGATGCTCCTGCTGGGAGGGCGTCTCTCTCTACAGGTCTGCACCAGGTTCCTCGAGGGCCGCGCCTGGAGTTTCACTGCTGGTGCCCGGAGTCCAGGGACTGGAGAGGTGTTCACTGAGCCTGCCTCCCAATATCCGAGGTGTGGTGGCTTCGTGCAGGCGAGCGCTTGCAGAAGGGCCCCTTCAATGGGGAGCAGGGTTGCTGGGGCGGGGATGCTCAAAAGGATCCCAAGGTAGGCTTTCCCCTGGACCATGACACCACCTGAGCTGGTCACAGATCAGAGTATCCACCACCTGTGCGAAGGTAGGATAGTACCTGGTACCTGTGGAGATTCACCCTGTTGCCCCTGATGATGAGAGATGCAATGGTGTAGGTCTGATTGCGGGAGTTAAGGATCCTCGCAAGTGCCTAGTCCTGGGTGGGGACTTTAACACTGCCCTTGACTCGTGTGGCCCCACTGGCAGACAGACTTGCTAGGCCTCCACAGACATCTTCAGGGAGATCATCGACCATCCTTTCCTGGTAGAAGTCTGGCATGACCACCTGGATGATTCCACTACCATCACCTATGCCTGGGTGGAGGAGTCTCAGTCATGGCACTCCTGCTTGGACCGCATCTACATCTTCTGTTTTACCATCTTGCAGGCCCACTCCTCCGGCATATGGACAGCCCACTTCTGAGATCACCATATGGTGGCTGTGATGGTTGTGTTAACACCTGAGTGGCCAGGGCCCGCCTACTGGCATTTTAAGAAGAGCCTGCTGGAGGAGTGGGCTTTGTAGCATCCTTCTGGGAGTTCTGGCTGGAGGGGGCATGGGCATGCCTTTCTCTCAGTGCGGAGGTGTTGGGACACGGGGAAGGTGCATGTCAGGCTCCTTCTCCATGTCTACACCCAGGTGGCCAATTGGAAGAGGATACGATAATAGAACAGTTGGAGTGGAAGGTTATAGAGCTGGATCGGTGCCTGGCTGTTTGCCCCAGGAATCCATCCCTCTGCAGGGAGTGTCAGGAAAAGCAGGACAAACTGCAGGTCCTCGACAACCATTGGGCCCAAGGCACTTTTGTTTGGTCCTGTTTCTAGCTCCTTATGGAGATGGATTGCAGCCCCTGCTTCACCTATGACTGGAGAAGAAGAGGGGTGCAAAAAAGCACGTCACCTGCCTCCTGGAGGATCTTACAGATCTGGTGGAGATGCAGGAAAGGGCAAGGGCTTTCTACGCCAATGTCTTTTCCCTGGATCCAACTGATGCTCACACATGTAGGATCCTGTTGGATGAACTCCCTCTGGTCAGACTGGGCAACGGGGATCAGCTGGAGCTTCCTTTCACTCTGGCCAAGTGCTCAGAAACCCTCCCTCTGATGCCGACCAACCAATCTCCAGCCATCGACAGGATGACCATGGAGTTCTACTGAATGTTTTGAGACGTCCTTGGCCTGGACCTTACCATCACCTGGGCCAAGTCCCTGGGGAGCAAGGTGCTCCCCCTGTCATGCAGGAGAGCCTGGTCACTCTGCTGCAGAAGAATGGGGACCTTCACGATCTGAGGAATTGGCACCCAGCTTTCCTGCTCAACATGGAATATAAGGTCATAGCAAAGGCCATCTCGCTGCAGCTGAAGTCCAAGCTGGTGACGTGATCAACCCTGACCAGACCTACATTGTCCAGGGGCAGACCATCCTCAGCAACCTCTAGCTGGTCGAGGACTTTCCTCATCTCAGTGCGCTGGACTCACAAATGGTTCTGCTGGTGTATGCTGATGACATACTCCTTGTGGCCCACGAGTTGGGAGACCTGGTGCAGGTGGAACCTTGCAAAGTCATGTAATCAGCAGCCTCCTCTGCTCAGGCCACGTGGGTGAAGAGCTGTGACCTGATGGTTGGGAACAGGTGCAAGGGTGCCATTTAGCGAGGGGAGGGGAGGGCTGAAGTCCCCCCACCCTCCGTGAATTTCATACCCTAGCTGGGAGCAACACTGCTTGCTCTGTCCTCTCCCCCACTCCCCTCACCAGCCCGGAGCAAAGTGGCTCACTCTTCTCCTCTCCCTGGGCTGGCTATTTTTTGCTCAGCCAATAGGAATGCAGAAGTGTATCTGACAAAGCCAATAGCAGGGCTGGGAGCTTCTGACACACTTTTTTCCAATTCATTTTCTTGAAACAAACAGGCTCAGCGTCCAGGGAGTGGTCAGGGGAGGGAAGGTCGGAAGATGCTTGCTGCAGATTTCATCCTGATCTGCCCCTCACCTTCACATGTTGACATGGTACAAAGGCAGGAGCAAGCCCCTTGTGACACCAGTAGACACAGGGCTACTCAGGCAGGGGAGGGGGCTGCTGCCCCAGGCACATTCAGGGGATAATTATCCCCACAAACAGCCCAGCTTTGGAAATTTCAGGCTGCAAGAGCGGTGCTGAAGGATGACCACCTGAGATCTTTCCCTGCTGTCAAGAAACAAACATGTTCTGTCACACCACAAACCTTGTTTAAATTACACTTAAAACATTCCCATTTTTTCCAACTCTCTAATTTTTTGGAGGAATGGCAGTACCCTCGTGTGGTGATTTAGTCTACCATTTAGTCCCACTTGTCTGTAAGAGTCTTTCCTTTGCCTACAATGGGTTTTGGGTCAGGTTACCAGGTAGGGCCATATAGGCTGTTACACACAAATGCTGATTCCTCTGTGAATGCCTTGATCTTACCAAAACTCCCCAGGGTTGCATTTTTCTAGGGCCTTTTTCCTAGAACACCTTTTGAGGAGCTGCTGCTCCTTAATATATGTACAGAATGATACAAGCAATTGCTTCTCTTAAGCAGCCATTTTATAGCTGTGTTCTGCTGTGCTGTATCTCCTTGTCTTCCAACTGGTAAGTAATCTTAGCTCCTGTTTACTTACTCTTTAATATTTCTGAGGTTGGCAGAGTCTCACAAAATTGAGAACTATCCGTGAATTTCATTGAAGTGATATTTACTCTCTCAAATCCTTCCAACTTAATCCTTTGTATTTATCATAACTATTTGTCACTGTTCCCTATTTTATAAGGAAGGCCAAAAAAGAGTCTGTTGCTGCTCAGAAAAATGTTTATTTAAAGCAAGCCCTTCCTGAAGAGGGCGAGGGCAGAATTTCTGTGAAAGATGAATTGTTGTTTAGAGAAACTCCTGAAAGGGGGACACCGCCTAGCAGAGTCAGCCAGACCCTCAAGCCAGCAGGAGCAGCGACCCCTGGACACTGATGATGTCATTAGAACATTTTCTAAAGTTTTGAATGGACATTCTCTCCTCTGTGCTGATTGGCTATTTGCTTCAGTTCCCTCCTTCACAATCTTTTCACATCAGGTTCACTCTACAGATGCCCTTCTTACCCTCCTAATTCCTCCCTTTCCCCTTCTCACTTGTTCTGTCTCCCCACCCCCATCCTTCTCCTGTATTTCTAGTTAGCTAATCCATGCCTAACTCTACCAACACCAAAACAAAACAAATTAAATTTGTGGAACTAACATGCCTTTTGCTGCTGTGACATTGTTCTCACCAATCATACGTTACACCCCCTTCCTTTATACTGTGTTTGTGTTGTCTATTTAGATTATAAACTCTGTGTTCGTTCAATGCCCAACACAATGGGGCCACTTTCTTGACTGGTCCCCAGGTGCTTCTGTAATAAATGTGATTTAATTAATTAATTAATCTCCTGACAGCAGAGGAATGTAGGGACTCAGGATTCCTAGGTTCAGTTCCAGGTTCAGGAAGGGTGGGTGCTTGATCTACATGTAGGATAACAGACCAATTAGTCTGTTAGCAGGTATAGGACTCTTCTGCTCCTGTTCTCACCTCCCTCTCTGATCCTATCCTACCCATATCTATGCCTATGTAGCCCTCCTCTCCTTCTGTTCCTTTCCAACTCCTGCCCCTGGCTTCTGTCCCCTCCCATTGTGCTTCCCTCCTTCACTGGCTCCTGTTTCCCACTGTTCCCTACTCCCTTCTGATTACAGTTCACACTCCCACTTTGCTTCTCCTCACCCTCTGGTTCCTCAACTCCCTTCTCCTCATGTTCCCTCACCTCATGTCTGTTGGTGAGAGAGACAAACTTTCAAACTACACAGACCTCTTCCCTCAGAGTACCTTTCCTAGACCTGTAGAAGAGCAGGGGAAGTGCAGCCCAGTGGTGACTCCTAGAGCAAGGGGTGGGGGAAAGGAAAGTGGATGTGGCGGTGGTTGCTTTGAGAAGGGGAATCACTGACACAGGGAGTCTTTGACAGCAGCTGGTGTTTTCTCTCCTCTGAAGGGTGTGTAATGGGGAGTGGTACCTGCTCATCATCAAGAGAGAAGGAAGAGGCTAAACATCATGGATAGTGGGAATAAAAGAAGAAAACAACAAGCCCTGAGATGAGTCCTATTCATCTGCATACTGCCAGGTGGAGCTTTGAGGCCTTGCTTGAGGACTCATGAGGATAGATGGTGTCAGAAGCAACTCAGCCCTCCAGGCACTTTGTCTGATGTACTTGGGAGAGGATAGGGGGCCAGTCATTAGAAGTTAGGGGCATTAACCTCAGTGGTGGACAGCTGCTACAAAAGGAGGCTGATTTTGCTGTTCATTCTGCTGGTGATTTTGGGGCAGATTTTCAGGAGAGCCCAGGCCTTTTGAAAATGTGGACAAAAGTGTCACAGTGGGAACAGCTGAGTGTAGAGCTCTTTTGAAAATCTGGCCTCAAGTCCCCAGAGTTTCCCTGGATCTCACAGGTATGGGGTGGGCCTTCTGCCTTGCGAGAAGAAGAAACAAGCAGAAATGTATTCAAATAGAAAAGGGAAGAGCCACAGGTTGGTTTGTTTGTTTGTTTGTTTTTAATATGTCTAACATTGGCATCTGCTCTCACCTGCCCTGTTTGTAACTGTAAAAACACACATCGCTATTCCCAGCAGGGTGCATTTCAAAAGGTATTTCATGAAACTGGTTATTTCTCTGAGCAGATACCAGCTTCAGCCCCAGCCCCAGCCCTGGGAACTTCAAAAGCAGGAACCACAAAGGATGGGGCTTAGATGGGGTTGATTAGAATCCTCAGTGTCCTGGGGCCTATTTTGTTTTTATTTATTGCATATGAAAATTAATGTGTCAAAAGTCATTAAAATGCTCTAAAAAAGAATGCTGCAAGCTAAAGAATGAGTGCATTTTAGTAAATACATTTTAATTAAAAGTTGGTTTTAAAAAAAATTATACCAAAGTGCTGGGGAGTTAGTTATCTTGAGTGGGCCCAGCTATATTTACATTTCCAAAGCTGGCAGGTCAGGCACATATAGAGAGTCCTTCCTGTAAGTGATGGAAAGAGACTTAATTTTCAGATTGTTCTTGTGTGACACACTGTACCTCAGGATAGCACCCTGTAACCCTGATATTCATCATTCATATATGGTTGTAATGTTTCATACAGGGCATGTCACGTGAGGTATCATATGAGAGGCCATGGTCAACTGAAACCCATTGTCCTGCTCAATTATGTATATCATTAATGTGTATGAAGTTATGAGATTTTGCTATGTGATTCTTGTTGAAATGTGTTGTAAGTTTGAGAATCTCTACTGCCAGGTGGGTGTTAACCGACCATTAATTAACTCTATGACTCAGTTGCACAAGTCCACACAATGGGTGTTTACTTGATCACTGTCACTCAACAAAGCCTATCAGGCATGCAATCACTATGATGCAGCAAAGCCCACCAGGAATGTCTTGGCAAGTGTGTTCTAGGCACATTCACTAAGAATATAAAATAGGGGACAGTGGCACCATGCTGTGGCCTTTCTCCTCCCCCACCTATGCTGGAAGCAATAAGGACGCTGAGAACACAAGAACTTCAACACAGGAGACTAGTCCCAGGTTCAAGTAAGAAACCTGTGTATTATGAATTGTAACATTTAGTGGGGTGAGAAAACTGCTTGATCTAAATACTGCCTAGTGTTTTAAAATTTAAGATTTAGATTTAATTGGGGGTGGTCCTGCTTTGAATAGGGGGTTGGACTAGATGACCTCCTGAGATCTCTTCCAACCCTAATCTTCTAGGATTCTGTAATTGTGTGTTTACCTTTTATTTTCTTGGGTAACTATCTCTGACCTGTTATGCCTACCACTTATAATCAGTTAAACTCTATCTTTCTATAGTTAATAAATCTGTTTTATATTTTACCTAAAACAATGCATTTTGCTTAAGTGCTTGGGAACTCTCAGCTCAGGTTATAAAGCCTAGCATATATCCTCTCCACATTGAGGGAGGGGCGGACTGGGTAATAAACTTATACCTGGTCAGGCTTCTGACTAGGGCAAGACAGTACAGCGCTGGGGAGCAAGACTGGGGAACTGGGGCAGCGGAATTGGCTGGAGCCTCTCTATTGTTGGTTTATGAGTGGCTGGGAGAAGCATTCATGTAACTCAGTTGGGTGTGTCCCTTCCCGTGGATGTCTGTGTAAGTGCAGTTTTTGCACTTTTGCACTGCCAGAGTTTTGTAGCTTGTCACAGCATCACAGTATGAGAGGGAACTCAGGCTGGGGGGACAGAGGGCTCAGCGGTATACCAGTTCCAGGTTGTACCCCAAGAACTCCATCACGCCTTGTAACAGTAGAGAGCAGACACCAGCTATGCACCCTGTTGAGCATGTATAAATGCATAAAGGAGGCCAAATGTTACTTACCCCAGTCTTTGTAATTTGCAGTTTTGATGTTTCAGTCCCTCACATAGTAGTTCCACTCCAGAATCTCCTATATATTGATTATAACTGAGGTCCAGCTCTGTCAGGCTCTGGCTGGTTCTGAGAACAGTGGCAAGAGCTCCACACCCCGCGGCTGTGACACCACACCCCCACAAGCTGCAGAAGAGAGAAATGCAGAGAAGGGGAATCAAGATGTGAATGGAGCTCATCACAGCTCTTCTAACAGGTGACCCCATCCACCAGCCCCCATGCCTGACCAATCAGCATCGAGAATGAGCCAGAAGTCCTGCTACAGACTCCGTCCCAAGCCCCACCCCTTGTCCAGTGAGAAACCAGCAGTGGGTGGGACTTCCTGTCTAAACCACAATGCTTGCCCTTTACCCTTCACCAGTCAACAGTGAGAATGGCCTAGACACTGCAAATCTCTGCCACTGACCAATGAGGAATAAGGTTTGGGTAAGACTTCCTTCCTAAGCACCGCCCCCTCACCCTTTCCATTGACCAACCAGAATTCAGAAAGGATAAAAAGTTGCCCTTTAAGTCCTTCCCACTCAGATCTTGACCAATCAGGTGAGACTTGGTACTGATCAGCCCTGGGATGGTGTGACCCAATCTGAGCTGGTCCATTGCTACAGGGAGGCTGTAGGGGAGCCCCCTCCCCAGGCAGCTGGACCAGGCTCAGAGTAGGAGAAGCTGGGAGATCCTGCTGTTCATAACTGGCACTAGCTCTGCTGCGCCTCTGCAGAACACAGCCATCTCTTGTCTCTGCCCCCAGCCCATCAGCTTCCAGCTCTGACCATCAGGCCTGGGAAGGGGAGGAAGCCAAACAGGCCAAACAGTGGCAGAATCAACCCACCTACCTCTGAGACCAGGGAACAAAGGCATGAGAGAACAAGAGGAAAATCCCCATAGCAGGGTGTTACCCAGGATCTGGGGAGGGAAAAGCCCCTGAAAGGAGGGCAACTGTGTGAGCCTGTTGGCAGGGCCTGTTCCAGAGTCCAGGGTGGAAAAAATCAATAATTAAAAAAATAATAATTAAAAATCAGATTTTATTTAAATCGGATTTTTGAGGAAAAAGATAGTTTTAATTAAGATACATTATAGCTCAAAGATATCTCATCATGAAATAGGGATTATAAATTCTAATTATATAGTATGAGACAATATTGTCATGTAATGTTTAAGAAAAAATTTGTAAATGAGTTCCAATAGTTCATGGATTAGGGACCCAATTTTATGGGGTTCCAGGGGCTTCTGGGACTCAGTGCTCGGTCTAGAAGATACCATCAGAGATGCTTAGCTTTGCAGTTCTCAAACTGTGGATTTGTGTCTCCAGAGATAACATGCTTGTTAACAGAAAAAATGTTTTTAAAATAAATACATAAATAATATATAGAGGTGAGAAATAACAGACCTCAACCCTATTGTCCCTCTAAAAATTTGTGTACACAGAATCAATCTCTTACCTCTCTCTAAAAGTGCAAAGTTTCAAAAAGTTCAATGAATGAAAGATTGTTGGGGGCAAAATAGATCTGGACAAGGAGAAGAAGTCTGAAGATAAATGTGAGAAGGGAGGGACAGGCAGTAGAAACAAAAGTGAAACAGTTTGAGCAGCATATTCTAGAAGTCTTGAGGTCTTTGAGTGTAGCTTCACTGATTTGAGGTCTCCCATACCATTCTCTCACTAGAAGGGAAAACCTATAATGGCAGCTGGCCGTAAAAGAGACCCAGTTTGGGAATATTTTAACAAAGTTCCTCTACCTGTGGGTAAGACAAGCATGCGTGCAAAATGCAAACAGTGCAACAAAGAAATGCAAGGCCTGGTTGCCTGAATAAAACAACATCATGAGAAGTGTTCCTTCTCAGGAGGAAGCTGCATTGAAGATGATGACAGGAATGTGTCTGAACATGCAGGATCTTCAGGTTGGTAAACTTTTTTTTATTTCATACTTCTTTCTTAAGGACTGTCTGTCTTCCTTCTGGACTATTTTTGAATTCTCATGTTTGTGCAAAAAATATAGTTGTTACTCTATCATTTTTTGACGCAGTTGTGATAAAAATAAATAAATGAAATAGGCAGCTCTTCCTTTTAAAATTTCACCTTTAAAATAGTACTGAGTGTCAGTGAATGCAATGACTGATACTAAATGAGCGGTATGGTAATAATAATTAAATAACTGCATTGACTTATTTTGTTTAGGAGAATCCATCCTCAACATACATGATTCTGAAGACTATCCACCTTCAACAGTTATCTGCCTATTATACTGTTTCAGTTACATCATGTATGTCACATAGCCACAGTATATCACCTGTAGCAAAAAGAAAAAAAATCTCCATCATCCAGAAAGAACCATAGATAAGTTTGTGATAAGAACCAGCAGATTACAAAAAGAGGTAATTAATGAAAAAATTGCCTGGTTTGTTTATGCAACAAACTCCTTTCCGTATGATTGAGAACCCACACTTCATTAACATGATTCAGTCATTAAGACCAGGATTCTGTCCACCCAACAGAGCAGATGTCGCAGGCAAATTGCTGGATAAAGTGTATGAAAGAGAAATTGAGCAGTGTGCAAAAAGTCTAGAGTCTTGATGGTTGGAGCAATGTCCACAATGATCCTGTTGTATGTGCTTGTGTGGCAACAGAAGAAGGAAATATCTTCCTTACAGAACCAATTGATACATCAGGAAATGCACACACAGCAGAATACTTATAAGAAGTAGCAGTAAAAGCTATAACAAACTGAAAAAAAATCAAATCTCTAGTACGCAGCTTGGTCACAGACAATGCTGCAAATGTATCCAAGATAAGAAGAAATTATTTAGAAGAAAGTGAAGAGAGTCCCAAGCTAATAACATACAGTTGCAGTGCTAATTTGATGCACCTCCTAGCCAAAGACTTCAGTGTTACAGAAATAAAAGCTAATGTTGTTGAAATTGCAAAATACTTCCCTAACCACCACTTTGCAACAGCTGCTCTGAAAAAAAGTGTGAGGAACCAAGCTAACTCTTCCACAAGACGTGCGATGGAACTCAATAGTGGACTGTTTTGAGCATTATATCAAGAAATGGCCTAATCTGATGACAATTTGTGAACAAAATTGTGAAAAAATAGATGGCACTGACACAGCCAAAGTTCTCAACATTGGGCTTAAGAGAAATGTTGAACACATGCTGAAAACCCTGAAGCCTATTTCTGTAGACTTGAACAAAATGCAGGGAAATAGCTGTTTTATTGCTGATGCTGTTGAAATTTGTAAGGAACTGAGTGAGATCTTAAAAAGAGAAATATGCAATGACCGAGTTAAATTACCAGCATTAAAAAACACGAATGAGACAAGCACTATCTCCAGCTCATTTTCTTGCAAATATTCTCAATACTCGGTACCAGGGTCAAACCTTAACTGCTGAAGAAGAGTTGGCTATGACATGGACATCCAGCAATCATCCCTCCATAATGCCAACTATAATAAACTTCAGAGCTAAAGGTGAACCATTCAAGAAATATAGGTTTGCTGATGATGTTTTAAAGAAAGTCACACCAGTGAACTGGTGGAAGTCACTTAAGCACTTGGATTCAAAGACCGTTGAAGTGATAATCTCACTTTTAATAGCAGTAGCTTCTTCTGCCAGTGTAGAAAGAATATTTTCTTCCTTTTGGAATAATTCATTCCAAATTGAGAAATCGTTTGGGACCTGAAAAAGCAGGAAAGCTTGTTTTTCTTTTCCAGATTATGAACAAACAGGAAAATGAAGGTGAAGACAACTGAGTTAGCTGCAGAAGCCAATACTTTAAGTTTTTCATGTTGACCTGTCTGACATAGTTGATTTAATTTTTTTTTAATTTCATTTAACTATTTTAGTTAAAAACAATTTTAACAAAAACAACCCTAATTTTAAAACACTTGAATGTTTAACTAAATTAAAAAATTCATATGCTTGTTTTGTTAAAATATTATGTTTGCTGTTGAAGAAAAATATCCAGAATACATAATGTTGTTGTTTAAGTTAAATAAAACAATTTAAATGTCTGTGTGGTGATGTTATCCTCCTAATACAGCATGGCGAAAATCCTCCAAATATTAATGATTAATCTGTTGAATTGGAAATAGTTCACCTCTCAATGACTTCATAAATATCTGCTTCAACTACCTTTGGTAAATGAAATAATCAAACAATCATTCATTTTCTGATATAGTTGTAAAACTAATCTGAAAAGTTTTCAAAATAAATCACTTCAAAAATGTATAGTGTGTACCTTCTAAAAATGAAACCTACATCTATCTCTGAGTTGTGAAGAATATGTATTAAGGTTATAACAACCAACAAGAATGTACTTTTATGTAGAAATCCATGATTAAATCGAGTCTTCCTGACTAGTTATTTAAATAATGATTTAAATCAAATTGATTTAAATCAAATCCACTCTGCCAGAGTCTCTGGTGGGGTTATACAAGCAGATGTTCTGCTGGTTTCTGTAACTTCTCTGCAGAGTCTGGGCTCCTGATGGAGCTGCCATCCAGCTGAGTGGGTAACCATGGCACCAGTCTGGTTATGCATGTGCACCTCAAGGACAACCCACAAGCATAGATGTCTTTGCTCTTCTTCAAGGCCTCACAGCAAGTTGCCTGCACTCCCAAGTATGAGCCCTCCCCACCCCAACAGCTGCTAAATCTTGCACACATCAAGACATCCCTCCCACCAGAACTGTCACCTGCATGGACTCCTTCATCACCTCAGTTCCCTTAAAAATATTGGGACTCTTCCAAATGGGGAGGGGGACCCCAACATTTGGGAAAGAAAAAAAGCCCTGAATTTGTGCAAGGGAGAGAAGTCACCATGCCTTGGGGAGCCCCCAGGTGTTGTAAGGATTAGTAGCGCTCCCAAGATATTTTGGAGGTAAGAAGAGAGGAGCCTGCAATAGGGAAGAGATTCTAAGATTGGGTTGATCAGGGGAAGAAAAAAAACCAAAGATGTATGTGGGAATCTGAAGGGATAAACCCTAATTTGGGGGAGGGTGAAGAGAAGAGGGCATCCAAGTTGAAGCAGAAGAGAAGAACCCCAGAAGATTTAAAGTCTAAAAAAAAAAAAAAAAAAAAAAAGAAGAGAGAAGAGACCTGAGAAGTTGAGGAGAAAAAGACCCCAAAGTGGGGGAGGACATGTCAGGGGAACATGGGGACATGTCAGGGGACCTCAACTGGGATTAAAAGGAGACCTCCTCTGCCACCCAGGGGTAGTAACTAGAGTAAGGAAAGAACATCCCCCGAAAGAACACCCTCCCCCCCCCACAGCATAATATCTTTGATGGGAGAGATAAGACTAAGGCAGGATAATGAAATACCCACCATGGTGCAGAGGGAGAGAGACATTCAAGGAAGAGCACTGAAAGTGGGGAAAGACCCCAAAGGAACTAGGGGACACCCGTGGGAAGTATTACAGGGGACAGAGGAGAATTAATAAAGATACAGGGGGCAAGAGAGAAAGAATTAATGACATCTAGAGGGAGTCTTTAGGGAGCAGAGAGAAGGAGGATGAAAAAGGAGGAGATGGAGTGAAAATCTTGCCACCCCAAACAGCTTTTACCATTAACTTTTGCACTGTTAATACATTCTCTACCGACAGCCAAATATTCTGCATTAACATAATGCATAGGAATATTTCCTTCTTTAATTATCTCCCTTGAGACTAAAGATGGCCGGGTTTGGGCATATTTGGTTATCCTCCATATTTAAAAGTAACTGCATTAGAATCTATTATGGGGTTTGTGGGTGCTAATGCTGGGGTATTTTTAAAGTTTGGGCAATTCGTTTTTATGTGGCCAAGGGCCCCACAGAGATGGCAGATAACAGGTTTCCTTTTAGGGTAAGAGTTTTTATGTGCTGAGCTTCCATGAGCTTTCCTACTAACATTGGGATTAGGTTGATTTTTAAACCCTTCCCTTCCTTTTAAACTGGGGTGAATAAGGACTACTCTTCTCATGGTCTTATGCCCTTCACGGTTTCTATTTTCTATATATGCATCAGCAGTTTCTGCAGCCCTTAAAATCGAATCAGGCTCTCTTTCACAGATTGCTGCTTTGATGTCTCCAGGAGCTATTTTTAGCAATTGGTCCAAAGTGATTAAATCTAGCAGTTTATCTAAAAATCCCCATAAGCTTTTGCTCCCATAACCCATGTTTTGACAAAACCCATCAATTTATGAGCACATTCCCCCATAAGCAAAACCATTAGACATTTTGAAATTTCTAAATCTATAAGAGGGATCGGCAACCTTTGGCACGTGGCCCATCAGGGAAATCTGCTGGCGGGCCGGGACGGTTTGTTTACCTGCAGCATCCACAGGTTCGGCTGATCGCAGCTCCCACTGGCCGTGGTTCATTGTTCCAGGCCAATGGGTGCTGTGGGAAGCAGCGGCCAGCACATCCCTTGGCCCACGTTGATTCCTGCAGTCCCCCATTGGCCTAGAACGGCGAACCGCAGTCAGTAGGAGCTGTGATCGGCTGAACCTGCAGATGCTGTAGGTAAACAAACCATCCTAGCCCGCCAGCGGATTTCCCTGACAGGCCGCGTGCCAAAGGTTGCTGATCCTTGATCTATAAGATTCAGGTGTAATTTTAAAGCATTTCAAAACAGCTTCTTTAAACTTTACTTGATTCAAAGTGTCCTCATCCCCCATTTCATTAAATCACTCTTTGGCTTTTCTGGACAATTTGGTTTACAGGACAGGTACTCACTGGTCATCTGGAATCTTGTGAATATCACACAGATGCTCAAAGACAGACAAAAATGCTTCCATACATTCAGAGTCTTTATAAAAACTGGACAGTTTTTTCCCCAATTGTTGCTGTTGAGAGGAGATGGAATTCCAGGCTGTAGAACATTTTTTTGCTCTTCCAGAGCTTGGAATGCGGCAACTTCTTTCTCAGCTTGCAGCTGTTCCATGCACCTTCTGTGAGCCTCCTTGGCTCTCTCCTCAGCTTCCTTCTCAATCCGAGCGATTACTTTCTTCTCTTTCGATCAAAGTTTTGCCATTTCTCTCCCATGCTCACGATGCTGCTTGTATTTCAGTGTTTGCATTCTGACTGCTTCTGCTGTAGCTGCGCCTGGGGCAGGGGAAGGCAGAGACTCTGCTTTCTGGTGACTGTCCGTGAACAAATTTCTCAGTTCTTGATCTGGGGTTTCCTTCTTACAGGATAAGCCCCTTTGCAAGCACAAATCTTCAAGGGCTTTTCTGTCAAGACCCTCATATGTTCATGGCTCACTCATTGTAACTAATCTCGAAGCCTTAAAACTCTCAATATCAAAATTAAATTTTGAGTAGTGTGAGGTTCTGATCCAAAGCCTAATTTGACCTGATTCTGTGGATCCTGCCCAAGACTACACCAAATGTCACCATGCCTAAGTGGGTCACAGATGAGAATACCAAACTGAGAACAGACAGTATGCAATGGGGAGACACACCCCAAACTGGTGGTTTATTCTGTAATTAGATTTCACCAAGCCAGTAATAAAAGTGAACTTCTGTATCACAACACTGGTTAACAAGAAGTCAAAGATGCAATCTCCTTAGGCATTCCAGGCGTTGGCTCACCACCCAGACAACTGGACTTTATGATGAGAGATTACTGAAAATCAGATTAATCACACATAAAGTTCTTCCAATCCCAAAGGATCAGCCACTTCACCAGGTCAATATATAATTCAGATCTTACCCAAAAGCCTTCTTTCCTGACAGAATACTACAACTGTAAAATTTACCCACTTCATACCCTTTTACAATGCCTTCACACTTGCACACAGAATCCCACATCACCCTATACTTTCCCTTACCCTCATTCAATCTACAGACTGTTCTCATATGCCTCACCTCACTGCTGACAATACCCATGGCAAGAAGATCTCAGTGCCCTGCTACCGACAAAAGCTACTCAACTCCGTATTGAAATGATGCAAGACTGGAACCTCAAGGTAAACATACATCTCTTTTCTTTGATAACACACAAGGGGACTCAGACCCAAATCCCCTCATATCACAATCCCAGCTCTCCCAAGCTGCTCCGATTTATTCATCCATCATTCAGTACAGCTGCACTTAACACCACGAATGCAGCTGGAGTGCATGTAGATAATTCCCAGTGGCTATTGCCAGATCCAGAGGGGCAGAGTTACGGATGCATGTGCATTTACCTTAACTCTATATTTCCTTATTTTCAGAAATTTGATTTTTGCTGAACTAGACATTCTGGAGGGGCATGAGCTATTGCCGGGAAACCTTAACTCTTCAGACTTCAACCATTTAATTTAGGCTATCGAATCATCAGGGCAGAGATCGTCTACATGTATTGTTGCTCCTTCTTCTGACAACCATGCCCCATTTTGACTTCAGCTTTATCCCTCTGCATAGCAGTAGTAAGGGCCTTGCTGATCAGAGGAGAAATCAGTGATGAGGAAACAGGTACACTTAAAGTTTACCTAGTAACTCTCCTGCTGCTCACACAGCTCCCTCTCTCCCAAAGCTGCCTTTACACAAGACCTTGCATAACCTAAACACTGCATGTCTCTCCAAGAATAAAAGCTTGTTTACATCCTAAACAAAAAGAACATGGACACCTGTAACAGCACCACCTGGGGGCACCTGTCATGTCCAGTGCCTAGCACAGTGAGGCCCTGATCTCAGCCAAGGCATTTTTCCACTACTGCAATTCACTAATAAATAATACTACAACTACTGTAAACAAAATGTGGAATTTATTCTTTCACCACCTGAGTTGTTGATGGTTGACAGAATGAACAGAGGAGCTCACTGGAGCAACTTTTCATTGAAACATTGGAACCCAAATAGGAGACACCCCCCAGCCCCAGCATAATGATGGCTAATGAGCATCACTTGGATCTTCAAACTGGTGAGTCGCGAACCATGACTAAGGGACAAACACATGGAACATCTGTTTACCAAATCAATACTGTATTTGGTGCTCAAAAGTGAGATGCATAGAGCCTGTTCACAGGTAAGTTGTGGAAGAGTTTCTGTAAAAGGATCAAATTTGATTGCTCAGTGGCCAGAGTGTTTGGCTTCCAATCGAAGATTTGGTGAAAGACCTCCTCATGCACATTTGTTTCTACTGTAAACTAAAAATCCCTGTCACACAAACTTAAATATTTTTAGTCTTTACTTGAAAGTGGTCACATAAACAAGCAACTCCTGCAAAATTACGCCTATTGTCACGTTCTGCTTTGGCTGATGCTTCACACCTGATATTGAGAGTAACTACGGCAGAGAAAAGGTGATGTTTCTTTTAATAAAAAGAATCAAAAAGACATTGATTTCTTACTTAAATCACATTAATTTATTTTTTTTTAAATTAAAATTAAATATTTTGCGTTTAAAAATAAACGTTTAAAATTAAATTTCAATTTATGACATTCTATATTAAGGCATAAGCTTAGTATAATCTATTTAAATAATTTACATTAAATAAAGATGATATTCAAAAAGTATGTGTTTGTTGCTGAATTGGAGGAAGTCATCAGCTCAGCACCTAGCAACACCGAGAACACCGGCCCAAGCTAGGGATTGACTTCTGGCTCCCTGCTGCGGAACTGTGAACTCTGGAAGCCCCAACTCCCTACCTCTAAGGCTCCTGACTCAGCCACTGTTCCCAGGGCTTCTAGGTTCCAAGCTCCCCATCAATCCAGTAGGGCTGATGGGGAGCCAGGAATCTAGAAGGCCTGGGTCCATGGCTGAGCTAAAAGAGTGGTTCTCAACCTTTTTGGTCTCAGGACCCATTTGTAAACCTTGATGGCCTTTTGCAACCCAGTAAATAGCTTTAGTGCAAAAAATGTTTGGTTTAGAATATATTTCTTAACCATGATATATGATATATACATTAACATAATAAGTAGTAAATGCAATAAATATTAAAATATAGTACTTAAGAATTTGTTGTATAAATCCTATGTTCTGAGCATTTCAACCCGTAAGAATGTGTCAAAGGGGATCATGGGAAAGCTTATGCCCAAATAAATCTGTTAGTCTTTAAGGTGCCACCGGACTCCTTGTTGTTTTTGTGTATGATAGAGACCTCCTACACTTCCCTGCCCTGTGTGTGTGTGTGTGTATCAGAGAGAGATTCCCTTTCACACACGCACACACATACCCATCTGCACCCCATCTTCAGGGACCCAAAGACAAAGAAAGGACTTTGGGATAAATAACTTGTGTTTAAACTGACTCAGGGCCTTCTTCCTGATCCAGCAAACAGATAGGACCTCTGGTCCATGGAGGGTCTCAATCCTTATGGAAGGTTGGAAGGACTTGGCCTAGTGAGGCCCATAAGACTTAGTTCTCATTCTGAGCAAAGGGTGTGAGAAACTTGAAAGCACAGGAAACCCCCTGGGTGAGGTTTTGAAGGACTGCTCCTGCCAGAGCCCATGTTGGAGGGGGTGATCTCTGTTATGCTTATTAGCTTGAATGTTGGTTCTTGAATTATTTGTAATATGTTTTCTCTGTAGTGCTTTTACCTTCAGAATAAAATATGCTTGCTTAGAAAGAACTTTATGGTAACTTATAACTGGGCAATTACATTGTGTACGGTCTCTGAGGAGAGGAGCGGAGCAGGCCTGCTTAGGCAGACTGTTGTTTGCTGGGAATAACACAGTAATGGCAGGGAACTGTTCAGCCTGAAAATACCCCACTCAGAAAGGAGAGGGACATGGGCCTTTGCCCAGGAAAGGCAATGGCCAGGGGAGTTGGAAGCCTAAGAGTGGGTGCCATTGATGGATCACTGTGGGGACATAATGGTGCAGTTCCCTGAACTGAGACAATTCCAATCAACTTCACCAGAAGGGTCACTGAGTTAACTGTGTTATCTAATAAATCCCCTTTTCTTCAGCTTTTACCAGACAAAGTGGTACTCAGAATTATTCCAGAATTCCTGCCAAATGGAGTTCTCCTTGTCATTTCCATCAGAACACCTCTCTCCTAAACCTACCATTCTACAGAGTTCAGATGGGTCTGTCTGCATGTGTCTGCATGCCTACAGGGCCATCAAATTCTCCCTGTGCAGGACAAAAACTCATGTCTTGTCCCTTTCCTGTGTTGGAAAGAACAAAGGTCTCAAACATGTCTGAAGCAATCAACTTCAGATGGGTCAGATTTGCTAATCTGGAATCTTATATGAAGGCTCGAAAGAGACTGCTGTCAAACCTCAGAGCATGTTCAATAAGATCTGTCTGTAAATCTCAGCAGATAGAAGAGGTCAATAGAGTGACTGCTGACAATCTCGGCATTTTATGGCAAGACACTGCAAGTACATATATCTTCACCAGATGCTGTCTTGGGTCTCCAGGCCTTTTAGTCTGCTCTTCTTCCTTGATCTGTCTCCTCATTTCATTCTACTTTCCTTCCCCTCCCCCCTCCCTTTTTTTTTGATAGACTTTCTGATACTTCCCATCCCTCAGACTCCAAACTCCCATCCCTCAGACTCAGTGGATTCCTGAGAAGACACATTTCCAGTGTGTTCTAATTATTTGTTACTTAAAATTAGAGTTTGAATTTATTCTAATTATTTCAACTTAAAATTGAATTTTCTTACTCAGGTCTTCAGGTTGAACAGAGTTTTACTTTGATTATAAAATATGTATATATATGTTGGGTCGGAGAGACAGGGGAGGGAGAGATGTTGGGTGTTTTCAAGTTAAACCCTAAAATCCTATGTACTTAAAGTGTGAATCATGGACACAAATCAGGTCTGTGCATCTAGAGAAGGAAGCCCAGGTTCTATCTACAGTTTGGGGTGACCAAACATTTTTAATCCCACTGCAGGCAGAGATTGGTTTTAGTCAGAGATTGGTTTAGTCCAGAGAGTGCCTCTTGACTACAGCAGGGCTCCAGAGGTGGGATTGTCTTTTAGGAGCACACCAATGCAAATGTGCATTTGAGTCAGGGCTGTGTCCTAATAGTGCCGATAGATTATCCAGGTTGTCTTGGTTGAAAGCAAGCAGGAAACATTGTGTATTTGTTGTGCTTTACCAAAGTACTGCACAGATAACAGTAAGAACAGAATCTAGGAGCTCATTTATAGCAGAGACCTAGCCCTAGCTATCTTGTAGGCAGCCTTAGCTATTCCTTAAGCCATAGGTGGACCTTTCTTGGGAGAGGTGCAGAGGATTCCTGGTAGATAAAGGTTGCTCACTGCTAGGTAGTCATTCCAGTGGGACTTATACCATCATTGTTGGAGAAGTAGAAAAAGGGACATACTGGTATAATTAAGACTATACTGCGGGTATGGAGATCCACATGGTAGTCTAGATGAGAATATTACCAATTTGGATGTGGATTCACTTCTTGACAGCTATAATAAAAAACTACCCTACTCCAGTGCACATAGAACAAAATCAATGGATTTTGATCTTAAATGACATTCTTAAATTGTCCAGAGGTTAGTACCCTGGAGAACACAACAAAACAAGCCATTCTCACAGTTTTGCACTTCCCTTGTATTTTCCAGTTCATGCAACAGACTGTCATCCCGCATATCCTGAAAACACTGGCCACCCTTTATCAAAGAGGATGAACAATCCCTTAGTATGTTGTGGAAAGTCTGAGGTAGCCATTGTGGGACCTTAGAGAGCAGGGCTAGTCAGCAGGGGCCTTATCTCAGAAACATTCAGGGGATGGGGGGTGAAGCTGTGTCAACATATAGAACATTATATGTGGTTATATTATATCATACAAAGTCGGGGAGGTGGGGAGTGGAAGACATAATAGAGCATATAGACCTATGAAAAGTCCAAAAGGGCAACTGCCCTACAGCATATGACACCCCGCTGGTAAGTATCTGAAGATGTAAACGTGTTTTTACAGCATTACAGAAAGATTTGGGGAGAAGCCAGGACCAGTGTTTTGGGCAGCTGTGCATACTGGGGTATCCTGATGTGTAAATAGTATATTCTCCTCCCCAAAGGAAGAAGGCACCTATGGTTTGGGCTAACAATAAACTGGTGAGACCTGTATGTTTTGTTCTTCCCACTTGGACAGGATAATAAAAAGGTTGAGACCTATTCCCTGGCTTTGGCACAAGGAGACAGGGCCCATTTACACAGGAGTCCCAAGTGCTTCTATAAGAATAACCTGAGATGGGAACCTTCCAGCTGCAGCAGAACAAGCAGCTGGTTCCTACGTGCCCTGTTATTCTCCAAACCAGTTAAATGGATGATCTCGCTGTGCTGGTCCCATTTTTCCAGGAGAAGACCCAAAAATCTGACCCATCAAAAAATGCCAGAGAGATTGGCTGTTACAGCCCCGAAACTCAGGGGATCTTTTGCCTTTTGTAATTTACTCGGTAACTCAGGTAAGCAAAATAAAAATTTTCCTGTATGTTGTAAGGAAGCAGGAAGGGGTAGGAGTCTGCTGACTAGCCCAGTGAAGGGAGCTGCACTGATCCCAAGTGCTCTGATAGCTCAGGACTTTGTTGTTACCTCAACTCCCCAAATTCAGCTTATTATTTGTCACTTGGCTGGGCCTAGAACTATGCAAATTGCCATCTCACAAAATTGAACATCTTTGTGTTACAAACAATACACTATACCTACATCACACCTGTAAGAAGTCCTGTCTTCTAGCCCCTGATGGGGAAAAGCTGCCCATCTGTCAATACCCCATCCTGGTCTCTTTTCTGTGTGTGAGCTCTCTCTTCCCCTCATGCTACATCCCCATTTCTCCATCCCTCTTTCCTGACTTTCATTCTCTTTCATGCAACACTCAGTCTTCTATGGGATACAGACCTTTCTGAAAGTACACCACATTCCCTGCATCCAACCCTGCCCCCTACACACCTTGATCTGCCAATTCCTATCTAAATTTAACCTTTGGGCAGTACATCACCACACTCCTCATAACCAGCAACTTGCCTGGTCGGTGATTTGCAGACCTCATATGTCTTTTTGGGGCTGTTGTCAATCAAGGTTCGGCGGGTGATGGTGGGGAGTGAGCTGTCACTTCCACTTTCTACAGAGAACCCCTTCTCTGCAGCACATTAGAGCCACAACATGGGGGGAGGGGTAGGAAGGAGCACTGAACCAGGCTCACATGACACCCCTATTAGTTGACCTAGTACCTCCCCCTGCCAGTGCAGGATTGCTTGTGTGTTCCAGTGAATTGTCTAGTAGAGAATTAAGACGTCCCAAGTGATGGAGCTTCCATCTGTTCCATGTGGAGACTATTTCATGGGATATTAGATATCATAGGAGATCTCTCAGAGCAACATAACAGTGAAGCAGACATCCTTCAGCTGTGTGTCTTCCCTCCCCATTCCCCCAACAGTGAGTTACTAATCCCCCACCCTCCTACACCATATGAAGGACAGAAGGGGCAGCTATCACAAGGAAGAGGAACCACCATCACTGTAAGACTCTCTGCGAGTCCATGGAATGGGGAGAAGAATTATCAGTCACTGATTACCAGTGAAGTGTCCTGGAACAGCTGCATCTCCTGTCACCTACTGCAGTGAGGAACCAGTGATCTGTAGGTTTCACTCCTCGGGATGGAACAGGAAACTGCACTTGCACTGGCCAGGGGAAATGCAGCCCAGTGGTGACTCCTAGAGCATGGGGTTGGGGAAAGGAAAGTGCATGTGGTGGTGGTTGCTATGAGCAGGGAAATCACTAACCCAGGGAGTCTTTGAGTGCAACTGGTATGTTCTCTCCTCTGGAGGGTGTGTAATGGGGAGTGGCATCTGCTCATCATCAAGAGAGAAGGAAGAGGCTAAACATCACTGATAGTGGGAATAAAAGAAGAAAACAAACAGCCCTGAGATGTGTCCTATCCATCTGCAAACTGCCAAGCGGAGCTTTGAGGCCTTGCTTGAGGACTGTTGAGGATAGATGGCAGCAGAAGCACCTCAGCCCTCCAGGCAGTGCGTCTGATGTTCTTGGGAGAGAATGGAGGGGCCGGTCATTAGAGGTTAAGGGCATTAACCCCAACGGTGGAGAGCTGCTGCAAAAGGATGTTGATTTTGCTGTTCACTCTGCTGGTGCTTTTGGGGCAGATTTTCAGGAGAGCTGAATTTCCAGGGTTCAAGTCTTTTGAAAATCTGGGCAGAATTGTCATAGTGGGAGCTGCTGAATCTTGAGCTCTTTTGAAAATCTGGCCTCAAGTCCACAGAGTTTCCCTGGATCTCAGAGGCATGGATGGGCCTTCTGCCTTGAGAGAAGAAAGAAGCAGAAATGTGTTGAAATTGAAAAAGGAAGAGCCACAGCTTTCCCCAAAGGTTTTTTTTTTTTTTTTTTTTTTTTTTTAATACAAGGAGTCACTAGGGCATCTGCTCCAGCCTGCTCTGTTGGTAACTGTAAACACACAACCTCACTCCCAGCAGGCTGCACTTCAAAGGATATTTCATGAAATTGGTGCTGTTTCTGAGCAGACACTAGCGTCAGCCCCAGCCCTGGAAACCTCAAAGGCAGGGGCCACGATGGATGGGGCTCAGATGGGGTGGATTAGAATCCTCAGTGTCCTGGAGCCTCTTTTGTTTTCATTCATTTTATATGAGAATTAAAATGTCAAAAGTCATTAAAATGACTTAAAAAGTAGGTTGCAAGCTAAAGGGTCAGAGTGCATTTTAGTAAATGCATTTTAATTAAAAGTTGGTTTTAAAACTTATACGAAGGGGCTGTGGAATTAGTTGTCTTGGGTGGGCCCAGCTAGATTTACATTCCCAAACACGTCAGGCTTGGCACATATTGTGAGTCCTTCATGCAAGTGCTGGAGAGACACTTGATTTTCAGATTCTCCTTGTAACTGCAGAGAGCAGAGACTAGCTACGTGCCCTGTTGAGCACTTTACATAAAGGACACCCGTAAATGCATAAAGGAGGCTAAATGTTACTTACCGCAGACTCTCTAATTTGCAGTTTGGATGTTTCAGTCCCTTACACAGCAGCCGCACTCCAGAAACTCCCAGATAATTATAACCCAGCTCCAGCGTTGTCAGGTACTGGCTGATTCTGAGAACAGCAGCAAGATCCCCAGAGCCAGTGTCAGTGACACCGCACTTCCACAAGCTGCAGGAGAGAGAAAGGGAGAGAATGGGGATCATCGTGTGAACGGGCTTGTGACAGCTCTTCTGACCCACCCATCAACCCCTCTGCCTCACCAATCAGAACAAGTCAGAAGCCCTGCTATAGACTCTGTCCCAAGCCCCACCCCTTGTCCAGTGAGAAACAAGCAGTGGGTGGGACTTCCTGTCTAAACCCCAACCATTGCCATATACCCTTCACCAATCAACAGTGAGAATGGCCTAGACATCGCAAACCTCTGCCATTGACCAATTCCTAAGCACCGCCCCCTCGCCCTCTCTACCGACCAACCAGAATTCAGAAAGGGTAAAAAGTGGCCCTTTAGGTTCTGCCCACTCAGCTCTCGACCACTCAGGTTGAGCTTGGCACTGATGTGCCCCAGGATGGTGCGACCCAATCAGAGCAGGCCCATTGCTGCAGGGAGGTTGTAGGGGAGCCCCCTCCCCAGGCAGCTGGGCCAGGCTCAGAGCAGGGGAGATCCTGCTCCTCCACACCCCTGGCACTAGCTCTGCTGCTCCACTACAGGATGCAGCCGTCTCCTGTCTCTGCCCCCAGCTCTGACAGTCAGGCCTGATGAGGTGAGCACTAGCTGTATTACACCCACCTTCCTCTGAGACCAGGGATGAAAGTGGGGGAGAGACAAAGAGAAGAATATCCCAATAGCAGGGGTTTCCCAGGCCTAGGTAGGGAACAGCCCCTGAAAGGAGGGCAACTGTGTGACCCTGTTGGCAGGGCCTGTTCCAGAGTCTCTGATGGGGTTATAAAAGCAGCAGTTCTGCTGGTTTCTGTAACCCCCTTGCAGAGCCTGGACTCCTGATGGAGCTCCCAGCCAGCTGTATGGGTAACCATGGCAGCCGGCTGGCTATGACCATATGCACCTCAGGGACCACCCCCTAGCATGGCTGTCTTTGCTCTCCTTCAAGGCCTCACAGAGAGCCCCTTGCACTCCCAAGCATGAGCCCTCCCCATTCCCAACAGATGCTAAATTTTACACACATCAAGATACCCCTCCCACCAGAACTGTCACCTGCATGGCCTCCTTCATCACCTCATTTGTCTTAAAAATATTGTTACTCTGCCAAATGGGGAGGGGAACCTCAATATTTGGGGAAGAAAAAAAGCCACTGAATTTGTACAAGGGAGAGAAGCCCCCGTGCCTTGGGGAGCCCCTAGGTGCTATCAGGGTTAGTACAGTCCCCAAGATATTTTGGAGGCAGGAAGAGAGGAGCTGGCAATGAGGGAGAGAATCTAGGATTGGGTTGAACAGGGTGAGAAAAAAATCCCAAGAATCTGAGGGGATAAATTTTGGGGGAGGGTGAAGAGAAGAGGACATTCAAGTTGAAGCAGAAGAGAATAATCCCACACGATTTAAAGGTTAAAAAACAAAACAAAAAATAGAGAGAAGACACCTGAGAAAGTGAGGGGAAAGAGACCCTAAAGTGTGAGGGGGACATGTGAGGGTAATGGACCTCAACTGGGATTAAAAGGAGACCCCCTCTGCCACCCAGGGGTAGTAACCAGAGTAAGGAAAGAACATTCCCCCCCCCCCCACCATGATATCTTTGATGGAAGAGATAAGGCTAAGGCGGGGTAAGGACATACTCACTATGGTGCAGGGAAGAGAGACCTCCAAGGAAGAGCACTGGAAGTGGGGAAAGACCGTAAAGGAACTAGGGAACATCCCTGGAAAGTAATATGGGGGGCAGAGGAGAATTAATAAAGATAGAGGGGGCAAGAGAGAAAGAATTAATGAAGTATGGAGGAAGTCTCTGGGGAGCAGGGAAAAGGAGGAGAAAAAAGAAGAAGATGGAGTTGTAAGGGCTGAAGCTCTTTTCTGCAGCCACACTAGGACAGAAGCAGCTATGAGCTAAAAGCAGAAAGTCACATCTTCACAATTACATTAAAACAATGAAATATCAGGCTGTTAAAAAGTCGCCCCTGTCTTAATAGTATTCATCATCACCAGATAAAGATGTTTAAAGAAACCTTTGTTTGATAGCATTCTGCCTGGCAAGAAATCACTTATCAACTGTTCTGTAAAATCTATACTTCTTTATTGTTTTGTCTTTATGGTCCCTACTTCTCTATTGTTTATCTGTATGGTCTCTGTCTGATTCTTTGATTGTTTCTGTCTGTTGCATAACTAATTTTGAAGATTTAAATCAATTAAGGTGGTGGGGCATGATTGGTTAAAGAATTGTTTCATAATGGGCTAGGATCAGTGAAAAATGCTGTTTTGTAGCACTTTAGTTTAAAATGATTGGTTAAAGTATAGCAAGGCAGAACTCAAGTTTAACTATATAAACTCGGGTCCAAAAGGAAGTTCTTTGGAACCTAACTCCAGGACACAGCCCCAAGATCAGAGCTGCCAGACCTCAACATCCTGCCAATCACACTGTGCAGAAGCTGGAGTCCCCGGGTGACCTGATCTTGACTGGCCATCAGGAAAAGTTCGTCTGCCTTATTGGGAGTGGTGAGCATTGTATGCTTAGTGCATGCATTCTGTTTTCGTAACTGCTAATAAATGGAGGTTAAGAATATTACTGTGTAAGGCTCTTTCACTGGGAAAAGACCCCACAGACCCATAGAACCCTGAGTCCACAAGGAATGGGTGTTATACCCTGAGCCCACGGAGGAGTAGAGCCCAGAACCCCTGGAGGGGTAAAGTTGGGTGCCTTATACCCTGAGCCCAGGACAAGAAAGGGTGGGGTACCTACATTAACTAAATTATGGCTTGAGCCCACAGAAGGGTAAAGATGGGTGCCCTAGAATGTGTGCACATAACAGAGTGAGAGATTTACAGGGTGATGGCAGGGGAAAAAGGGCTAAATTTGAGGGTAATAATTAAGACTATATTGCTGGTATGGAGATCCACATGGTAGTCTTGATGAGCATATTACCATTTTGGATGTGGATTCACTTCTTGACAGCTATAATCAAAACTACCCTACTCCAGTGCGCATAGAGCAAAATCAATGGATTTTTATCTTAAAAGACATTCTTAAATTGTCCAGAGGTTATTAGCCTGGAGGACACAATTAAAAAAAAAAGCCATCCTCACAGCTTTGCTCTTCCTTTGTTTTTTCCAGTTCATACAATCGTCTGTCATCAGGCACACCCTGAAAACACAGGCCACCCTTTATCAAAGAGGATGACTAAGCCCTTAGTGTGTTGTGGAAAGTCTGAGGCAGCCCTTGTGGGAACTTACACAGCAGGGCTAGTTAGCAGGGGCCTCATCTCAGAAAAATTCAGGGGGTGGGGGTTGAAGCTATGTTACCTTATAGAACATTATATGTAGTTATATCGTACACAGTCAGGGAGGGCGGCAGTGGAAGACATAATGAAGCATATAGACCTATGGAAAGATGGTGGGAGGGCAGGAGCAACTGCCCCATAGTGAATGACGCCCCTGCTGGTAAGTATCAGAAGATATAAATGTGTTTTTACAGCACTACAGAAAGGTACAGATTCGAGGAGAGGGGAGAAGCCAGGATCAGTGTTTTGGGCAGCTGTGCACACTGGGGTATCCTGAGGTGTAAATGGAGCATTTGGGCAATCGCCCAAGCCATGGGTGCCTCCTTCCTTGGGGAAGGAGAAAGATAAACCGGTGATACCTGTTTTGTTTTGTTCTTCCCCCTTGGACAGGATAATGTGCAAAAGGTTGACACCTATTCCCTGGCTATTGCACAAGGAGACAGGGCCCATTTGTACAGTACACGGGAGTCACAAGTGCTTTTGTAAGAATAACCTGAGATGGGAACCTTCCATCTGTGGCAGAATAAGAAACTGGTTCCTACATGTCCTATTATTCCCCAAGCCAGTTATGTGCATGAACTCGCTGTGCTGGTCCCATTGTTCCAGGAGAAGACTGCAAAATCTGGACCGCTCAAAAATGCCATAGAGATTGGCTGTTACAGTCCCAACCCTCAGGCGATCTTTTGCCTTTTGTAATTTATTCTGTAACTCAGGTAAGCACAAGAAAGACCATCTTCACTTTTTTGTATGTTGTAAGAAAGCAGGAAGGGGTAGAAGTCTGCTGACTAGCCCCGTGAAGGGAGCTGCACTGATCCCAAGTGCTCTGATAGCTCAGGACTTTGTTGTTACCTCAACTCCCCAAATTCAGCTTATTATTTGTCACTTGGCTGGGCCTAGGACTATGCAGTTCGCCATCTCACAAAATTAAACATCTTTGTGTTACAAACAATACACTATACCTACATCACACCTGTAAGAAGTCCTGTCTTCTAGCCCCTGGCTGGGCAAAACTGCCCATCTGTCAATGTCCCATCCTGGTCTCTGATCTCTGTGGGAGCTCTCTCTTCCCCTCACGATACATCCCAATTTCTCCATCCTTCTTTCCTTCCTCTCATTCTCCTCCCCTCCTCCCACACAGTCTTGCTATGCGATACAGACCTTTCTGAAAGTACACCCCCACACATTCACACACGCCTTTTTCTGCCAATTCCTATCTAAAATTAACCTTTGGGTAGTACATCACCACGCTCCTCATAACCAGCAACTTGCCTGGTCGGTGATTCGCAGGCCTCATACGTCTTTTTGTGGCTGTTGTAAATCAGGGGTTGGTGGGTGATGGTGGGGAGTGAGCTGTCACTTCCACTTTCTACAGAGAACCCCTTCTCTGCAGCACATTACAGCCACAACACAAGGAAAAGGGATAGGAAGGGGCACCGCACCAGGCTTACATGCCACCCCTATTAGTTGACCTAGTACCTCCCCCAGCCAGTGCAAGATTGCTCTCTACAACATGTTTTCCTCTTAGTTGTCTAGTAGAGAATTAGGATGTTCCAAGTGATGGAGCTTCCATCAGTTCTATGTGGAGACTATTTCATGGGATAGTAGATCGCACAGCAGATCTGTAAGCGCCACACAGCAGTGAAGCAGAAACCCTTCAGCTGTGTGTCTTCCCTCCCCATTTCCCATGCCACCAACAGTAAATTACTCATCCCCCACCTTGCTACACAATATGAAGGACGGAAGGGGCAGTGATCACAAAGGAGAGGAACCACCATCACTTTTAGACTCTCTGCAGGTCTGTGGGATGGGGAGAGGAATTATCCATCACTGATTACCACTGAAGGATCCAGGAACTGCTGCATCTCCTGTCATCTATTGCAGTGAGGAACCAGTGAGCTGTAGGTCTCGCTCCTCAGGAGGGGACAGGAAGCTGCAGTTGCACTGGGCAGGGGAAGTGCAGCCCAGTGGTGACTGCTAGAGCAAGGGGAGGAAAGGAAAGTGCATGTGGTGGTGGTTGCTATGAGAAGGGAAATCACTGACCCAGGGGATCTCCGAGTGCGGCTGGTATTTCCTCTTCTCTGAAGGGTGTGTAATGGGGAGTGGCACCTGCTCATCATCAAGAGAGAAATACGAGGCTAAACATTACTGATAGTGGGAATAAAAAGAAAACAACAAGCCCTGAGATGAGTCCTATCCATCTGTATACTGCCAGGCGGAGCTTTGAGGCCTTGCTTGAGGACTCCTGAGGATAGATGCCAGCAGAAGCACCTCAACCCTCCAGTCAGTGCGTCTGATATTCTTGGGAGAGAATGGGGGGTGGACATTAGAAGTTAGTGGCATTAACCCCAATGGTGGACAGCTGCTGCAAAAGGAGGCTGGTTTTGCTCTTCATTATGCTGGTGCTTTGGGGGCAGATTTTCAGGAGAGCTCAGCTTCCAGGATGCAGGTCTTCTGAAAGTCTGGGCAGAATTGTCATAGTGGGGGCTGCTGAGTGTTGAGTTCTTTTGGAAATCTGGCCTCAAGCCCCCAGAGTTTCCCAGGTT
This sequence comes from Trachemys scripta elegans, assembly GCF_013100865.1. Taxonomy (NCBI): domain Eukaryota; kingdom Metazoa; phylum Chordata; order Testudines; family Emydidae; genus Trachemys; species Trachemys scripta. Next base: position 114,265,755 of record NC_048301.1, read on the forward strand.
CTCACAGGTATGGGGTGGGCCTTCTTCCTTGACAGAAGAAGAAACAATCAGAAATGTATTGAAATAAAAAAGGGAAGAGCCACTTCTCTTTTTCCCAAAGGGTTTTGTATTTTTTAGACTGAGACCGGCATTGGCATCTGCTCTCACCTGCCATGTTTGTAACTGTAAATACACATCCCCATTCCCAGCAGGCTGTATTTCATGAAACTGGTGCTGTCTCTCAGCAGACACCAGCTTCAGCCCCAACCCTGGGAACTTCAAAGGCAGGAACCACGATGGGTGGGGCTCAGATGGGGTGTATTAGAATCCTTAGTGGTCTGGTGCCTCTTCTGTTTTTATTCATTTTATATGAAAGTTAAGGTGTCAAAAGTCTTTAAAATGATCTAAAAAGTAGGCTGCAAGCTAAAGGGTAAGAATGTATTTTAGTAAATGCATACCAAGGGGCTGGGGAATTAGTTTTCTTGGGTGAGCCCCGCTATACTCCCATTTCCACACCTGGCAGGCTGGGGGCATATAGTGAATCCTTCCTACAAGTGCTGGAGAGACACTTGATTTTCAGATTCTCCCTGCAACTGCAGAGAACAGAGACCAGTTACACACCCTGGTGAACACTTCAAAGGACACCCATAAAGTCATAAAGGAGGCCAAATGTTACTTACCGCAGACTCTCTAATTTGCAGTTTGGATGTTTCAGTCCCTCACACAGCAGCCACACTCCGGAATCTCCCAGATCATTATTACCTAGCTGCAGCTTTGTCAGGCTCTGGCTGGTTCTGAGAACAGCGGCAAGATCCCCACAGCCAGCATCTGTGACACCGCACCCCTGCAAGCTGCAGAAGACAGAAATGCAGGGAAGGGTATCATGGTGTGAATGGGGATCTTCAGCTTTTCTAACAGGTGACCCTGCCCACCAGTCCCTCTGCCTCACCAATCAGCATTAAGAATGAGCCACAAGTCCTGCTACAGACTCTTTCCCAAGCCCCACCCCTTGTCCAGTGGGCCCAGCTATACTTACATTTCCAAACCCAGCAGGCTGGGCACAAATAGTGAGTTCTTCCTGCAAGTGCTGGAGAGACACTTGATTTTCAGATTCTCCTTGTAACTGCAGAGAGCAGACACCAGCTACGCACCCTGTCGAGCACTTTACATAAAGGACACCCGTAAATGCATAAAGGAGGACAAATGTTACTTACACCAGTCTCTGTAATTTGCAGTTTGGATGTTTCAGTCCCGCACACAGCAGCCGCACTCCAGAATCTCCAAGTTCAGGATTACTGAGCTGCAGCTCTGTTAGGCACTGGCTTATCCTGAGAACAGCGGCAAGATCCCCACAGCCAGCAGCTGTGACACCGCACCCCGACAAGCTGCAGAAGAGAGAAAGGCAGAGAAAGGGGATCATGGTGTGAATGTGGCTTGTCAAAGTTATTCTGACAGGTGGCTCTGCCCACTGGCCCCTGTGCCTGACCAATCAGAGTCTGTGGATCACAAGCTAAATAGGAGTCAACAGTGTAACGCTGTTGCAAAGAAAGCAAACATCTTTCTGGGATGTATTAGCAGAAGTGTTGTAAGAAGTAATTCTTCCACTCTACTCCACACTGATAAGGCCTCAACTGGAGAACTGAGTCCAGTTCTGGGTGCCACATTTCAAGAAGTTTGTGGACAAATTGGAGAAAGTCCAGAGAAGAGCAACAAAAGTGATCAAAGGTCTACAAAACATGACCTATGAGGGAAGACTGAAAAAATTGGGTTTGTTTAGTCTGGAGAAGAGAAGACCAAGGGGGACATGATAACAGTTTTCAAGTACATAAAAAGTTGTTACAAGGATGAGGGAGAAAAATTGTTCTCCTTAACCTCTGAGCATAGGACAAGAAACAATAGGCTTAAACTGCAGCAAGGACAGCTAAGGTTGGACATTAACAAAAACTTACTGTCAGGCTAGTTAAGCACTGGAATGACAATGACTGGAAGTTAGCTAATGTAACGCCAATATTTAAAAAGGGCTCTAGAGGTGATCCCGGCAATTACAGACCGGTAAGTCTAACGTCTGTACCAGGTAAATTAGTCGAAACAATAGTTAAGAATAAAATTGGCCGACACATAGAAAAACATAAACTGTTGAGCAATAGTCAACATGGTTTCTGTAAAGGGAAATCGTGTCTTACTAATCTATTAGAATTCTTTGAAGGGGTCAACAAACATGTGGACAAGGGGGATCCAGTGGACATAGTGTACTTAGATTTCCAGAAAGCCTTTGACAAGGTCCCTCATCAAAGGCTCTTGTGTAAATTAAGCTGCCATGGGATAAAAGGGAAGGTCCTTTCATGGATTGAGAACTGATTAAAAGACAGGGAACAAAGGGTAGGAATTAATGGTAAATTCTCAGACTGGAGAGGGGTAACTAGTGGTGTTCCCCAAGGTTCAGTCCTCGGACCAATCCTATTCAACTTATTCATAAATGATCTGGAGAAAGGGGTAAACAGTGAGGTGGCAAAGTTTGCAGATGACACTAAACTGCTAAAGATAGTTAAGACCAAAGCAGACTGTGAAGAACTTCAAAAAGGTCTCACAAAACTAAGTGACTGGGCAACAAAATGCAAATGAAATTTAATGTGGATAAATGTAAAGTAATGCACATTGGAAAAAATAACCCCAACTATACATACAATATGATGGGGGCTAATTTAGGTACAACAAGTCAGGAAAAAGATCTTGGAGTCATCGTGGATAGTTCTCTGAAAATGTCCTTGCAGTGTGCAGAGGCGGTCAAAAAAGCAAACAATATGTTAGGAATCATTAAAAAGGGGATAGAGAATAAGACTGAGAATATATTATTGCCCTTATATAAATCGATGGTACGCCCTCATCTCGAATACTGCGTACAGATGTGGTCTCCTCATCTCAAAAAAGATATACTGGCACTAGAAAAGGTTCAGAAAAGGGCAACTAAAATGATTAAGGGTTTGGAACGGGTCCCATATGAGGAGAGATTAAAGAGGATAGGATTCTTCAGCTTGGAAAAGAGGAGACTAAGGGGGGATATGATAGAGGTATATAAACTCATGAGTGATGTGGAGAAAGTGGATAAGGAAAAGTTATTTACTTATTCCCATAATACAAGAACTAGGGATCATCAAATGAAATTAATAGGCAGCAGGTTTAAAACAAATAAAAGGAAGTTCTTCTTCACGCAGCGCACAGTCAACTTGTGGAACTCCTTACCTGAGGAGGTTGTGAAGGCTAGGACTATAACAGAGTTTAAAAGAGTACTGGATAAATTCATGGTGGTTAAGTCCATTAATGGCTATTAGCCAGGACAGGTAAGGAATGGTGTCCCTAGCCTCTGTCTGTCAGAAGGTGGAGATGGATGGCAGGAGAGAGATCACTTGATCATTGCCTGTTAGGTTCACTCCCTCTGGGGCACCTGGCATTGGCCACTGTCGGTAGACAGGATACTGGGCTAGATGGACCTTTGGTCTGACCCAGTATGGCCTTTCTTATATTCTTACGTTCTTATGGAATAAATTGCCTAGGGAGGTTGTGGAATCTGTTATTGGATATTTTAAGAGCAGGTTAGACAAACACTTATCAGATGTTGTCATCCTTTTGTCTACGAGAGATGGTGGGAAATGCACCCTATAATATAGATGGTTTGCAATGTCTCATGTGACTGAATAGTCCAATCCGAGATTTGCATGATCTTTGGCAGTTATTGCAAATGTATGTATCTTGGTTGGGAACCGCTTGCTTCCTACAGGCTCTTTTCTCTTCAAGCTGTAGGAGACAGCTTCTGTCATGGACCGTGATACACTGATGGAGATGATGGCGCCACTTGATACAATCACCTGCCAAAATTTCCCATTGGTCAGGATCAATTCAAAATTCCTTCATGGGTCGCTTGCATGTATCTTTATAGCGAAGCTTGGGACATCCTGTTGTTCTTGTTCCCTCTGATAGCTCCCCATATAGCATGTCCTTGGTATGCATCTATCTTCCAACCTACTCAGATGACCCAGCCAGTGTGGTCATCTTTGCTTAGGCAGGGATGTCACACTTGGTAAATTTGCCCTTTGAAGAACCTCTGCATTGGTAACTTTATCTTGCCATTTGGTGTTGAGTATGCGGTGTAAACAATGTAGATGGAAACTGTTTAATCATTTCTCCTGATGAGCACAAGTTGTCCAGGTTTCCCCACCATACATGAGAGTGCTGAGGACGCAAGCTTGGTTCACTAGCATTGTGGCCTTGATGGTAAGTTTTGAGTTGTTCCATGCACTTTTAGTTAGTCTGCTACAGGTGATGGCAGCCTTTTCAATGTGAATATTTAGTTCTCATCCAGTGAGAGGTTGGTGGTCACTGTAGAACCTAAATAGCTGAACTTTTGGATTATTTCTAGCTGGTTTGCATTTAAGGTAATTGAAAGATCTTGTGGAACACCCTGGCCTAATACAACCACTTTCTTAATGCTGATGGTGAGAGCAAATGCCTGACAGGCACTTGAAAGGCAGTCCATGAGTTCTTGTAGTAGCTCTTCATTGTGGGCTATGAGGGCCGCATCATCGCGAATAGAAGTTCCCTGACTAACACCTTTTTGACTTTGGTCTTTGACTTAAGTTGGGACAGGTTGAAGAGTTTCCCATCCAATCTTGTATGGAGATACATTTCAAGAGTACCGAGAAGATTCCAAAGACTGTAGGGGCAAGAAAACATCCTTGATTCACTCCACATTTCATCTCAAACTGGACCATTGCTCTCATGTTGTTGTGGAATGAACATATAAGACTTAACAGGGTTGGTGGGCATCCTATCTTTTCTAGTATTGTAAATAGACCTGTTCTGCTGACCGTGTTGAATGCTTTGGTTAGGTCCACAAAGGCAATGTACAATGGTCAGTTTTGCTCTCTGCACTTTTCTTGGAGTTAACACAGAGAAAATATCATGTCTATAATTGATCTTCTAGTCCTGAATCCACACTGTGATTCAGGATAGACACAATTCGCCAGCTGTTGTAGGCGCACTAAGATGACTTGCAAAAGCTTTTCCTGCTACACTTAGTAGCGAGATACCCCTGTAATTGTTGCAGTTGCCCTTTTTGCCTTTATTTTTATACAAAGTGATGATGTTTGCATCACGCACCTTTTGTGGTACCTCACCCTCTTTCCAGCACTTAAGTAGCAGCTGATGAAGATATGTAATAGGATTTCCTCTGGGATGCCATCTTTTCCAGGAGCCTTGCCACTTGATAGCAAATCAATGGCCTTTCTTAGTTCTTCTACAGTGGGCTCCACGTCTAGCTCTGGCATGACCTGTAGAGTTGGTATTTGGTCCAGTGATTCACTGGTGATGTTTCTTTCTTGTGCGTATAGCTCTGAATAGTGTTCAACCCAATGAGACAACTGTTTGCTTTTACCTGTAATAATTTCACTGCTGTGCGATTTGAGAGGGGCAATCTTGTTGACAGTGGGACTAGAGCTTTCATCAGGCCATCATACATGACTTTGAGGTTTCCTGTGTCTGAGGCTGTCTGTAGCTCTTTACAGAGATTGATCCAGTAATGATTTGCACAACATCTGCTTCCTCGTTGTAACTCGGTTTTTGCATGTCGAAGTCTCACTTCTGTGCTCTCTGTTGGCTTCTTGTTGTGTTCCAGCTAGGCTGTGGTCTTAATGTTGCTGAGAAGTAATAGTTCCACTTCATTTTCTTCAAACCAGTCCTTTTTTGATGGTCTCTTTCCCCCAAATAAAAGAACAGGAGTACTTGTGGCACCTTAGAGACTAACAAATTTATTAGAGCATAAGCTTTCGTGGACTACAGCCCACTTCGAAAGCTTATGCTCTAATAAATTTGTTAGTCTCTAAGGTGCCCCAAGTACTCCTGTTCTTTTTGCGGATACAGACTAACACGGCTGCTACTCTGAAACCTTTCCCCCAAATGTAGCTAAAGCAGTTTCATGGATTGTTGTTCTTAAATCTTCCTAAAATTCCTCTGCTTTCTCTGGTAATGACTTCCCATGCATACTACGTTCAAAAGCCTTCACAAAGTCTGGGCATTTCCTCTGGTTTTCATTCTTAATAGCATTGATTTTGGGCTTGCTCCTAGGTTTTGCTCTATGTAGTTTCTTGGCTGAAATCTTCACTTTGCTAATAATCAAGGAGTGGTCAGTGTCACTATCAGCACTGTGAAACGTGAGAGTGTTCTGCACTAAGGGTAGGTCTTTTCTCCTGATGATAACAAGGTCTAATTCAGTGGTTCTCAAACTTTTGTCCTGGTGACCTTTTTCACACAGTGAGCCTTGGAGTGTGATCCCCATACAAATTAAAAACACTTTTTAATATATTTAACACCATTATAAATGCTGGAATCAAAGCGGGGTTTGGGGTGGAGGTTGACAGCTTGCGACCCCCCAAGTAGTAACCTCGTGACCCACAGGTTGAGAACCCCTGGTCTAATTGGTGTGGTGATCTTTTCCTGTAAAATATGGTAATGCACATTTGGTTTTGGGCGCAGAATTCAAGAAATCGTTGGCCAGTCTCATTCATCTTGCCAATGCCAAAATGTCCTAGGCAATCTGGCCATAAGTTGTTGTCTGCACCGACTCTTGAACTGAAGTCACCAAGGAGGAAAAGTTGCTCAGTTGATGGCATTCTTTCGATGACTTGATGCAAAGAGTTGTAATATGTATGCTTCTCTTCGGGGCTAGATTTGAGGGTTGGCGCATAGGCACTAATGATGTTCATAGAACCAATGGTTGTCTGAAGTTTAAGTGAAATGGTATGCTCAGACTTCCCAGTGGGTGATTCTAGGAGCTTTACCCACTTGTTTCTCACAGCAAAACCGACACTGTGCAGATGATCTCCTCTGCACTCGCAACTCCTTCAGCGTACCTGGTTCCAAATGTATCGACTCCCATCCTTCCTTTAGTCCAAACCAGTGATGTCAAGAAGGGAACGCTGACACATGGGCAAAGCAGCACCTCCATATCAACTGCCCAGGCTATTGCAGTCACATCACATGGAGAGGAAACTCCATCCTTGATGGCAACATGGATACAACACAGGTGGCAGTTATGGGTTATAAGCTCTCACTTGACTGGCATAGATTCATAGATTCTAGGACTGGAAGGGACCTCGAGAGGTCATCAAGTCCAGTCCCCTGCCCTCATGGCAGGACCAAATACTGTCTAGACCATCCCTGATAGATATTTATCTAACCTACTCTTAAATATCTCCAGAGATGGAGATTCCACAACCTCCCTAGGCAATTTATTCCAGTGTTTAGGACACTGACTGTTAGGAACTTTTCCCTAATGTCCCACCTAAACCTCCCTTGCTGCAGTTTAAGCCCATTGCTTTTTGTTCTATCCTTAGAGGCTAAGATGAACAAGTTTTCTCCCTCCTCCTTATGACACCCTTTTAGATACCTGAAAACTGGTATCATGTCCCCTCTCAGTCTTCTCTTTTCCAAACTAAACAAACCCAATTCTTTCAGCCTTCCTTCATAGGTCATGTTCTCAAGACCTTTCATCATTCTTGTTGCTCTTCTCTGGACCCTCTCCAATTTCTCCACATCTTTCTTGAAATGCGGTGCCCAGAACTGGACACAATACTCCAGTTGAGGCCTAACCAGCGCAGAGTAGAGCGGAAGAATGACTTCTCGTGTCTTGCTCACAACACACCTGTTAATACATCCCAGAATCTTGTTTGCTTTTTTTGCAACAGTGTTACACTGCTGACCCATATTTAGCTTGTGGTCCACTATAACCCCTAGATTCCTTTCTGCTGTACTCCTTCCTAGACAGTCTCTTCCCATTCTGTATGTGTGAAACTGATTTTTCCTTCCTAAGTGGAGCACTTTGCATTTGTCTTTGTTAAGGTTAGAGGAGGGTGCCATGGATCACCTTCAATGGTAGGAGGAATCACTGCATTCCATTAGTCAGCCGCCGTCTGCCAGGAAGCCGGGCAGCTGACCCGCCATGGTCTGTCTGCCTCATGGGGTGTGTGGGGCTAGACCAAAAGTTGAAAGGCAGATGGAAACCTTGCACCTGAAAAGGTGAGAAACCCAGAACTTTCCAGTTTGAAGCTGGAATGTCAGGACCATGTGTTCGGGATTGACAGAGGATGATGACCTACAATACACAAGCAGCATATGGAAGTTAACTTTGATAGACCGTGAGCTGTGCAAACTCAGTGTTGACATTGCAGCACTTCAGGAAAAAAAACTTGCAGATGCTGGTTCTGTCCAAGAGGCCAATTACAACTTCTTTTGGCAAGGTAAAAGCAGTGAAGAAAATCACCTGTCAGGGATGGTCTAGATAATACTAGTCCTGCCATGAGTGCAGGGGACTGGACTAGAAGACCTCTCGAGGTCCTTCCAGTCCTATGATTCTATGATACTATGAGATTGCATGTAACTTTGGTAGGAGGGTGGGGTATGCTAATGTAATTTCTCCGGTCAGAAGCTGTTTGAAGCCATCTCCTGGAAAGGTTTGGATTACTAGTTCAAACTGGATTCTCCAGGGACCTACAGACAAAGAAAGGACGTTGGGATAAATAACTTGTGTTTAAACTGACTCAGGGCCTTCTTCCTGATCCAGAAAATGGATAGGACCTCTGGTCCATGGAGGGTCTCAATCCTTAGGGAAGGTTGGAAGGACTTGGCCTAGTGAGGCCCATAAGACTGAATTCTTGTTCTGAGCAAAGGGTGTGAGAAACTTGAAAGCACAGGAAAACCCCTGGGTGGGGTTTTGAAGGACTGCTCCTGCCAGAGCCCATGTTGGAGGGGTGATCTCTGTTACACTTAATAGTATGGATATTGGTTCTTGAATTATTTGTAATATGTTTTCTCTGTAGTGCTTTTACCTTCAGAATAAAATATGCTTGCTTAGAAAGAACTTTATGGTAACTTATAACTGGGCAATTACATTGTGTACGGTCTCTGAGGAGAGGAGCGGAGCAGGCCTGCTTAGGCAGATTGTTGTTTGCTGGGAATAACACAGTAATGGCAGGGAACTGTTCAGCCTGAAAATACCCCACTCAGAAAGTAGAGAGACATGGGTCTCCTCCCAGGAAAAGCAATGGCAAGGGGAGCTGGAAGCCTGAGAGGAACTGCCATTGATGGACCACTGAAGGGAAGCAGTGCTGGTGTTCCCTGAACTGAGACAATTCCAATGAACTGCACCAGAAGGGTCACGGAATTAATGGTGTTATATAATAAATCTCCTTTTCTTCAGCTTTTTCCAAACATAGTGGTACTCAGAACTATTCCATAATTCCTACCTAATGGAGTTCTCCTTGTTATTTCCATCAAAACACCTCTCTCCTAAACTTACCATTCTACAGAGTTCAGGTTGGCTCTGTCTGCATGTGTCTTCATATTCAAACCTATATGAAGGCTTGAAAGACACTGCTGTCAAACCTCAGAGCATGTTCAATAATATCGGTCTGTAAATCTCAGCAGATAGAAGAGGTCAATATAGTGAGGATCTGACAATCTCTATATTTTATGACCAGACACTACAAGTACAAGTATCACTACAAGTAGATACATCTTCACCAGATGCTGCCTTTGGTCTCCAGGCCTTTCAATCTGCTGATCTTCCTTGATCTGTCTCTTTATTTCATTCTGATTTCCCTCCCCTGAACACAGAATACAAAGGATACATTGTTCACTTTATATTACAACAGTGCCACACCTGTTCTCACTTTCAGGTGACACAGAAATAAGAGGCTGGCAGCATTATCTCCCTAGGGTTGCCAACCCTCCAAGATTGTCCTGGAATCTCCATGAATTAAAGATTAATCTTTAATTAAAGATTATGTCAGGTGATGAAACCTTCAGGAATTAGTCCAACCAAAATTGGCAACCCTATGTCTCCTGTAAATGTTAACAAACTTGTTTGTCTTAGCAATTAGCTGACCAGGAAGTAGGACTGAGTGGACCTGTATGCTCTAAAGTTTTAACATTGTTTTGTTTCTGAGTGCAGTTATGTAAAAAAATCATCATGAAAATGCAACTTACAAACGTAAAAAGAGATTGCACGTGTGTGAGGTGAATTTAAAAATACTATTTTTTTATCTTTTTACAGTGCAAATATTTGTAATAAAAAATAATAATATAAAGTTAGCACTGTACTTTGTAGTCTGTGTTGTAATTGAAATCAATATATTTGAAAATGTAGAAAAAATATCCAAAATATTTATTATAAATTTAAATTGCTATTCTATTATTGTTTAATAGTGCAATGAAAACTGCAACTATTTTTTTAATCTCATGATTAATTGTAATTCTTTTTTAAAATTGTTTGACAGCCTTAGTTCTAATGATTTGTTACTTAAATTTATAGTAATTTAATTTTCCTACTCAGGTCTTCAGGTTTTATAGAGTTTAACTTTGATTATAAAATATGCAAGTATGTGTTGGGTGGGAGAGACAGGGGAGGGAGAGAAGTTGGGTGTTTTCAAGTTAAACTTTAATACCCTACGACCTTAAATTGTGACTTATGGACACAAATCAGGTTTGGGTGTCTTGAGAAGGAAACCCAGGCTCTATCTGCAGTTTGGGGTGACCAAATGTTTTAAATCCCCTCAGAGGCAGGGATTGGGTTTAGTCACAGAAACCTCTTCTAAAACTACATGGCCCTAATTCCAGAGAGTGCCTCTTCATTACAGCAGAGCTCCAGTGGTGGGGTTTGCTTTTAGAAGTACACCAATGCAAATATGTATTTGAGTTAGGACTGTCTTCTAGGGGTGCAGATACATTGTCCAGCTCTGCCCCTGTTGAGCACTTTATATAAAGGAAACCTATAAATGCATAAAGGAGGCCAAATGTTACTTACACCAGACTCTTTAATTTGCAGTTTGGATGTTTCAGTCCCTTACACAGTAGCCGCACTCCAGAATCTCCCAGTTCAGGATCACTGAGCACCAGCTTTCTCAGGCTCTGGTTGGTTCTGAGAACAACGGCAAGAGTTCCACAGCTAGGGGTTGTGACGCCACACTTGTCCAAGCTGCAGAAGAGAGAAAAGCAGAGGAGGAGGATCATGGTGTGAACTGGGATTGTCACAGCTTTTCTGATAGGTGGCTCCGCCCACCAGCCCCTCTGCCAGACCAATCATCATCGAGAAGGAACCAGAAGTCCTGCTATAGACTCTGTCCCAAGCCCATCCCCTTGTCCAGTGAGAAACAAGCAGTGGGTGGGACTTCCTGTCTAAACCCCAACAGTTATCCTTTACCATTAACCAATCAACAGTGAGACTGGCCTAGACACATCAAACCTCTGCCACTGTCAAATGAGGAATAAGGGGTCAGGCTTTCTTCCTAAGTACCGCCCCCTCACCCTCTCCACTGACCAACCAGAATTCAGAAAGGGTAAAAAGTTGCCCTTTAAGTCTGGCCCACTCAGCTCTTGACCAATCAGGCTGGACTTGGCACTGATCAGCCCTGGTATGGTGCAATCCAATCAGAGCAGGCCCCTTGCTACAGGGAGGCGTAGTCAACAGGCAGATTGCAGGACAAATCCGGATCACCTGATGCTTTTGAACGGACCCCAGCATCTTTTTATTTACTTTTTATTATCATTATTGTTATTAAGTTTAAATTATTTTCTCTAGAGTCTGGACCTTGACTATACCTTGACAAAAATAATTGACTACATAGCTGTAGGGGGAGCCCCTTCCCCAGGCATCTGGGCCAGGCTCAGAGCAGGAGCTGGGAGATCCTGCCCCTCAACACCCCTGGTACTAGCTCAGCAGCTCCCCTGCTGTATGCAGCTGTCTTCTGTGTCTACCCCCAGCCCATCAGCTCCCAGCCCTGACCATCAAGCCTGGGGAGGGGAGGCAGCTGCCAGGCCAAGTGCTGGCAGAATCATACCTTCCACTGAGACTAGGAAACAAATGGGGGTAGGGGGGCGGGGAAGAGACAAAGAGGAGAAGAACCTCATGGCAGGGAGTTACCCAGGGTGTGGGGAGGGAAGAGCCCCTGAAAGGCGGGTAACTAAATGACCCTGTTGGCAGGGCCTGTTCCAGAGTCTCTGGTGGGGTTATAAAAGCAGAAGTTCTGCTGATTTCTGTAACCCCCTACAGAGCCTGGGCTCCTGATGGAGCTGCCAGCCAGCTGTATGGGTAACCATGGCAGCAGGCTGGTTATGACCATGGGCACCTCAGGGACCACCTCCAAGCATGGCTGATTTTGCCTCCATCAAGGCCTCACAGCAAGCTCACACCCAAATATAAGCCCTCCCAATCCCCAATAGCTGTTAAGTCTTGCACATGTCAAGACACCTCTCCCACCAGAACTGTCACCTGCACGACCTCCTTCATCAGCTCATTTGCCTTAAAAATATTGTTACCCCGCCAAATAGTGAGGGGAGCCCCAATATTTGGGAAAGAAAAAACCTCAATATTTGGGAAAGAATTTGTATAAGGGAGAAAAGCCCCCATGCCTTGGGGAGACCCAGAGTCTGTAAGCATTACTACAGCCCCCAAGATATTTTGGAGTCAGGAAGAGAGGAGCTGGCAATGGGGGAGAGATTCTAAGATTGGGCTCAAGAGGGGAAAAAAATGCAAACATATATGTGGTAATCTGAGGGGATAAACTCTAATATGGGGGACGGGTGTGAATAAAGGAGGGCAATCAAGTTGAAGCAGAAGAAAAGAACCCCAAAAGATTTAAAGTCTAAAAAAGAGAAGAGGTAAGACACCTGAGAAGGTAAGGAGAAAGAGACCCCAAAGTGTGAGGAGGATATGTGAGAAGAATGGACCTTAATTGGGATTAAAAGAAGATACACACCCCCTGCCACCCAAGGGTAATAACCAGAGTAAGGAGGGAACACCCCACCCCATCCTCTGCATAAACCATGATCTCTTTGATGGAAGAGATAATGCTAAGGTGGGGTAAGGAAATACCCATCATGGTGCAGAGGAAGAGACACCTTCAAGGAAGAGCACTGAAAGTGGGGAAAGACCCTAAAGGAAATAGGAAAAGGAATATGGGTGGACAGAGGAGAATTAAGAAAGACAGAGGGGGCAAGAGAGAAAGAATTAATGAAGTATGGAGGGAGTCTCTGGGGTGCAGGAAAAAGGAGAAAATGGAGTGAGAGTTTTAGAGAAGGAATGGCAGGAAAAAGTAAAGGGCAAAATTTGAGGGGAAACACAGACACTCAAAAGACTGAAGAAAAAAGAGACAGGCAGAGAGAGAAGAAAAAAGAGAAGAAAATATCTGAGTATATAGAGAAACAACAGAACAAATAAAAAAGAAAGAAGAAAGAAGGGGAGACGGAGCAGCATTTAGTTAACTTTTTTATTTTATAGTAAGTTTGATGCCAAAACGTTGCACTAAGATACTCACTGTATGTTGTCAAAAGTTCAAAAATCACAAGTGAGGCCTCAAACAGTCTTATGACTATGCTCAGTTTGACACTGTCTTAAAAATCATGAGATTTTTTTTTTAAATAATACACTGAATTCCTTTTATTTGGCTTCTGGTTTTTCAGGGTTCAGGCTCTCACGCTGTCTCTGCAAACACGAGAGTAGAAACTTAGCTTTCATTTTTTTTTTAAATGGAGAGTCTTTGTCTCATGACTAGCAACAAATAGCAAGAGCTTTGTGATAAAACCACTAGGTGGCAACATTGTCATATATCACAATATGATTCTCTCTAGGGTAAGAGGGATCTCAGAGTCTTGGCTGAGAATAGAAGGGGGCAAATGAGTCCATCGTTCCTGAGATTACAGGCAGGAATAATCTGATTTTCTTTCTAATAAAATGCTAAATGTAAAATAAAGGGTTTTCAATCCTGATTTAACTGTAAATCTGCTCATGCCCCTCCATACGTTCTCCCATTGACTCACATTGATGCTGGGTTTTACAATATAGTCATGTGTGCATCTGTTGGCAAATAATCCTATATATTTGGGATCATATGGTTTTGATGCACTTCTATATTAACAATATGCGATTTGACACATATTATCCCCTAGTTATCCTAGTGCAGAACTCGAGATGAACACCAGGAATGCTCTTATTATTCCAATTGCATAGAATTTTGCCTTTGAAATGTATGAAAACCTTCAAAAATTCTCAGGATATGGCCACTCTTCACCCTCCACTTTCAGGCAATCTTACCTGCATTTTGTTTTGCCTCCTCATAGCTTTCAGATGTTTGATTGGGTCTGGTCAGTAGACAGAGCTTTTTGAAGTTTTCTGACACACTTCAGTAAATCACAATGTGTATCATGATCAGAAAATTCATTAGTAGTACTGGCCCTAATTTTTAAATGCTGTTCAGTAGCTCTACTTTAAAAAATGTAACTATATAAAAGAGAGGTCATCTCCTATCCAAAAAGCACATTTCTGAGACCAAAAAAAAAAAAAACGCAAGAGAATGAGCACAGCTCTCTGCAGGAGAAAGGAGGCTCTTGTAGTTAAAGCCCTGGCTCTGCTTTCATCCAGGACACACCACATGATCCATTGTCTACAGCCAAGCTCTAAGATACAACCGCATTTGCTCCAATCCCTCAGACAGAGACAAACACCTACAGGATCGCTATCAAGTGTTCTTAAAATGACAATACCCACCGGCTGAAGTGAAGAAATAGATTGACAGAGCCAGAAGAGTACCCAGAAGTCACCTACTCCAGGACAGGCCCAACAAAGAAAGGAACAGAACGCCACTAGCCGTCACCTTCAGCCCCCAACTAAAATCTTTCCAGTGCATCATCAAGGATCTACAACCTATCCCGAAGGACGATCCCTCACTCTCACAGATCTTGGGAGACAGGCCAGTCCTCGCTTACAGACAGCCCCCCAACCTGAAACAAATACTTACCAACAACCACACAACAAAAACACTAACCCACAAACCTATCCTTGCAACAAAGCCCGTTGCCAACTCTGTCCACATATCTATTCTAGGGACACCATCATAGGACCTAATCACATCAGCCACTCGTTCACCTGCACATCTACCAATATGATATATGCCATCATGTGCCAGCAATGCCCCTCTGCCATGTACATTGGCCAAACCGGACAATCTCTACGCAAAAGAATAAATGGACACAAACAGACATCAAGAATTATAACATTCAAAAACCAGACGGAGAACACTTCAACCTCAATTTCAGACCTAAAACTCACAATTTTGCAACAAAAAAACTTCAAAAACTGACTCCAATGAGAAACTGCAGAATTAGAATTAATTTGCAAACTGGACACCATTAAATTAGGCTTGAATAAAGACTGGGAGTGGCTAGATCATTACACAAAGTAGAGGCTGTTTCCCCATGCTAATTTTTCCCCTACTGTTACTCACACCTTCTTGTCAACTGTTTGAAATGGGCCATCCTGATTATCACTACAAAAGTTTTTTTTTCTCCTGCTGATAATATCCCACCTTAATTGATTAGTCTGTTAGAGTTTGTATGGCAACACCCATTTTTTCATGTTCTCTGTGTATATATATCTTCCTGCCATATTTTCCACTGCATGCATCCAATGAAGTGGGTTTTAGCCCACAAAAGCGTATGCCCAAATAAATTTGTTAGTCTCTAAGGTGCCACAAGTTCTCCTTGTTTTTTTTGCTATACATTTGTAGGTCTCGCTCTTCAGGAGGGAACAGGAAGCAGCAGATGTACTGAGCAACGAGATCTGCCACTGAGTAGTGACTCCAGCAGCAAGGAGGAGGGAAGGAAAATGGATGTATTGGTAAATACTCTGAGATGGGAAATCACTACCTAGGTTGGGTGTATTTGATAGCAGCTGATGATTGCTGTGTAGTGGAGAGTGGCACCTCCTGATTATCAAGATGGAACAGAAAAGGAGGCTAAACAACACTGATGGTCAGAATTAAAGGAGAAAAAACACTGCCCTGAGATAAGTCCTATCCATCTACATACTGACAGGCAGAGCTTTGAGGCCTGGCATGAAGCCTGGGGATAGATGGGGACAGAAACATCTCAGCCTTCCACACACTGGATCTGGTGTTTTGGGGAGAGAAAAGAGGAACCCGCATTAGGAGTTAGTGGCATTAACCCCAGACCTCCAATGATGGACAACAGCTGGTATAAAAGGAGGTTGATTTTGCAGCTCATCCTGCTGGTGCTTTGGGGGCAGATTTTCAAGAGGGCTCAGCATCCAACATGCAGATCCTTTGAAAATCTTTTTGGAAATGTCACTATTGGAGCTGCTAGTTGCTGAGCTCATTGGAAAATCTGGCCTCAAGTCCCCAGAACCTCAGAGGCCTGGGATGGGGCTTCTACCTTGAAAGAAGAAAAAGAGCAGAAATGTATTGAAAAAGATAAAGGAAGAGCCACCGCTTTCCCCAAAGGGTTTAGTACAGGGGTAGACAATCTATGGCACGTGGGCCGAAGGCGGCACGTGGGCTGATTTTCAGTGCACTCACACTGCCGGGTGCTGCCCACTGGTCCGGGGGGCTCTGCATTTTAATTTAATTTTAAATGAAGCTTCTTAAACATTTTAAAAACCTTATTTACTTTACATACAACAATAGTTTAGTTATATATTATAGACGTATAGAATGAGACCTTCTAAAAACGTTAACATGTATTACTGGCACGTGAAACCTTAAATTAGAGTGAATAAATGAAGACTCGGCACACCACTTCTGAAAGGTTGCCAACCCCTGGCCTTTAGTATTTTATAATGAGTCCAACATTGGCACGTACTCTCACGTGTCCTGTTTGTAACTGTAAACACACATCCCTATCCCCAGCAGGCTCCACTTCTAAGGACATTTCTTCAAACTGGAGCTGGCTCTCAGCTAGGAGCATGTTCAGTCCCAGCCCTGGGAACATCAAAGGCAGAAGCCACCATGGCTGGGGCTGAAGCTTAAATCCAAGTTGAGTATTTCTGCTCAGAGTGGGAGGTTTAGAATCCTCAGGGCCCAGGGCTTCTTTTCTTTTTATTCATTGAAAATATCAAGGCATCGAAATTATTAAAATGAGCTATAAAATAGACTGCTAGCTGAAGGGTAACAGTGAGCTCTTTTTAGTACATGCATTTTTATTAAAAGTTGGTTTAAATATGTATATATCTATATTCCCCAAACACCAGAGAGCTGAGGAGCTAGTTGTCCGGTGTGGGCTCAGCTGTACTTAAAGTTGCAGTTTTACCACCAGGGAAGGCTGGGGCATGTTGTGAGCCACTGACCCAGGTACTGGAGACATTGAACTCTCAGTTTCTCCCTGTAGCTGCCGGGAGCAGTGACCAGCTATGCACCCTGTCAAGCTCTTTACATTAAGGACATCTGTAAACACACAGAGGAAGCCAAATGTCACTTACTGCAGACTCTGTAATTTGCAGTTTTGTTTCAGTCCCTCACACAGCAGCTGAATGCCAGCATCTCCCAGTTTATTATAACCCAGATCCAGCTCTGTCAGGCTCTGGCTGGTTCCGAAAACAGTAGCGAGATCCCCACAGCAAGCGCCTGTGAGACAACAAACCCGCAAGCTGGGGAAAGAGAAACACAGAGAAAAGCAATTACTATGTGAACCGGGCTTGTCACAGCTGTTGTGACAGGCTGCTCTGCCCACCAGCTCCTCTCCCTGACAAATCAGCATCAAGAATGGGACAGAAATTCTTCCATAAGCCCTGTCCTAAGCCCCCTTCCCCTTGGCCAATCAGAGACCAGGGTTGGACAAGACTTCCTGACTAAGCCCCCCTGCTTCTTCTTCACCCTTAATCAATCAGCATTGAGAATGGCCCAGACATTTCTAACCCCAAATCTCTGACAATCTCCTCCCCCCTGCTCTTGCACCCCGCTTACCCCTTCTCCATATAGAGCAGGGAGGGGATGTGGACGGAGAGAGAGAGAGAGAGCGAGCCTGGGGCAGCAGCTGCTGTCTCAACTTCCTGATCCACTTAAAAAGACAATGCACTTAAGAGTGGGTCAACTTACTTACTTAAAGGGGCAGTGTGTATCTTTCTCTCTCTCCCACACACAAGGTGTGTGTCTGTCTCTGTCTGCTATGCTGTCTCCCTTCCCTCCTGTTCGTGCTGCCTTGATGAGAGGCTACATTAACAACAATTTGTTAACCCTTGAGGGCTCAGCTGAGAGCTAGTTCATCACTTAGCAGCAAGGCATTCCCTGGGAAATATCCCTTCCTCTTTCACCCTCTAACTTCACCACCTCAACCAAGCTTCACAATCATCATAGCTGTGAATAGTATTAAATTGTTTGTTTAAAACGTACACTGTGTGTATATCTATATAATATATAGTTTTTTGTCTGGTGAAAAAAATTTCCCTGGAACCTAATCCCCCCATTTATATTAACTCTTATGGGGAAATTAGATTTGCTTAACATCGTTTCGTTTAAAGTTGCATTTTTCAGGAACATAACTACAACAGTAAGTGAGGCGTTACTGTACACTGTAGCATAAAAGGCCAGCTGCTATCAGGCAGTTTCAGAGCCCAGAGTCTGAGTCCGAGAGAGAGAGAGAGACAGAGAGAGACAGAGAGAAAGAGAAAGAGAAATTAGATTAGGAGAAGACAAGAGCCAGTGAGGGGAGCCAGAGAAAAGCTGCTGCAGACAGACAGCGAGAGAAAGAAGAAAACCAGAGCAGAGCAAATCTGATTGACCAGGAGCTGAACAATAACAGTGATTAAAGAAAATACCAAAGAATTTGTAAAGCAGGAACAGTGATTTTAAAGGACTATCAATGGATTTACAAAGTATGCCTGCTATTCTTTTAATGGTAGTATAGTATAAGTGTGACGTAGTCCAGCATAGTATTTAATATGTGTATGCTTGAAGTATGTGTGTGTTTTAATTGTATTTTACTTATATAAAATATAAAAGCAAATTTAAGATCTGCTGTCAGTGATTTGTAATGAAGTGCTTCACTTAGAGTCATTTGAACTATACGCTATTGTAGTTTGAATGCTCTTTAACTTGCAGTAAGGGATTGTGTCTCAGGGACATTTGTGATTTTTCTTTAGGATTTTTAGGATTCACTATATTAAAGATTATTAGTTACATCAATTAAAAGATATGTTGTTTTGGAAAAGAATACTACTGTGTCAAATATAGGAGGTTATATCTGTGTCCTTTAGGGTTTCTTAAGGGCCCACACCATGGCCAGGCATTCCTTCTCAATGGCTGCGTAGTTCTGCTCCCTTGGTAGCAACTTTTTGCTCAGGTACACGATCAGGTGTCTCTCCCCCTTTTCATCCTCCTGCATTAACACCGCCCTCAGTCCCGTGTCTGAGGCGTCGGTGAACACCATAAAGGGCTTGTCAAAGTCTGGGTTTGCCAGAACTGGGCCACTGACCAGAGCCTCCTTCAGTGCCCGGAGAGCCTCCTGGCACTCCTCGGTCCAGACCACCTTGTCTGGCTTCCCCTTCTTGCTCAGCTCAGTGATGGGGGCGGCTATGGAGCTAAAGTGGGGCACGAACCTTTGATAGTACCCTGCCATCCCAATAAAGGCTTGGATCTGCTTTTTGGTTTGCGGAGTGGGCCAGTCTCTGATCACCTCCACTTTGGCTGGTTCCGGCTTTAGGCAGCCACTCCCCACCCAGTGACCTAGGTAGGATACTTCAGCCATCCCCACCTTGCACTTCTCAGCTTTTATGGTCAGCCCAGCCTCCTGGAGTCAGTCCAGCACTTGTTTAACCTGGGACACGTGACCCTCCCAGATCTGGCTAAAGACACAGATGTTGTCAATATACACCACGGCAAAACTCTTCATCCCCCTCAGTAGCTGATCCACCAGGCGCTGGAAGGTGGCCGGCGCTCCCTTGAGGCCGAAAGGCAGGGTCAGGAACTCATAGAGCCCCAGAGGGGTGATAAGGGCCGATTTCAGCCTGGCATCTGCATCCAGCAGCACTTGCCAGTAGCCCTTTGTAAGATTCATGGTGGTAAGGTACCGAGCTCCTCCCAGCTTGTCTAGGAGCTCTTCAGGCCTGGGCATGGGGTAGGCATCGGATACAGTGATAGCATTGAGTTTCCGATAGTCCACACAGAACCGGATCGACCCGTCCGTTTTGGGGACCAGCACCACCGGCGAGGCCCTAGGGCTGGATCACCCCCAAAGCCAGCATGTCCCTCACCTCTCTTTCCAGGTCCTGAGCAGGTTTCCCTGTGACTCAGAAGGGGGAGCATTTTATAGGCGGGTGCGATCCTGTCTGCACCCGGTGGACAGTCAGATTAGTGTATCCAGGCTGGCTGGAAAACAGCTGTCGGTACAGATGCAGCACCCCTCTGATCTCAGCTTGCTGGGCCGGGGTCAGCTGATCAGAGAGGGGAATTGCTTCCAGGGGGAAACCAGCTCTTGTCCCAGGGAATAGATCTACTAAAGGGTCATCTCCCTGCTCCTCCCAATGTCCACACACGGTCAACACCACATTACCCCTGTCATAATATGGCTTCATCATAGCAAAAAGTTGCTACGCAGGGAGCAGAACTACGCAGCCATCGAGAAGGAATGCCTGGCCATGGTGTGGGCCCTTAAGAAACTAGAGCCATATCTCTTTGGGCGACACTTCACTGTGCACACTGACCACTCTCGCCTGACCTGGCTGCACCAGATGAAAGGAGCCAACGCCAAGCTCCTGAGGTGGAGCCTGCTCCTGCAGGATTATGACATGGACGTGGTCCATGTGAAGGGAAGTGCCAACCTGATAGCGGATGCGTTGTCCCGGAGAGGGGGCCCTGAACTTCCCCGGGTCACTGGTCAGAGTGACCCCACGCAGTTCAGTCTCGAAAGGGGGAGAGATGTGACGGAGCAGGGAGCGGGGCGGATTTGACCTGTGAATGTTACAGGGAAGTTACATTGGGGATGGGAAGGAAGCTACCTGAGCTGTAACCTGAGCCAGGAGGGGGGTTGGGAGAAGTGACACCTTCTGCCAGGGAGACTGAACAAAGGAGAGGAGGAGCAGAGGGGAGGGGGGAGAGAGCTGCTAGAGGAGTTTTTGTTTTCAGTTTGGGCTGGGTGGTGCAACGCAGGGAACCCCAAGCTGGGGTCTAAGCTCCCTAAGCCCCCCCCCGAAGGACTTGATTGAGGGGTTCTGGTTGTACCTACACACTCTGCTTGGGACTGTGTTCCTGTCATCTAATAAACCTTCTGTTTTACTGGCTGGCTGAGAGTCATGGTGAATCTCAGGAAGAGGGGTGCAGGGCCCTGATTCCCTCACACTCCGTGGCAGGGGTATCAAGGGAACAGAGTGAAGGAGGAGGAAGAAAGGGAAAATGGAGGGTCAGGTATAGAGGGGGAATAGCAGAGTGAGAAAGAGTTAAATTGGAGGGTAAACACAGACGAGCAAAAGACTGAAGGATAAAAGAGAAGCAGAGACAGAGGGAAAACAAAAAAGAGAGGAGAAAATACCTGAGCAAAGAGAAATAACAGATTAAAATAAGGGGGGTGGGGGGGGGGGGGGCAGGGCAGAGGTCAGAGATATAATGGTACCCAGTTGTTTTATTATTTTGTAGAAGTTTGATGCCAAAAGTTTGCAATAATATACACACACACTGTATGTTGCCAAGTGTTCAAAATCATGAATCAGGTGTCAAAGAGTCTTAAACTGAACATAGTAAAAAAACTGGCTTAAAAATCATGACATTTTCAACATTGACCTTTATCAGACAGCATGAATATCTGCAGTGATAGGTGTCTCAGAGGGGTGGTTCAGGGGCACCATTTTGTGGGGTGGAGGGGACTCCTGTCCCCCTCCCCGAGTTTTGTACAGGAGGTCTGCTCTTGGCTCATGTCCTAGCCCCAGGCAGAGCTTTTAACCACAGCACACCCTGGGTTTGGATGTGAATTCTGCAGAGGAGACCTGCTACTCCCAGCTTGTGCCCCTGTGCAGGGGCAAGGAGTCAATATTTTGTTTATAAACAGAGGTAGGGTGATTAAGATAAGAAAAGGCTGGTAATGAAATTGAGGATGTGGAAGTCATTAGATGAGCCAGTAAAACAGGAATTCCTCTGCAGGGGTGTGGGGGTTGGGGGAGAGTTGAAGAGAGAATGCAGGGGACTCAGAAGACATACAGCCAAGGTTATGTTCAGAAAAGAGGGAAATGTGAGGGAGATTTAGGTGAAAAGAAGGGGCCAGAACCAAGGTAAGGGACAGCAGTGGTATAGAGAAGTTCCCATTCTTATCACTGGTACATATGTGCAGGGCTTAATTTGTAATGAAAGAGGTGTCAGGGTTTAAGCAATTCTTTTATTCTCATAACTCATGTGGCAAGCCCAGAGGTGCTGGAGTATGAACTGTCAAGTCCAGGATGGTGGCATTCTCGGAAATGCTTCCAGTTCCATGCACAGGGCCAATTAGACAGGCAGAACTTCAGGGTGTGGATGAGATGATGGTCTAAGGAAGAGGGGTTTAGATTCATTAGGAAGTGGGAGCCTATACAGTAAAGATGGGCTCCACCTAAATCAAAATGGAACCAGTTTGCTGGCACATAAAATTAAAAAGATTGTAGATCAGTTTTTAAACTAATGCTGAGGGAAAGTTCACAGGTCCAGAGGAGCTCGTGGTTCGAACAGAGACATCCCTTAGGGGAGGATCTATTAATGGAGATTCTCTATATCCTAATAAGGAGGAGAGGATGGAAGACGATAAAATATGGGTAGGTTCTGATGAGAAACAGTCAAATGAAAAAGAGTCACCTTCAATTACATCACATAATGGCAGACAGTTAAAAAGTGACAATTTTTACATGCTTATATACAAATGTTACAAGTCTAAATAATAAGATGAGTGCCACATATTAAAAGAGGATATTGATATAATAGGCATCACAGAAACTTGGTGGAATGAGGATAATCAGTGGCACACAGTAATACCAAGGTGCAAAATATACGGGAAGGACAGAATAGGTCATGCTGGTGGGGAGTGGCACTACATGTGAAAGAAAGCATAGAGTCAAATGAAGTAAAAAGCTTAAATGAACCAAACCGTACCACAGAATCTCGAAGATAGTAATTCCGTGCTTGAATAATAAGAATATAGCATAGGGATATACTACCGACCACCTGACCAGGATAGTGATAATGTCTATGAAATGCTCAGGGAGATTAAAGAGGCTATTAAAATAAAAAAACTCAATAATAATGGGGGATTTCACCTATCCCCATATTGACTGGGTACCTGTCACCTCAGGACAGAATGCAGAGATAAAGTTTCTCAACACCTTAAATGACTGCTTCTTGGAGCAGCTAGTCCTGGAACCCACAAGAAGAGAGGCAATTCTTGATTTAGTCCTAAGTGGAGCATAGGATCTGGTCCAAGAGGTGAATATAGCTTGGTAATAGTGACCATAAGAGAACAGCATTTACCATCCCTGGGGTGGGGGAGAAACACCACAGAAGCCCACCGTGGTAACATTTAAATTCAAAAAGGGGAACTACACAAAAATGAGGACGTTGAAGAGAAATTAAAAGGTACAGTGTCAAAAGTGAAATCCCTGCAAGCTGCATGGAAACTTTTTAAAGACATCATAATAGAGGCTCAATTTTAATGTATACGCCAAATTAAAAAACATAGTATGAGGGTCAAAAAAGAGCCACCATGGTTAAACAAAAAAGTAAAATAAGCAGTTAGAGGCAAAAAGGCATCCTTTAAAAAGTGGAAGTTAAATCCTTCTGAGGAAAATAGAAAGGAGCATAAACTCTAGCAAGTGAAGTGTAAAAATATAATTAGGAAGGCCAAAAAAGAATTTGAGAAACAGCTAGCTAAAGACTCAAAAAGTAATAGCAAAAAATGTTAAGTACATCAGAAGCAGGAAGCCTGCTAATCAAAAAAAAAACATAATCCCAACTATACATTATAAAATGATGGGATCTAAATTAGCTGTTATCACTTAAGAAAGAGATCTTGGAGTCACTGTGCATAGTTCTCTGAAAATATCTACTCAGTGAGTAGTAGCAGTCAAAAAAGCTAACAGAATGTTGGAAATCATTAGGAAAGGGATATAATAAGACAGAAAATACCATATTGCCTCTATATAAATCCATGGTATGGCCACATCTTGAATACCGTGTACAGATGTGGTCACGCCATCTCAAAAAAGATATATTGGAATTGGAAAAGGTTCAGAAAAGGGCAACAAAAATGATTAAGGGTATGGAACAGCTTCCATATGAAGAGAGATTAATAAGACTGGGACTTTTCAGCTTGGAAAAGTGACAACTAAGAGGGGATATGATAGAGGTCTATAAAATCATGACTTGTGTGGAGAAAGTAAATAAGGAAGTGTTATTTACCCCTTCTCATAACACAAGAACTAGGGGTCAACAAAAGAAGTTAATAGGCAGAAAGTTTAAAAAACAAAAGAATTTATTTTTTCACACAATGCACAGTCAACCTGTGGAACTCCTTGCCAGGGGATGTTGTGAAAGCCAAGACTATAACAGGGTTAAAAAAATAACTAGATAAGTTCATGGAGGATAGGTCCATTAATGGCTATTAGCCAGGATGGGCAGGCATGGTGTCCCTAGCTTCTGTTTGCCAGAAGCTGGGAATGGGCGACAGGGGATGGATCACTTGATGATTACCTGTTCTGTTCATTACCTCTGAAGCACCTGGCATTGGCAACTGTTGGCGGACATGATACTGGGCTAGATGGACCACTGGCCTGGCCCAGTATGGCCATTCTTGTGTTCTAGAGGTGCAGGGCCTCAGCCCTGGCAAGCCCTGGCACAAATTAAGCATTACTTATGTGGCCCCATCATCATAGTATCTGAGTGCCTCACAATGTCTAACCTATTTCTTGTCACAGCCCCTCTGAGTTAGAGCAGTGCTGTTATCCTCATTGTACAGATGATACCCTGAGGCACAGAGAGTCTAAAGGCCAGATTTTCAAAGTTATTTAGGCATCTCATGTGATTTTCAAAAGTGCTTAGAAAGTTAGGTACTTTGTAAACCCCACTAGATGCCTAGCTGCATCTTTGGGTGCCTAAAAACCTTTGAAACTGTCTCTAAGGCATTGGCCTGAGGTCATACAGGAAGTCCATAGGGGGAAGTATCATAGAATCATAGAATATTAGGGTTGGACGAAACCTCAGGAGGTCATGTAGTCCAATCCCCTGCCAACCCCAACTAAATCATCCCAGCCAGGGCTTTGTCAAGCCGGGGCTTAAAAACCTCTAAGGAAGGAGATTCCACCTTCTCCCTAGGTAACCCATTCCAGTGCTTCACCACCCTCCTAGTGAAATAGTTTTTCCTAATATCCAACCTAGACCTCCCCCACTGCAAATTGAGACCATTGCTCCTTGTTTTGTCATGTGCCACCACTGAGAACAGCCTAGCTCCATCCTCTTTGTAACCCCCCTTCAGGTAGTCGAAGGCTGCTATCAAATCCCCCCTCATTCTTCTCTTCTGCAGATTAAATAACCCCAGTTCCCTCAGCCTCTCCTCATGCACTCCAGCCCCGTAATCATTTTTGTTGCCCTCTGCTGGACACTCTCCAATTTGTCCACATCCTTTCTGTAGTGGGGGGCCCAAAACTGGATGCAATACTCCAGATGTGGCCTCACCAGTGCTGAATAGAGGGGAATAATCACTTCCCTCAATCTGCTGGCAATGCTCCTACTAATGCAGCCCAATTTGCCGTTAGCCTTCTTGGCAACATGGGCACACTGCTGACTCATATCCAGCTTATTGTTCACTGTAATCCCCAGGTCCTTTTCTGCAGAACTGCCACTTAGGCAGTCGGTCTCCAGCATGTAGCAGTGCATGGGATTCTTCTGTCCTAAGTGCAGGACTCTGTACTTGTCCTTGTTGAACCTCATCAGATTTCTTTCGGGCCAATCCTCCAATTTGTCTAAGTCACTCTGGACCCTATCTCCTACCCTCCAGCATATCTACCTCTCCCCCCAGCTTAGTGTCATCCGCGAATTTGCTGAAGGTGCAATCCAACCCATCATCCAGATAATTAATGAAGATGTTGAACAAAACCGGGCACAGGACCGACCTCTAGGGCACTCTGCTTGATACTGGCTGCCAACTGGACATTGATTACTACCGATTGAGCCCAATGATCTAGCCAGCTTTCTATTCACCTTATAGTCCATTCATCCAATCTATACTTCTTTAACTTGCTGGCAAGAATACTGTGGAAGACCGTATCAAAAGCTTTGCTAAAGTCAAGGTATATCATGTCCACCGCTTTCACCATGTCCACAGAGACAGTTATCTCATCAGAGAAGGCAATCAGGTTGGTCAGGCATGACTTGCCCTTGGTGAATCCATGCTGACTGTTCCTGATCACTGTCCTCTCCTCCAAGTGCTTCAAAATGGATTCCTTTAGGTCCTGCTCCATGATTTTTCCAGGGACTGAGGTGAGGCTGACCAGTCTGTAGTTCCTCAGATTCTCCTTCTTCCCTTTTTAAAGATGAACCCAAGTCTCTCAGTGCTAGCGCCATATCCATTGGACCAGCCTAGGTCTCTACTGCATGTTGCAAAAAAAAAAAAGAGGACTCTGATAGATGGGAGCAAAACCAAGAAGGCCAATTCTCTGAGACTCCAGCAAATGGTCCCGGGCAGTTGGGAAGGATGTCATAGTTGACAGCATGAAAAGCAGGAAAGAGGTCAGGAAGGATGAAAAAAAAAGAGAGAGAACAAGAGTCAGATGAGAGGAGATCACTTAATCCCCAAGGGGTGGCAGGTTCTGCCTTATGCTGTGTTGTAGAGCAATGGCTGATGTGAAATTTTACATATTAACTGGAAACTATTTTGTTTTGTCATTTTTTGTTTTGATTTTGAGGAAAAGAAGGAATGAGAAAGTGTCATGTGAGTATCAGATGTGTTAATGTCTCAAATTTTTATGATTTCCGATGTATTCAGGCCAATTCCAGAACAAAGAACAGAAATTGCATCCACTGAGTCCATTAAGTTGATGATTATTGTCATGATTTGTATTATTCACTGGGCATCATCTGCTTGCTCAGTACTGTTCAGAATATACCAGAAAATGTAGTCCCTGAGCCTATGTGTATAAGATGTGTAGCCCTGGATAAGATGGCTCAGATATTTAAGTATGAAGTGTATAGTTATTGAGCACATGTTAATATCTATGAGTGAAGTTGCTGATGGCAATAGAAGTTTTACCTGATTAAGGACTGGAAGATTTGACCCTCCAACTTTTATTCAAGAGGAAGAGCTGCCCAGAGCTCCTGTGCCTGTTTATTTTCCTTTCCTGCCTTCAGTGGCCCTGACAGACCTCAAAGACTCAATTTTTTTCTCAACTTTAAAATGTGCAATTTTCTTGGTGTTTGGTTTTAAATATTCTCCTGTTAGACCGGCAACTCAGTCACCATAGTGCTGTGTTTAAGAGCCTTCTGGAAATTAACTAGCCTTTAAACAGAAGGGAAAGCAGTGCTGCCAACTCTCATGATTTTGTCATGAGTCTCATGATAATTATTGTTTTCCTCAAAGCCCCAACTCCTGGAGTCAAGTGGATATGTGATGACTGCAGCCTTCATTCTTAAAGAAAAAGTAAGTTTCTAGCCCTAGTAAGTAGCCTAAATGATAGAAAGTAATCTACATTTTTCTACAATTGTTTCAGTTGTTTGTAACAAATTAGAATATATATATTAAAATTTTAAGCCTAACCCTTAAGTGACTGGACAGAAGATATCAGAAGATATCAGTATTAGAGCTGAGTGGGTCTAATATTTAGTTTTCTATCTTTATATAGAAATAGACAGAATGCTCCTGTCAGCTAATTTCTAAGTTATCTAGAAAAAAAAAAAAAAAAAAAAAAAAGACCACCACCTAGGGTTTTCAAGTGCCTCAGTAGCCCTGGAATCACAGAAAATTGCTGAACTCCCCTCCTCCCCCCAAATATATATATGTATCTGAAATGGCACCCCTGGGGGAATGGTAGGCGCCACGAGAGTCTATTGTTCCTGACATCA
The DNA here is from genome assembly GCF_013100865.1 of Trachemys scripta elegans. Classification (NCBI taxonomy): domain Eukaryota; kingdom Metazoa; phylum Chordata; order Testudines; family Emydidae; genus Trachemys; species Trachemys scripta. Next base: position 114,293,627 of record NC_048301.1, read on the forward strand.
AAGGCATGTTATAACAAAACATTAAGTGTAAAATAAAGGGTTTACACATGGGCAGCAGATATGAGAGGCAGGGGAAGGCTAAGCCTACCCAAAATGCCTGAGTGGCCCCACCCACACTCCATGCCGACGCCTCCTGCTTCCTGCCATGTGCTGTTGCTGGGGCCCTGGGTCATTTGTGCTGGAATCAGGAGGAGGGGGCAAGGGGCCATAGCCCTCCCTTTCTCCTCTTTCCCCAGAGGCCCCAGCCTCGGCCATGCCAGCGTTGAGCCCCTCCGGAGAGCCCAGGCAGCTGTAGGGAGCCGCAGCAGACTCTCCACCTGCCCAGGGTACAGGGGAGGGGGGCTGAGAGCAGCCCCTGGCACGTGTCCCCACTCCCCTGGGCTCCCCACCCGCCAAGGGCAGGCGGAGGGTCTGCAGCTCCACGCTGGCCCCTCACAGCTACCTTCATGACTCTCCCTGACCTGGCTCTGTCCAGGGTTAGGGCTTCGGAGCTGTGCATGGGCAGCTGTGAAGAGCTGCAGAGTCATGGACCCTCCTCCTGCTCCTGGTGGCCGGGGAGCCCAGGGGGCAGGGACACAAACTGGGGGCTGCTCTCACCCCCCCCACCCAGGGCACATGGAGGGGCTGCCGTGGCTCCCTACTGCTGCCCGCCCGGCTCTTATGTCTGGGTTGCAACTCCAAGGATCCCCTACCCCCACCTGCTGAAGCCGGGTCGGGGACAGCTGCATGGGCAGCTGTGGGGTGCTTGGGTCCCTCCACCTGCCCTGGGTGGGGAGGCCTGGGACACGGGTAGGGGGCTGCCTGCCTTCACCTCTACCTCAGGCAGGGGCCCTGGCCCCCCACACTTTTCAGAGGGCTCTGGTGCTGGGGCTACTGGGGGCCAGCCTCCTGCTAGGGACTCTGGGCAGCTGGAGCCAGTGCTTGTGCCACCTGCCCACCTAACGCTCCAGGGCTAGGGGACATGCTGCCCACCTGCAGTGCTGGGGGCTGCACAGAGCTGCCTGCCGGCCTACCACTCAGGGGTTCGTGATGGGGGCTGCATAGCCTGCCCATCCACCAGGTGCCCCAGGGCTGGGATCACTCAGGTACCTTGGGGCTTGGGGGTGGGGGGCCTTCTGGGCTCCAGTAGGGAAAGGGGGGCAAGAGGGACAGGGCCCCAGGCAGAAGGGGCGAGCTGGCTGGGGGCTAGCCTCCCCAAGCCCTTGGTTCACCTGCCACCCATGGGTTTACAGTTAAATCAGGACTGACAAAAATCTTAATACATACTTAATCATGGAGATGCTACTACCTCTCTATACGTGTTCCCAATCAACCCAAGTGGTGCTTCATTTTAGAATGGAGTTTTGTGTACTTCTATTGGCAAACAATTATATATTTGAGGTCATGTGGTTTTGGTGCACATCTATCTTAACAATATGGTCAGTTTTCAGAGTGGAGAGAGGTAAATAGAGGTGTCCCCCAGGGATCTATACTGGGCCCAGTCCTATTTAACATTTTCATAAACGATCTGGAAAAAGGGGTAAACAGTGAGGTGGCAAAATTTGCAGATGACACAAAACTACTCAAGATGGACTGCAAAGAGCTACAAAAGGATCTCACAAAACTGGGTGACTGGGCAACAAAATGGCAGCTGAAATTTAATGTTGATAAATGCAAAGTAATGCACGTTGGAAAACATAATCCTAACTATATATATATATATATATATACAATGATGGGGTCTAAATTAGCTGTTGCCACTCAAGAAAGAGATCTTGGAGTCATTGTGGATAGTTCTCTGAAATCATCCACTCAGTGTGCAGCGGCAGTCAAAAAAGCGAACAGAATGTTGGGAATCATCAAGAAAGGGATAGATAATAAGACAGAATATATCATATTGCCTCTATATAAATCCATGGTATGCCCACACCTTGAATACTGCATGCAGATGTGGTCGCCCCATCTCAAAAAAATATATTGGAATTAGAAAAGCTTCAGAAAAGGGCAACAAAATGATTAGGGGTATAGAATGGTTTCTGTATGGGGAGAAATTAATAAGATTGCAACTTTTCAGTTTGGAAAAGAGGCGACTAAGGGGAGATATGATAGAGGTCTATAAAATCATGAGTGGTATAGAGATAGTAAATAAGGAAGTGTTATTTACTCCTTGTATTATGAAAAGAACAAGGGGCCACCAAATTAAATTAATAGGTAACAGGTTTAAAACAAACACAAAAAAGTATTTTTTCATGCAATGCACTGTCAATCTCTGGAACTCCTTCCCAGAGGGTGTTGTGAAGTCCAATACTATAACGGGGTTCAAAAGGGAGCTACATAGATTCATGGAGGATAGGTCCATCAATGACTATAAGCCAGGATGGGCAGGAATGGTGTCCCTAGCCTCTGTTTGCCAGAAGCTGGGATTGGGTGACAGGGTATGGATCACTTGATGATAACCTGTCTGTTCATTCCCTTTGGGGCACCTGCCATTGGCCATTGTCAGAGGACAGGATACTGGACTTTATGGACCTTTGGTCTGACCCAGTATGGCCATTCTTATGTTCTTATGTATTTTGATACGCTAGTACAGAATCCCAGATGAACACCAGATGAATGCTCTTATTATTCTAAGTGAATAGAATTTTACCTTTGAAATGTATGAAAATCTTCAAAAATCCTGGAAATTCTACTTGACATTTCAAAAACTTCTTAGCGATGGCTATCCTCCACCTCTGGGTTTGAAAAGGTAATACGAGCTTCTATAATCAGTAAGCTCTAGAAGTCCTTTAAATCTAATCCATACTAAGCAGCTCGGGATCTGTTGCTTATGCTTAAAAACACCTTGCCCCCACTCCCACTTTCCCCCAGAGTCCAAGCAGCATAATCAGTTCCTTCTTGTCAGGGGTTTTGAGTTTATTCTTCTGTATACTTTCAGCTGAAAAGCTCAGCCAATCAGAGGAGTCCCTTTCATGACTCATCTTCACAGGAAAGAAGCAGGACAACAACTAAAGTCTTTTGTCCTCTTATTGAAAGTATTAAGGGAAATTCCAGTTGCAAGTCTGACCATAGTCTTTCTGGTATTGATGGACCTTTCCTTTTAGGGAGGGCATAACACTTTCTGTTGAAGATTAGCCTTTCACACTAATTTGTATTTCTCTCATGTCTGGTGATTTACACAGTCACAGAGGCCCATAATACAGCTGCTCAAATATTACCTTACAATATGGAATACAGATGTTATAAGAGAGATTTATGCATGCAGCAACTCAGAAGCATTCAATAAAGTCTATATCTTTCTTCTTCAGCTATCCCTTGATGTGAGGATGTCTGCCTGCCCAGGGGGTTCATTGGTGAGTTTTTAAGTGTCTGAGGAGCCCAATTCTTGCCCTGCAGATTTTCCCACAGAAGTGACAGGTGTAATCTTGGAGGAGACATAGTTATTGGCTGGAGTGTTGTGCCCTTTCTTTCCTCCTTTGTCGCTTCTCTGTCTCACGAGCACGTCTGTTCTCCTCAAAGTGACCTTTGGCTTGGTGTATGGTGTGGCACCACTGTGTTCTGTTCCACACCAAGTCCTCCCAGTTTGTTGGGTTGATGACTCCCTTTGTAAGATGTACTTTCAGTATGTCTTTGAAGTGCTTCCGCTGGCTTCTACGAGGGCTTCTTCCCTGACTTAATAGAGAGAAGAGTACTTGCTTCAGGAGGTGAATGTCAGACATACGTACACAGTGGGCAGCCCAGCAGAGTTGGTATTTCATGACCTGCACTTCTATTCTTCTGATGTTGGCTGCAGAGAGAATGCTGGTGTTAGTGCATTGGCCTTCCCAGCTGATCCTGAGAATCCTCCTGAGGCAGTGCTTCTGGAACCACTCCAGGCACTTCAGATGTTGTCTGTAGGTTACCCAGGTCTCACACCAATAGAGAAGGGCGGGGATGACAACTGCCTTGTAAATCAAGATCTTGGTACCTGTTTGTAGATACTTATTGTTGAAGACTCGTTTGAGTAGTCTTCCAAAAGCTGTGCTGGCACAGCGGATCCTGTATTCAATTTCTGTGTCAATGCTGGCTGTTTGGGAGAGGTGGCTGCCAAGGTATGGTAAATGGTCCACATTTTGTAGGGGTGCTCCGCTGATGGTGATTTGTGGCATACGAAGAGTAGTTTGTGTAGGTGAGGGCTGGTAGAGTACTTTGGTTTTCCTGATGTTGAGAGAGAGACCCAGGCTGTGATAGGCATCTGCAAAAAAAAGTAGGGTGCTTTGCAGGTTGGCCTCTGTGTGTGCAAGAATGACACAGTCATCTGCATACACAGTGATGCCAATTCTCATGATCTTAGATTTTGTTTGGAGACATCGAAGATTGAGGAGTTGGCCATCCGTACGGTACTCAATCCCGAGTCCATCAGGAAGGTGGTCGCAAATGAGGATCAAGATCATGGCAAGGTAAATGGAGAAGAGTGTTGGAGCAATGACACATCCCTGCTTGACATCGGTGCGATGGATGGGATTCAATAAAGTCTAAACACTAAACACATTCTAATAATTCTAATAACCCTGTTTTCACAATACAAACACACAGGTGAACCAGACTGATCCAGCTATGAGCTAATTATTCTATTTTAAATACTGGAGCAGGGAATCTACATGATCAAGTAACAAATTGAGTTACCGCTACAAGTCTATAGGTGGCGCTCCTCAGCAGGGCTCAGGAAGCTGCAGGTGCACTGAACAGTGGGAACTGCAGCTCAGTTTTGACACCTACAGCAAGGAAGGAAATTGGATGTAGTGGTAAATGCTCAGAGAAGGAAAATCATTGTTTTTTTCACAACAGAAAAGGGGTCTGGTGGCTTCTGTCTACTGCAGAGTCTGCAGTAGAGAGTGGGACCCTGTGATCATCCAAAGGGAAGAGAAGGAAGAGGCTAAATCACACTGAGGGTCAGAATTAAAGGAAAAAACAAAACAGCCCTGAGAGGAGTCCTATCCATCTACATACTGACAGGTGGAGCTTTGAGGCATCGCTTGAGGACTGGTGGGATAGATGGGGACAGAAGCACCTCAACGCTCCAGACAGTGGACCTAATGTTCTTGAGAGATAATGAGGGACCCTGCCTTAGGGTTTGGTGGCATTAACCCTAAATGTCCAATGATGGGCAGCAGCTGCTGCAAAAGAAGGCTGATTTTGCCATTCACTCTGCAGATACTTTTGGGGCAAATTTTCCAGGGGGCTCAGCATCCAACATGCAGATGTTTTAAAAATCTGGTTAGAAGTGTCACAATGGGAGCTGCTGGGGGCTAAACTCTTTTGAAAATCTGGCCTCAACTCCCCAGAGTTTCCCAGCATCCCAGAGATTTGGGGCAGGGCTTCTACCTTGAAAGAAGCAGGAAAAGAGCAGAACGATATTGAAATAGAGAAGGGAAGAGCCATAGCTTTCTCCAGCCATGGGAACTTCACAGGCAGGAGCCACTGTGGCAGCGACTCATGCTGAAACTGAAGTTGAATATTTCAGCTCAGATTGGGATGTTTAGAAGTCCTTGGAATTCTGGGGCCTCTTTTGATGTTATAAGTTTATATAAACAAGTTGAGGTGTCAAAAGTCATTAAAATGATCTAAAACAGTCTGTTGGCTGAAGGGTGAGTGAGCACTTTTTAATAAATGTATTTTTATTAGGATTTAGTTTTAAAAAATTATCCATATTCCCCAAACAGCAGGGGACTGTGGAGCCTGCGGTCTGGTGTGGGCACAGCTTTACTTAAAATTTCCATTTTCTAAACAGGGCAGATGGGTGCATGTTGTCAGCCACTGAAACAGGAGCTGGAGACATCTAATGCTCAGCTTCTCCATGTAGCTGCAGAGAGTAAGACATCAGACACCAGCCACATGCCCTGTGAAGAGCTTTACATAGAGGACACCTGTAAATACACAGAGGAGGCCAAATGTTACTTACCTCAGTCTCTGAAGTTTGCTGTTTGGATGTTTTAGTCCCTCACACAGCAGCCGCACTCCGGTATCTCCAAGATCATTATCACGCAGCTCCAGCTGTGTCAGGCTCTGGCTGATTCTGAGAACAGTGGCGAGGTACTCACAGCTAGCGTCTGTGAGATCACAACCCCACAAGCTGAAGGAGAGAGAAGCAGAGAGAAGAGTGATCATGGTGTGAAATGGTTCCTCACAGCTCTTTTGACAGGTGGCACCATCCACCCGCCCCTCTCCCTGAACAATCAGCATTGAGAATGGCCCAGACACCCCAATCATTGAGACAGAACCCCTGCTCAACCCCCTGTCCCACGTCTCACCCTTTCTCTCATGAGGAACCAGTTTTGGGTGAGACTTCAAGCCTAAGCCTCACCCCTTACACTTCACACTTGACCAATCAGCATTGAGAATGGCCCAGACACCCCAATCCTTAAACCTCCATCACTGACCAATGAGGAATAAGGTTTGGGTAAGACTTCCTCCCTAAGCACTGCCCCAACCCTTTCCAATTACCAACCAGAATTTAAGGGGCAGCCGTCCCACCTACTCAGCTCTCAAGCAATAATGTTGGACTTGGCACTGATCAGCCCTGGGATGGTGTGACCCAATCAGAGCTGGTCCATTGCTACAGGGAGGCTGTAGGAGGAGCTCCCTCCCCAGGTATCTGGGCCAGACTCAGAGCAGGAGCTGGGAGATCCTGCCCCTCCATGCCCCTAGCACTAGCTCTGCTGTTGCCCTGCAGGACGCAGCCATCTTCTGTCTCTTCCTCTGCCCCCCAACCCATCAGCTCTGACTGTTAGGCCCAGGACTGGCAGCATGACACCCACCTTCCCACTGAGACTAGAGATCAAAGCATGGGGGGATTGGAAGACGAAGAGGAGAAAAGCCCCACAACAAGGGGGATCCCTGAAGTTTGGTAAAGAGCCCCTGAGAGGAGGGTGACCATGTGACCCTCTGGCAGGGCCTGTTCCAGAAATGCTGGTGGGGTTATTACAACAGAAATTTTCTACTGGTTTCTGCTTCCCCCATGCAGAGTCTGGGCTCCTGGGGGAGCTGGCAGCCAGTGGAGTGTGGAACTATGGCAGCAGCCTGGCCATGACCATGTGCATCTCAGTGACCAGCGCCCAGCATGGCTGTCACATACTGCCACTCCTCCCTCACTCCAGGGCTCAGAGGGAACCCTGTGCACCCCTAACAGCTGCCAAACCTTGCACACATGTAGAGATACCCCATCCATCGCAACCGTCACCTGCGCAACCACGTCCATCGCTACAGTTGCCTTGAAAATATGGTCCCTCCACCAAATGGAGAAGGGAGAGAAAAAGAGTCTTGAATTTGTACAAGGGAGAGAAGCTTCCATTCCTTGGAGGGCCCCCAGGTTCAGTCAGGGTTGGTAGAACCCCTGAGATATTTTGGAGGCAGGATGAGAGGCGCCCCCCATGGGGTAAGAGACTCTAAGTGTGAACATGGGGAGAAAAAAAAACCCGTGGGAAAATGGGGAGATAAGCCCTAACTGGGTGAACTGCGGGGGAGGGGGAGAGAGAAGGTGACCACGATGAATTAATGGAGAAGAGCTCCACAAGATTTAAAGTTAAGGAAAAAGGAAGACAAGTGAGAAGTTGAGACGAAAGAGACCCCTACATGGGGAGAGGACACATGAGGGGGAAGAAGGACCCCAACTGTGATAAAAAAGGAGAGACACCCCCCAAATGAGGAGTGGTGTTGGGGGTAATCTTTGGGAAGGAGGTAGCTGTGCCAGCACTAGGAGAGTTCATTCTTTGCCCTGGGCTCTGACGAGAGTTCATGCTTGAGGCAGAGTTTCACCTTGGGAATTTGGTGCTGGGCTCAGATCTCTGGAAGAGGAGCCCACCCTGTGTGCTGGGTGATCATCTCATTCCATAACAGGTGAATAAATGTAAAAATAACAAATGTCACTTAGAGTTTACCCAGACAACCTGTCACTGATTTCTCCTCTGATCTGCAAGGACACCTTGGGAAGAAGGAGCAACAATACACACAGACAGTCCCTGCCCTCAGAATCTTACAATCTAAATAGACCAGACAGACAAAATGTGAGGGAAAGGAAATATTATTATCCCCATTTTTCAAATGAAGACAGTAAAAGCACCTAGAACACCCAATAACAACTATTGTCACCACCTTCTTTTCAGGGGGGAAATCCACCCCACCCCATCCCCCAGCTCTGGAGTATGCAGTACTCTGGCTAGCAGTTAAAAATCTATTGCTTGATGTGACCCCCCTTACAATCTCCTGTGCTGTTCAGTAATCATGCAGAGCCAGGGAGTCTGACTGAGGTCTGCTTCTTTCAGTGTCTTAATTCTAACTGATCTGCATTGCTTCATGAGCCTCTGCACAACATAACAACCAGTTCCAACTGGCCCACTGACAGGAATCATCTGGTCTCCCATTTCTGAGCAACCTAATCAAGAAGCTACTGAATAATGCATCCAATGTCACCTGTCGGTTGGCAATATCCAGCTGGTTTTAGGCCTGGACACAGAATAGAAATGGCCCTGCTGAGGCTGAGTGCTTCGTTCCCCGTCTCACAGGTTTCCTCCTGGGCTTTGCAATCTGCATTGTCCCAGAGGAGCACAGCCATCTCAGCAGTTCATTGATTGAAAATTGATCTCTCATGTTGCTGGAGCTGGAGCCACTAGGTTTTTATTATTTGTATTACAGTAGTGCTTGCAGAGCAACCAAAACCATTGTGAAAGGCACTGTACAGAGTAGTAGATAATCCCTTCCCGAGGACTTTACAACGTAATTAGACATGACAGACAAATGGAGAGGACAGAAACAGAACACACAAGCAGAATGAATGTCACAATTGTTTGTGTCATTTCGCTTATTATTTTGCTGGGAGGGGCATTTTTTATTTATTTTTAAAATTCTTTGGGTGGGGTTTATTAGGTGTGGATTAGCTTAATGGAAAAAAGAGGAAGGGAAGAGGACAAAGAAGAGAGAGGAGAAGGAATGAGGGGAGAATGGAGGACAGATGGAAGGTGTGACGGGTTATCCCCAGAGTGCCACCTGGAACTGGGGTACCACTGAGCCCGCCTGACCCACCAGCCTGGCTCCCTTTACACTGTACTGCTCTGCAGCCTGCCAAGCCCTCCCCCAGGCTTCAGACTGAACTTTACCAGCACACATACAGTAAGGACACACCCAGCTGCAGCACTTACACACAGGTTCTTTAGCCAGCCCCTGCATGGGAAGGCACAGCTAAGACACCTCCCAGTTCCTAAGGCACACACCCCTCTGGATGTAAACCTAAAATTATACTGTCTTGCAGTGCACAGAGGTCCTTACAGCATAAGCACATGAAATTCGCCCCCTCCCTCACTGTGGAGAGAGAGTATACAACAGCCTTTTGCCCCAAGTTATGACTTCCACACACTGGTTTTAGACAAGACAAAAACAGGTTTATCAACTACAAAAGATAGTTTTAAGTGATTATAAGGGATAGCCAACAGATCAAAGCAGATTACCTAGCAAATAAACAAAAATGCAATCTAAGCTTAATATACTAAAGAGATTGGATAGGAGTGGCAAATTCTCACCCTAACTGTTGATTTAGGCAGTTTGTAGAGATTCTTGAGGGCCAGCTGCACTTGCTTGCAGCTTAAAACATGAGGTACTCCTTTCACAGGCTAGAAATCTCTCTAGCCTGGGTTCAGCCCTTCTCCCCCAGTCCAGTTTGTTTCCCCTCTTGGTTTCCACACCCTGTCAGTGGAAAAACACTGGTATTCCAAGATGGAGTCCAGTACCACATGCCCCTGTAGGGACACAGCAGCCATGACTCAGAGGCTATTTGTAACTTTCTCAGGAAGGCTACCCTGTGGGAGATTAGCACCTTCTAAGACCTATTGTTTTCCCTAATGGCCCTTCCCAGCCAGCCATCTAGACTGATTGCATTGGGCCTAGTGGGCATTCTCCAGGTGTAAACACATTTGTAATAGATGTATAGACAATACTCCTAACTTCACATACCAAAATGATACATGCATACAAATAGGATAATCATATTAAGTAAATCATAGCATTTTCAATTATATCTTACATGACCTATTTTGCATAAAATACATCAGAGTTATAGTCATAATCATATCATAATATTGCTATTAATAATATGAGGTGTAATGCCACAGAAGGAGTCTGAAGTGAAACACTGTGAGGGAGATGGGGATTGCAACAAACAGCCAATCAGCAAAGAGGGAGACTGTCAAGTGTGACAACGTGCAGCAGGCAACCTAATGACATAAGCATCCATTGGTCCCTTCTGAGGCTGCTTCTGTGTCTGCTTCTACTGATTAGGTGGTCTCTGTGGGCCCAGGCCTGGCTCCTCTGGGAATTTCATGGAGGATTAAGACCCTGGTATGAAACTGGCAGCAGAAACTGACTTGGACCCAGTGGGGGGACTGGAGTATTGACTTGATGTGGTCATAGCAGCATAAACCATGGAAGGGGTGGACAGTCCCTCTTATACTCTCTGGAACATAGGCATTGTTTTTACATTCAACTTTAGGTGCAGTGAAATAGAGCAATCCAGTCTGCAGAGGAAAAGTGGATTGAACAATATGGCTAGGTCCTCATCTGGACAGAATGTGTGAAGTTTCTGAGCACATTGACAATTCCTAATTAAACTATGATTTACTTTTAAAATCAGAATTACACAATGAGAGACTTTAAACGAGGAAAAATGATACTCCAGTTGCTTGGAACAGTTTGATCCTAATCTCAGACATGAAATAAGACATTACAGAGGGAGGAACTAATAATAAGACACTGAAAAAAAAATCCTAGTAAATGAGTAAACCCAAGAAAATGAGAATAAGTCACTAGAGATGAAAGACACTGCAGAATTTATTGGCAATGGAACAAGTGAAACAGAACATGACAGCCCAGACACCAGAGGAGTAACCTAAAGATTAACCAAAAGGGATTTACTGGGGGTCATCCAGAAGAAGCAGATGAACAGTAAATATCTCAAAACTGTAGAGCAAATAGTCTGAAGTTTGGTTTAATTGGAGAGGGCAAAACTCTGTGGTAGCTGTGTTCTGTATTAAAAATAGAGAAAATAAAGGATATTAAGGGGAAGCGCATACAGAGGGGGGTCTCTGAGATGGAGGAGATTGGAGAAAATAGAGAGGGAATCAGAGGGGCCCTCTGGGGTTCTGTGTAAATCCTCCCCCTGTAACTCAAGTGATCAGATGGTAATTTATTCCCGAGGGTGAGGGTTGAGGTCTCATATATGAAGAATCTACTTCCCTTGGATTGTTTCTTTTTCAGTCCAATTGTCCATTGGGACAGTTCAGCATCTTGGGTTCAGGAAAGTAGAGTCATTTGGGGACTAATTTGTATGATATTTTGGTATTTTATTTTGGATTTAAATGAAGGGGAATGCAGGAGCAGGGAGGGAAGTTAATAAAGGAGTTAGCTGTGGAAGTCTACAAACATAAATCAAGATGTATCCAGGCACAACATTTTAATACAATATAATTAGAAATGGGAGAGACATCTGCCACACAAAGGTTCAGCTCAGACAGCCTTTCTGCAGACAATCCTAGGTCATAAAAGAGAGGAGAAGGCTAGCTGGATTGCTATCTTTAGTGAAAAGAAAGGGGAAAATAAAAAAAGAACAACCCATCTCCATCCTCCCCCCTCCCACATTACCCTAGTATTCACAAGTTACACGCTATTGTAATAATCTTTGTCCAAAGTATACCTTTTGAGGTATCATTTAGGAACTCACAATTTGCTGGTCATTATTGTACTGGTAAAAGGTGTGTGGCAACATTGTGTGTGAAATTAGAAGATTCCACTGTATGGTGTTACTAAAACATGTAACAAACTGAGGTTGGTTAACAGGTCAGCCTCAAACACAGGAATGTGTGCTCTGCCTAATTTGCATCCAAGCAGTAAACAGTCATCAAGCAGGAAGGGGAGATAAAGGAGGGTCAAACAGGTGAGGAAAAAGCAGCAGGGCACATTCTTCCCCATAGACTTTTTGTCTCCTGAATCTCAGCTGGAAATGCTTCTCAAAGAGGGGACAGGACTATAAAAAGAAAGGGGCAGACACCCCAGGGTACTCCCTCTCTCTCCCCACTGCATTCATTGCATATGAAAGACAAAGGAAGAAGCATTGGACTGGGGGAGGGATCCTGACCTAAGAGTTTGGTCAGTAATCTGATGAAGTATGTGGTGAAAAAACTATTCTTTGTAGTTTGTTAAGTTAGGTATTAGTAAACATTTTGCCTTTATTTTACTTATAACCATTTTTACCTTTATGCCTCATTACTTGTACTCACTTAAAATCTATTTCTTTGTAGTTCATAAACTTGTATTACTGTTTTATCTAATCCAATGTGTTTAAATTGAAGTGTATGAAGGACTATTTGAAATAGTAAACTGGCATAGTATTTCTATTAAAGAAATGGTGGACTTTATGTAATTTGTATTGTCCAGGAGAGGGCTGGGCAGTACAGGACATAAATCTGGGGGGTGGAATCTGGGACTGGGGGAGTGTTGGGGTCACCCTGAAATATAACAAAGGTTGGTGAGTGCAAGAGTGTAACCCAAGTATGTGACTGGCAGGTTGCAGTTACACAGACACACTCAGGGTCTGACTTGCATGCTGAAAGGATGATTGTGAGTGGCTGAGGTGGGAGCTGCTTCAGCAAGGCATTGTAAGGCACTGAAGGTTGCCTTAGTCTGCTGTTCATTAGTCTGGATTGTGCAATATGTCACCCCCACACATTTTAAAAAAAATCTTCAAATAACTAAAAGCATTATCCATAGTTCTTCCCTTTAAAATAACATCTTGAAAGTCGAAGGAAAAAGTCAGATCTGGCAGAAATAATAATAATAAAAAAAAACCAAGAACCTCACTTCCAGAACATTTTACTTCAAGAGGCTGATTTTCAGGAGGGGCAAATTACAAGCATGAAAGGTAATTAGTTTCTGCAGATTTTTTTTTCTTTAGCCTAAGAAACAAAAAGAGGAGGGGGATTGTCATGGTGCCTAGAGTGGGTCACAGCTGAGAATGCCCAAACTCAGGACAGACTGACAGAAAATAGGGCAGACACCCCAAACTGGTGGTATATTCTAGCATTAGATTTCACCAAGCCAGTAATAAAAGGGTATCTCCATCCTTAGACGTTTTTAAGGCCTGGCTTGACAAAGCCCTGGCTGGAATGATTTAGTTGGCGTTGGTCCTGCTTTGAGCAGGGGATTGGTCTAGATGACCTCTGAGGTCTCTTGCAACCCTAATCTTCTATGATTCTATGATCACTATACTAGTTTACCATGGAGTACAGACTGTCCCCTTGACATTCCAACACCCACTTACCACCCTGGAAAACTGGACTTTATGGACTTAAGGTTATTAAAACCCCAAACACCACACAATAGGTTCTTCCAAGTCCCAAGAGACCAGCCATTCAGCCCCAGGTCACTGGGTGCTCAGGATCTCACCAAAAAGCAATGCTGTTAGCCAATCCATAGTAAACTAACTAAAGATTTGTTAATTAAGAAAAGAAATGAGAGTTATTAAGAAGTTAAAGCAGACAAAATGCATTACAGTTGAATCAGAATATATTAGTCTAGTTCTTAAAACGTAACAAACTAGACTTGGTTCAAGGTAAAATTCTTACCATGTGGTCCCAGCAACAGGGCTGACAAATTCTCAGGAACCTTCCCAAAGTCCAAAAGGTGGTTCCTTTGTCTTCTCAGGTAAAAGAGAATGAGAGAGAGACTACCTGGGGTGTATTTGCCCCTCCCTTTTATAGTCCAGTGACCCTTTGAAATGCATTTTCCTGAGCATTACCCCAGATGAAGTTCCTTCCAACTATGAGGATGGAGACATGGAGTCTTGTGGTGAAAGAGTTTCCAAGTTGTTAAAATGCAAATTGATCTGTTCCTGCCCCCCTTCTCTGCCAAAGAATGGCCACTTGACTAGTGATTGTCAATCAACTTTGACACCTGGTTAGATGTGTCAGCTTGTCCTTTGTCTTTGAGAAACTGGTTTACCCATTCCCCAGACTTCTCTGGTAAACACATTTCAGTCATAACTTCAGTTTATGTTCATAACTTTACATATAATGTTGCTGCATGCATTTCACCATGATATTATTGACCAGAGAGTTATTAGTTTTCAAATGATACCCCACAAGGCATATTTTGTACAACGATTATTACAATAGTGTGTAGGGTGTGAATACAGGTGTGCATTCTGTCACATCCCACTATTCCTCTCATGGTAACAGTTAAGTAGCATCTGAGAGGGTGTCTGGGTTCCTAACACTCTGAGTGTCTGAGAAGCCCAGGCTGAGCATCCTGGACGCTAATGAAAAGCAAAGATGATCCCTCTACCTCTCCAGAGGGTCTAGGCAACAGAACATAAGAGCGGTCATAATGGGTCAGACCAATGGTCCGTCCTGCCCAGTATCCTGTCTTCCAACAGTGGCCAATGGCAGGTGCTTCACAGGGAATGAATAGAACAGGTAATCATCAAGTGATCCATCCCCTGTTGCCCATTCCTAGCTTCTGGGCAACAGAAGCTAGAGACACTTCAGAGCATGGTTTTGCATTCCTGCCCATCCTGGCTAATAGCCATTGATGGACTTATTCTCCAAGAACTTATCCAGTTATTTTTTTGAACTCTGTTATAGTCTTGGCCTTCACAACATCCTCTGGCAAAGAGTTTCACAGGTTGACTGTGCGTTGTGTGAAGAAATACTTCCTTTTTTTGTTTTAAACCTGCTGCCTATTAATTTCATTTGGTGACCCCAAGTTCCTGTGTTTACAGAAGGAATAAATAACACTTCCTTATTTATTTTCTACACACCAGTCATGATTTTATAGACCTCTATCATATCCTCCCTTAGTTGTCTCTCTTCCAAGCTGAAAAGTCCCAGTCTTAGTTTCTCCTCATATATGGAAGCTGTTCCATACCCCTAATCATTTTTGTTGCCCGTTTCTGTACCTTTTCCAATTACAGTATATATTTTTAAGATGGGGCAACCACATCTGCACACAGTATTCAAGATGTGGCCAAACCATGGATTTATATAGAGGCAATATGATATTTTCTATCTTATTATCTGCCCTTTCTTAATGATTCCCAACATTGTTAGCTTTTTTGACTGCCACTGCACATTGAGTAGTTTCATTTAGCAGCTTCCCTGCTGAGCAGACCCTGTTCTGTGGGACTAGGAAGCTTTAGATCTGCTTTCCTCTGAGTGCCACCCTGCACTGGACTTGGATCCTCCCTTTTGAGCAGCTACCCCTCTCTAGGCGCAATAGGCCTCACAGGTGTGCCAGGTTGGTGCTGACTGTGCCAAGAGGAACTCTTTAACCCCTTCCTGACTGGTGGGGGGGGGGATCCTGTCCCACCACATAACGCACCCCTAAAGACAGAACTCAGGATCCCCTGATCCAATCCTGATTTCCCCAACTGGTCCCACTCAGGGCCGATTCAGTCCTCTGGAGCCCCATGGTGGAGCATGCTCAGTGAAGAAGGGACCTTTGGAGATTGTAGCTGCAAAGTTCAAACAAGTCTCTACTGAGCCTCAGCACTGCAATTTTTCAGAGGTCTTTAACGTGGGAAAATTGGGGCAGATTTTCATAGGAAATGAAATAGGCACATCCCTGGCACAAATGCTCCCCCCTGCCATATTTCAAGTTCCTGTTCTAAAGCATGGAGATGCTAGAGCTTCTAAAAATAAAGTTCACCAGAATTACTTTTATATAATGGGGGAGACCTTGTTCTAGAAGGTGGATTAAGCATTTAAGGTGAAACATCACAAAAATATTCAGTCTGAAGCAGACACCTGGCATGGAAAATTAAAGTCATAATAGGTAAGGTTAGCAAAGTTATAAGCAACAGAAAACAGGGTCTATTGTTGGAAGTTTCAGGCCACAACAACAACAGGCAGCACTTCCAGCTTCACTTATTTTACACACACACACAAGATCAGGGAAGATTAGGATTTGTCTAATTTATTCTTAAAATCTTTCAGTGACGGGAACTCCATAGCTTCCCTAGGCAGCCTATTCCAGTACTTAACTATCCTTCTAGTTAGAAAGTTTTTTCCTAATATCTAACCCAAATCTCCTTTGCTGCAGATTAAGCCCATTACGTCTTGTCCTACCTTCATGGCGAACAATTGATCCCCATCTTCTTTATAAGCAGCTCTTAACATATCTGAAGACTTATCTGGTCCCCCCTCAGTCTTCTTTTTTCAGGACTAAACATGCCCAGCTTTTTTTAACCTTTCCTCATAGGTCAGATTTTCTAAACCTTTTATCTTTTTTGCGGCTCTCCTCTGGACACTCTCCAATTTGTCCACATCTTTCTTAAAGCATGGTGCCCAAAACTGGACACAATACTCCAAATGAGGCTTCACCAGTGCCAAGTAAAGCACTTTGTCTTACATACAACATGCTTGTTAATACTCCCCAAAAATATTAGACTTTTTCATAGCTGCATCACATTGTTGGATCATATTATATCTGTGATCAACTCTATCCCCAGATCTTTTTCAGCAGTACTATCACCTACCCAGTTATTCCCCATTTTGCAGTTGTGCTTTTGGTTTTTCCTTCCTAAGTGTAATACTTTGTACTTACCTTTACTGGATTTCATATTGTTGATCTGAGGCTAATTCATTAAGGTCACTTTGAATTTTGATCGTGTGCTCAAAAGTGCTTGCAACCTCTCCCAGCTTGGTGTCATCCACAAATTTTATAAACATACTCTCTCATCCATTATTCAAGCAATTAATAAAAAAAAATGTAATAGTACCAGACCCATGCAGGGCTTATCATAGAATCATAGAATATCAGGGTTGGAAGGGACCTCAGGAGGTCACCTAGTCCAACCCCCTGCTCAAAGCAGGACCAATTCCCAACTAAATCATCCCAGCCAGGGCTTTGTCAAGCCTGACCTTAAAAACCTCTAAGGAAGGAGATTCCACCACCTCTCTAGGTAACCCATTCCAGTGCTTCACCACCCTCCTAGTGAAAAAGTTTTCCCTAATATTCAACCTAAACCTCCCCCACTGCAACTCGAGACCATTACTCCTTGTTCTGTCATCTGGTACCACTGAGAACAGTCTAGATCCATCCTCTTTGGAACCCCCTTTCAGGTAGTTGAAAGCAGCTATCAGATCCCCCCTCATTCTTCTCTTCTGCAGACTAAACAATCCCAGTTCTCTCAGCCTCTCCTCATAAGTCATGTGCTCTAGCCCCCTAATCATTTTTGTTGCCCTCCGCTGGACTCTTTCCAATTTTTCCACATCCTTCTTGTAGTGTGGGGCCCAAAACTGGACACAGTACTCCAGATGAGGCTTCAACAATGTCGAATAGAGGGGAATGATCACATCCCTCGATCTGCTGGCAATGCCTCTAATTATACAGCCCAAAATGCCATTAGCCTTCTTGGCAACAAGGGCACACTGTTGACTCATATCCAGTTTCTTGTCCACTGTAATCCCTAGGTCCTTTTCTGCAGAACTGCCTCCTAGCTATTCGGTCCCTAGTCTGTAACAGTGAATGGGATTCTTCCGTCCTAAGTGCAGAACTCTGCACTTGTCCTTGTTGAACCTCATCAGATTTCTTTTGGCCCAATCCTCTAATTTGTCTAGGTCCCTCTGTATCCTATCCCTACCCTCCAGCGTATCTACCACTCCTCCCAGTTTAAATGTCATCTGCAAACTTGCTGAGAGTGCAGTCCACACCATCCTCCAGATCATTAATGAAGATATTGAACAAAACCAGCCCCAGGACTGACCGTTGGGGCACTCCGCTTGAAACCGGCTGCCAACTAGACATGGAGCCGTTGATCACTACCCGTTGAGCCCGACGATCTAGCCAGCTTTCTATCCACCTTATAGTCCATTCATCCAGCCCATACTTCTTTAACTTGCTGGCAAGAATACTGTGGGAGACTATCAAAAGCTTTGCTAAAGTCAAGGAATAACACATCCACTGCTTTCCCCTCACCAACAGACCCAATTATCTCCTCATAGAAGGCAATTAGGTTAGTCAGGCATGACTTGGCCTTGGTGAATCCATGCTGACTGTTCCTGATCACTTTCCTCTCCTCTAGGTGCTTCAGAATTGATTCCTTGAGGATCTGCTGCATGATTTTTCCAGGGACTGAGGTGAAGCTGACTGGCCTGTAGTTTCCCGGATCCTCCTTCTTCCCTTTTTTAAAGATGGGCACTACATTAGCCTTTTTCCAGTCATCCGGGACCTCCCCTGATCACCATGAGTTTTCAAAGATAATGGTCAATGGCTCTGCAATCAGATCCGCCAACTCCTTTAGCACCGTCGGATGCAGCGCATCCAGCCCCATGGACTTGTGCTCATCCAGTTTTTCTAATTAGTCCCAAACCACTTCTTTCTCCACAGAGGGCTGGTCACCTTCTCCCCATACTGTGCTGCCCAGTGCAGCAGTCTGGGAGCTGACCTTGTTCGTGAAGACAGAGGCAAAAAAAATCATTGAGTACATTAGCTTTTTCCACATGCTCAGTCACTAGGTTGCCTCCCTCATTCGGTAAGGGGCCCACACTTTCCTTGACTTTCTTCTTGTTGCTAACATACCTGAAGAAACCCTTCTTGTTACTCTTAACATCTCTTGCTAGCTGCAACTCCAAGTGTGATTTGGCCTTCCTGATTTCACTCCTGCATGCCTGAGCAATATTTTTATACTCCTCTCTGCTCATTTGTCCAATCTTCCACTTCTTGTAAGCTTCTTTTTTGCGTTTGAGATCAGCAAAGATTTCATTGTTAAGCCAAGCTGATCGCCTGCCATATTTACTATTCTTTCTACATATCGGGATGGTTTTTTTCTTCAGCCTCAATAAGGATCCTTTAAAATACAGCCAGCTCTCCTGGACTCCTTTCCCCCTCATGTTATTCTCCCAGGGGATCCTGCCTGTCAGTTCCCTGAGGGAGTCAAAGTCTGCTTTTCTGAAGTCCAGAGTCCGTATTCTGTTGCTCTCCTTTCTTCTTTGTGTCAGGATCCGAACTCGACCATCTCATGGTCAATACCTCCCAGGTTCCCATCCACTTTTGCTTCCCCTACTAATTCCGCCCTGTTTGTGAGCAGCAGGTCTAGAAGAGCTCTGCCCCTAGTTGGTTCCTCCAGCACTTGCACCAGGAAATTGTCCGCTACACTTTCCAAAAACTTCCTGGATTGTCTGTGCACCGCTGTATTGCTCTCCCAGCAGATATCAGGGTGATTAAAGTCTCCCATGAGAACCAGGGCCTGCGATCTAGTAACTTCTGCTAGTTGCCAGAAGAAAGCCTCATCCACCTCATCCCCCTGGTCTGGTGGTCTATAGCAGACTCCAACCACGACATCACCCTTGTTGCTCACACTTCTCAACTTAATCCAGAGACTCTCAGGTTTTTCTGCAGTTTCATACCGGAGCTCTGAGCAGTCATACTCCTCTCTTACATACAATGCAACTTCCCACCTTTTCTGCCCTGCCTGTCCTTCCTGAACAGTTTATAGCCATCCATGACAGTACTTCAGTCATGTGAGTTATCCCACCAAGTCTCTGTTATTCCAATCACATCATAGTTCCTTGACTGTGCCAGGACTTCCAGTTCTCCCTGCATGTTTCCCAGGCTTCTTGCATTTGTGTAAAGGTACTTAAGATAACTCGCTGATTGTCCCGTTTTCTCAGTCTGAGACAGGAGTCCTCCCCTCTTGCATTCTCCTGCTTATGCTTCCTCCCAGTATCCCAGTTCCCCACTTACCTCAGGGCTTTGGTCTCCTTCCCCCGGTGAACCTAGTTTAAAGCCCTCCTAGGTTCACCGGGTTTCACTAGATATATCCTCCCAGTTTGAAATAAAACTATTGATAACTATTCTGAGTACATTTTTTCAACCAGCTGTGCACCCACCTTATAGTAATGTCATCTAGAACACATTTTCCTTGTTTGCTTATGAGTCCCATGTGGGACTGTGTCAAAAGCCTTACTAAAATCAAGATATATCACATCTGCTTCTCCCTTATCCACTAGGCCAAGAATGAAGGAAATTAGATTTATCTGCCATGATTTATTCTTGATACATTCATGCTGGGCTATTACTTATCCTCTAGGTGCTTAGAAATTGACTATTTAATAATCTGTTCCAGTATCTTTCCATGTATCGAAGTTAAGCTGAATGGTTTGTCATTCCCTGGGTCCTCCTTGTTCCCCTTTCTAAAGGTAGATACTGTGTTTGCCCTTCTCCACATCCTCCAAAAGTTATTGAAGATAAATCACTAATGGTTCTGAGATTGCTTCAGCTAGTTTCTTAAGTACACTCAACTGGTAAATCTCATCAGATACTGCTGATTTGAATATATCTAACTTCTCTAAATATTTCAACCTGTTCTTTCCCTAGTCTGACTTGTGTTCCTTCCCCCTTGTTAATATTAATTGTATTAAGTATCTGGTCACAATTAACCTTTTTAGTGAAGACTGAAGTAAAATAAGCATTAAATATCTCAGACTTCTTGATGTCATCCATTATTAGCTCACCTTCCTGCTAAGTAATGGACCTACAAATTCCTTCATTTTTTTCTTGATCCCAATATATTTATTATAGAACCTCTCCTTATTACCTTGTATATCCATTGCTAGACGTAACTCATTTTGTGCCTTAGCCTTTATGATTTTGTTCCTACATGCATGTGATTTTTTTTCTACTCATCCTTCATATCTGTCCATATTTCTACATTCTGTGGGATTCCTTTTCTGATTTTCAAGTTCTTAAATAGCCCCTGTTGGAGCCATATTGGCCTCTTACTATTCTTCCTATATTTCCTTTGCACCAGGATAGTTTTCTGTTGCGCTTTTAATATTGCCTCTTTGAGAAACTGCCAGCTTTTCTAAACACCTTTATCCCTTAGATTTTCTTCCTGTGGGACCTTACCTACCAGTTCTGAATTTGTTCAAGTCTGTTTTGAAGTCCATTATCCTATTCTGGTGCTCTCACTCCTTCCTTAGAATCATGAAACCTGTCATTTCATGATTACTTTCACCCACATTCCCTTCCACCTTCAGAGTCACAACCAATTCCTCCCTATTAGTCAGAATCAAATCTAAAATGGCTGTTTGCTGCTCACTTCTTCCACTTTCCGAAACAAGAACCTGTCCCCAATATAATCCAAGAACTTTATGTGTTTTGCCAGATTATTTTTCCAACAGACACCAGGAGAGTTAAAGTCCTCCATTACTACCAGGTTTTGTTTTGAATATTTTTGTTATTTATTCTGTTATACCAGAATGGAGCAGACATCTTACAGCATCTACACACCCTGCCCAGTTCTTCACAGAATGGAAATGTATAAGTACTTACTTCAGTTTCTGCAGTTTGCAGTTTGGGTTTTTCAGTCCCGCACATAGCAGCCTAGTTCCTGGGTCTCTGAGGTGGTTAAACGCCAGGTCCAACTGTGTCAGGGTCTGCTTGGTACTGAGAAGAGAGGAGAGATCCTCACAACAAGTGACTGTGAGAGAGCATCCAGTAAATCTGCAGGATACAGAAACAGAAGGAAATGAACACTTCTGTTTGTGCAGTTCCCTCAGTGGGTACCACTGGGTTTCTAGAAAGATTCTATTCTGGGAATAAAATCACAGTGGTGTAATAGTGGATGCTGAGGGCCACATGACCATGTGTGAATTTCAATCCATATGCATGTGTAGCTCTCATTGATTCTGTCTTCCATATATAAATGTCATTCTAAGGCAAAGAGCCCACACTCCAGTTTGGCTTACCCTAATGAAGAAACTTCTTATAAATTAGGAGTTAAAAGAAAAGGAAGGAAAGGCATCTCATTGGTAAATAACGAAAATGCTGCTGCATTGGAAGTTGTATGATAGTTTTATGGATGGGGAAACCTGTTGTTCTTCCTTTTTGCCTCATTTCCACTTAAGACTCAGCAAATAAGCCACTGTCTATAGATTACTTAGTATTGCACCATCAGGATTCAGGAATGGGCTCAGTTTTGGCAAGTTTCCATTCCCTCCTTCCTCTCCCGTTTTCCCCAGGATTCACTATACACTAGAAAAGTCTGGAATTCCCTAGGGAGCCCAGGCTCAAAGGTGGACCACAGTGAAATTGTTACAATCTTTCCCTGCTGCAGCTCACCTGGTGGCAGGCTGCCTGCCAGTGCCAATGACCACTGCTCTTAGTAAAAATGCCAACAGCTGTTGTTACCAGTAGTGCAGTAGTGCAGTGATGGGACATTTTAACAGAGAGCTCAGTGACCTGTGGGATTAGATGTTTGAAGAAAAAATCTGGTGTGTTGGGTTATCATCAAATAATATGGAAGCCTGTGGCTGGGGGAAGAGTGCTAACCATGTACTAAACAGATGATTTGATGGTACAATGAGATCCACAAACTAAATTTCTGTAGGGAATTCATATGCTTCCTTCTTTGCGGGACTAGATTTTCTTTTTTTCTTTTCCAGAGTGGAATTATATTGGACCATTGGGTCTTGGATACAGAAAAAGAATATTCCATTCAATTCCCCTCTAGGCTGCTCTCCCACATCCATTCCTCAGTCTTTCAGTCCTTTGACTCTGTTGTCCATGCCTTTGTCGCCATCTCTCTTGTTAGCCAAAACGTACATGTTAGGCCTAGGATACACCACATTACTTCTCCTGGGGCTGCCACCTTGATGTGGTGGAGAAGCTTGCATATGCTTAAGACCCTAAGAGCGATGCCATCGGGAATTCTGCACTCCTGGTAGGGTCACCCATGGTGGTAAATTCAAAGGCGAGGTACCAGACAAAGCGCAGCCCAACACAACCCAGTATAAAACCTCAACAGCAGAGCAGGCAGATTAAGCAGGATTACCTCTCAACAGCTGCGAAGGTGGATGAAGGCTGCAAGGAAGGAGAAACTCCCAGTCATCTCAGACTCCTGGCCACCATACGCAGGTGCCCCTTCTGCCAAGATTTGTGTGTCTGCTGCTGTCCAACAGCTCCCCCACATTAAACTACTCCCAAACAGACTTCTTTCACAGGAAGAACTTTCTCTCCACCCCCACCCATAAAAGTCCTGCGGCGATGGGCAACTGACGATGGGGATAGGTGAAGTGAAGTCCAGAAGTCCCTAGTCACAGACCCACACACAGGCGGTGAAGGCAAGATGGTCGTCATGTGTCCCTGGACTGGGATGAGGGGCATTTTTGGCAGAAGTGGTCATGACTGAGCAGGCATTTTTAGGAACCCCTCTGCTCACCCCATATGGGGAAGTGGCTAGAAAAGGTGCCCCAAACATAGGCTATCCCACCATACCCAACTAGGTAACCGCATGCAGAGGGATCACTCCCAATTGTGGTCGAAAAATAATATTTCTTGCAACTTGGAATGTCCATACCCTAGTAGATTAATCAAAAAGTGAAAGACCCAAATGCAGAACAGCAATTGTCACCCGAGAACTCCCGAGGTACAACATCGACATTGCTGCTTGCAGCCAGACAAGACAGGCAGATGAAGGCCACTTGAGGGAAGAGGGTGGTGGTTACACTTTCTTCTGGAAAGGAAAACCAGCAAGCAACAGACAAATACATGGTGTTACCTTCTAGTCAATTGCCTGACTGAGCTCCCCATTGGCATCAACGAGCGCCTTATGACCCTCCGCATCCAACTGGTCAATAAGTCATTTACCATCACCATCAGTGCATATGCGCCAACACTTGACACTGAAAAACAGAAAAAATCCTTCTACACTGACCTTAATAAAATGCTATCATCCACTCCAAAAACAGATAAGATAATCCTCTTGGGGACTTTAATGCCAAGTTGGCCAAGATTCTAATGTATGGAGTAACACTAGTAGGAAGGAAGGAGTGAAAAAAAACAATTCCAATGGCATCCTTCTACTCAGGAAATGCAGAGTACAAACATGTCATCATAAAACACAATCATCAGACAAAGCAACAAGTACAAAACAACTTGGCAACACCTCCATTCAAAACAGTGGCACCTCCTAAACTATGTCATTGTAACAACATAGGGTCCAAGAGATGTCCATATCACCCATGTCATGAGAGGACCCAACGATTGCTATACTTAACTGACCTCACCAGGCAGTGGTATGTCCATTAGGATTGCACCAAAATATAGAAAGCAATCCAGATCACACAGATGGCAACACAACATCCAAAGACTTCTATCCTCAGTGCAACAGGACAACTTCCAAGCACTCCTCAGTGAAAAACTGACCATATGTGCACCTGGAAATGACAACACAAATGCCAAAGAAGACTGGGAAACTCTAAAACTGACCATCCATGAGGCTTGTGAGGAATCCATTGGCCTTGCTATCCGCCACCATCAGGACTGATTTGATGACAATAACACTGAGATCACAGCCCTTTTGGACCAGAAGAGAAAAGCTTTCTGTGACGGGCAAAACCAACCACCATCCAGTCAGAAGCAGAGCTCTTTCCATCAGCTCAAAGCTGAGGTTCAAAGGAGAATCTGAGAAATCAAAAACAACTGTTGGGAGGACAAAACAAAAGGAATCCAAGCATTCACTAACAGACATGATATGTTGAACTTTTTTTGTGAGACAAAGACCCTGTATAGTTCAAGCTCATGTGGCCTCACACTGCTGAGATCTTAAGTGGTAATACTCTTCTTAAAGATAATGAATCCATCAAAAACCGCTGGAAGGAACACAATCAAAAGCTCCTAAATCGAGAATCCACTGTGACTGATGATACCATTGACTCCATCCCTTAGCACCCAATCTGGGAAACTCTTGCCAACCCACCAATACCTGAGGAGATCTGCAAATCAATTAAGCAAATGAAGAACAATAAAGCATCAGGTCCTGATGGAAAACCAGCTGAAGTACTGAAAGTGTGGAGAGAAACACTGACTAAGAAGCTTCATTTGCTGCCTCTCAAAAACTGGCGCACTGAAGAAATCCCTGCTGACTTATGTAACGCTAACATAGTCACCATTTTCAAAAAATTAGATAGGGACGACTCAACTATTGAGGCATTGCCCTGGTCTGCATTGATGGGAAGATTCTTGATATAATCTTACTGAATCACCTGCTCCCTCTTGCGGAGGAAGTACTTCCAAAGTCCTGGTGCGGCTTCCGACCATCATGAGGCACCACCAACATGATTTTCACAGCCAGGCAGATCCAGGAACAATGTCAAGAACAACACAAGGAGCTGTATATGGCATTTATTGATCTAAACAAAACTTCTGACTTTGTCAACCATGAGGCTCTGTGGAAAATCATGTCCAAGTTTGGTTGCCCAAGCAAATTTATCACCGTTGTAAGACTCCTCCACAACCAGATGACTGCCTCCATCCTGTGCAGTGGCTCTACCTCTGAGCTCTTTGTCATCCGAACTGGTGTAAAACAAGGTTGTTTACTAGCATCCACCCTTTTCTCCATTTTCTTAGCAGGTATGAAAACATTAACCCAAGTCCATCTACCACAGGGCACTGGCATCCAATATCAGACTGACAGCAACCTCTTCAATCTTTCTAGTCTCTGTGCCAGAACTAAAGTAATATTGGAAACAATAACCAAACTCCAGTACGCAGATGATTGTGCTGTAGTTGCACACTTAAAGAAGGATCTACATACAGCCCTTAATTGCTTCTCTGAAGCTTTCAAAAGCCTAGAGCCAACTCTGAACATTGGCAAAACCAAAGTTCTCCCCCAGCCAGTTCCCGGTCAATCATCAGACCCAGCAAGGAAGATCTACATTGGACAGAGAAGAACTGTCTTGGCAGCCATCTCTCACAGAGGGCAGACATAGATGTCTAGCTTCAGCACAGAATCAGCTGTGCCAGCCTTGCCTTTGGCAGACTGTCTTGCCGGGTGTTCAACAACTACATCATCAGAACACATACTAGACTTTTAGTTTATAAAGCGGGGGTAAACCCGACCCTCCTCTACGGCTGTGAGACTTGGGTGACCTATAAAAAACACCTGAAAAACCTGGAACACCAGCACCAGCACTTTCGTCAGAAGATCCTCAATATAAAGTGGGAGGATCGCCACACTAATGGCAGTGTCCTCACAGAGGCCAACATCTTCAGTGTTGAGTCCCTGATTATCCAGCACCCGCTGAGGTGGAGCAGGCACTGTGTTTGCATGCCTGATGTACACTTACCAAAATAATTGCTGTATGCCCAACTCAAAGGAGAAAAGAAATGGAGAGGCCAAAAAACCCCACTTTAAAGACATCCTGAAGATAAATATCAAGAGATGTGGCAGTGATACCACACACTGAGAGAAAGTACCCCAGGATAGGAATAACTAGTGAAGACTTGTCAGAGAGAGAGAACATCCACTTTTGAGGAAAATCGTCTTGCTCCGGTCACAGAAAAATGCCAGAAAAGAAAGGACAGAGAGCTCACACAGGAATCGTGGCCCAACCCTGACTTCCAACACCACCTGCAACATCTGCCAACGAGTCTGCAGCTCAAGGATCAGACTCCTCAGTCACCAAAGGACCCATAAAAAATAAAACCTGTGAAAGATCGACCTTGAGGGATCGCCACTGCTGCTGAAACCACATTAATATTGTATGTATATTTTATATCTTTCCCACAATTTTGTTCACTTTTGCTCACTTATGTATATATATAGATAGATAGATAGATAGATAGATAGATAGATAGATAGATAGATAGCACAATACTCTACAAAGCAAAACATGGCTTTTTGCATTAGCAAATATATAACTTATCAAAGTCACTATACATCCATTGTACTAGTACAGCTTGGGTAGTGCTTTCGTAGCTCTTGTAATGTAGTATTCAAAAGAAAGAGAAAGATGCACCATGATACAAGAAGAAAAGGTAAAAAGCTGACTGGTGAATTCTAGTCCTGGGTGACATCATCAATGTTTTCTAACTTGTAACTAAGCATGCTGTGCTATCTTGAGTGCATATTTTTGAAGCACACCTTTTGTGTAAAGAGAACAGGCTGTGAGATTAATTCTCAGAAGGAGTGGTATGCATGCCTCCTTTTCATATTCTATTGCTTTGTTTTTTATTAATAAATTTGACTAAGCTTGGTTATTTGGTACAGCTAATATTTATGGAACAGTGTATTTATATTAAAAATATGCTTTATGGACTTGCAGTAAAAATTAGTCACCAGGGTGTCAGTGATGACCCATTCCAGAAAGAGCAATCTGTCACTCCTTCCTAGCCAGCCTGTGAGGTAATGCAAGGCTCTGTGGACTACCCTTGTCACATCCTAGATCAGGCAATGGAAAACCATCAGACAATTGAAAACAATCAAAACCATTTGGAGGTGAAAAGGAACATTACAGCAGGTAGGGGGTCATCTTGGCTATGAATACAGCAAATGACTGTTTTCAATATATCAGTGTAGGGAAAGGCACTCTGTATTCATTCACTGAGGAAACCTCTTGAGGAGACGGGGAGGGGGACTGTCCTGAATGTTTGCATCCTGGTTTTTATGACACCAGCCAGCTCTGGAACAGATTGAATTTTGTGCGGAAAACCTACTTTGTTATATAGGAAAGGTAATTATCGACAACTGTAGTCCCAGTTTCAGGTTTAATGATTTTGTATTGTAACCAGTTGTTTCCATGACTTTCTCTCATTTCTAGATAAATCTTTATTCTTTCTTAAATAAACCTACTTTTGTTTTATTACAAGAGTGCACAAGTGCTGTGTGGTTTACAGGAGTGGTGATTGAAAGTAAAACTGGTAAACTGGGGTACACTGCACCTTTGGGTGCAGAGGATCTGGTACTTCTGTGGCTGGCCAATGTCAGGAGCCAGAAGGGAATGATTCAAAGGGACCTGGTGATGCAGGTTTCTCTCTTGTTAACCCGCAAGGCAAAGCTGGGGCTGGTATGATCCCAGATGAGAGTGCTTGAGTGAGTGAAGGGCTGTTGGTGTCAGGAAACTGATGGCCAGCTATTACGAGAAAGACTCCTCTCGCTGGAGGCAGGGGGTAAGGAGGTGACTCCTAGTCCTGGGTGCCCTGAGAACTGTAACAGTGGGACAGAGAGAGAGAAAAAAAACCCACAATTCCTCCTCCTCCCAAAACCCCACCTTTGAATTAGTGAGAAATGATATCAAATGAGGATACAATGATGTTAAACAAAGAGAGAGGTACAGGTCTTAGACACCAGGGTGACAGGCACCTAGAAATACCTACAATTAAAATACCTAAAATCTTCTCTCCAGACTCCTGAGTCTTTCCTGACCTCAAGCAACCTCTCCCGCCACCAGCCAGACTACTTAGCTGTGTCTCTCCTGCTCACCTGTTGCTCTGGGAATTAGGTAGATGTCTTTGAACCACTAGGTTGATATATAAACTAACCCCACATATATTCCAGCAAATACTCAGCTGGTGTAACTTGACTTCAATGGAGCTATGAGAATTTATACCTACGAAGAATCTGCCCCATTGACTGGACATTTAAATAAATTCCTAACTGGCAGTGGTGAAGATTTGCATGGCTGTAGAATTTCTGAGATAACAGCAGTAAAAAGGGGATGTTAAAAAAGGAAGGCATAATTTCTTACTTTAGTGTCTTTAATTTACAGTTTGGATCCTCCAATGCTTGACAGAGCAGGTAAATAGGTGAATGATGTGGCTTATCCTGACGCTGTGCCCTGAAAAGAGAGATTAGACATTTTCTATTCTGTTCTCTGCAGACAAATTTTAATTCTATTTCCTGGACATTAAAATAGGCTCTTGCATGGTGTGATCATAAATGACATGCAAGTTATTCTGCCATTTCAATTCATTACATTCATACCTAAATCCTCCAGACCAAAAATATATCAAGAACATTATGATGTACTCTAAATACACAGAGTAAAATAGTAGAACCTACTCTAAGTACAACCTATTCATTTTTTGAACGTGTGGTACTCTGAGCATTCACTTTGCAGTTCTAAGAACTCACACCAGTGGTAATGTCTCCAGTGGTTTTATGCTTTTGTTTTGGTCAGTCACTTGTTTTTTAAATCAGTTCTGGAGCTACAATAGCTCAACTCACGAAAATACAATATTGAGGGGTGTGGTTGTCATGCCCCTCTTTCTTTTTATTGCTCATTTAGACTATTGTCAATCTGAATAACAAGCTCTACAAAGACTCCGTTGGAGTCTCAACTTGGGCCAGATCATCCTTGACCTCATCCTCCAAGCCCCATCAAAACTGAAATAACTGGGCTGCCTCATCCCATTCTGTGTCCATATGACAGGGTGTACCAGATGAACCCAGCAGAGTCCCCTGTACCCCAAGTGGCATTCAGCACTGCACAAGCAGGTTAGAGCTGAGGACAAATGGAAAACTGTCTTTCAAACTCATTAGTCACTACAAGTATCTTGTGATGCCCTTTGGTTTGACAAACATGCCAGCAATATTTCAGCATTTTATTATTGATATTCTTTGGGACACTCTGGACCAATACATGGTAGCATACCTGGATAACATATTTTCAGACAACGCTGAACAACACACATGGATGGATGTCTGTTCCATCCTGAAGAGGCTACACTAACATGATCTCTATGCTAAGCTAGAAAAAATGCACCTTTGATCAGACCTCCACAGAATTCTTCAGCTTCATCCTATATCTCACTGGTATCAAAACAGACCTACACTAAGTAAAGGCAGTCCTCAAGTAGATATCGCCATGGAACATTTGTGAACTACAACATTTCTTATGGCCCTGCTCCACAAAAATACTAGGTTCCTCTGGTCACCTGAAGTCCAACATGCTTTCAAGCAAATAAAAGTCACATTTATCACCAATTCCCTATTGGTTCATCCTGACACCGTGCAAGCCTTCATCATTGAAGTGGACACTTCCAACTTGGTGATAGGAGTGGTGCTATCCCAAAGTCACAATCCTCAACATTTGCTACATCCATGGGCTTTTTACTCCAGGAAACACACACCCACACAGCAATATTACAACATTTTAGACAAAGAACTGCTGGCAATTAAGACTGCCTTTGAGGAGTGGTGCCAGTATCCAGAAGGGGCCCCATACCTTGTCCAGGTGTACACCAATCTTAAGAACCTAATATATCTGCATAGGCCCAGCGTTCTCAACCAGCAACAACTTAGGTAGGCCTTATTCTTTTTGTGCTTTGATTTCCTAATCATCCAGGAACCAAAAAGAACAAGGTTGATGCTCTGTCCCAGAAGGGAGAATATTAATGCTGACCTGAAGGACTCAAACCCTAAAACCTCTGCCATCCTCAAGCCTCAAAAGTTTATGGGCACAGATCCCCACCGAGGCCTGCTCACCCTCATAGTCAGTTTCAGCCCATGGGATCCCTCCCAATGAGCAGAAGTCCTAAGTAGAAAAATCCCCATGATGTCCAAGACAGTGTGCATACATGAAAGGGAATATATTTGTTCCCCTCCCCTGGCTCCAAGGACTATAACCCTACAAGTTTGTCATGACTCCCCACTGACAGGACATTTTGGCCACTTTAAAACTCAGTGCCCAGTCTCCTCTTTTCTGGTGGCCTTGCATGCAGGCCACAGAGTGCAGGTCTGTGTGGCCTTTTGCAATGTATTCACCCACTCCAAGGTACTGCACAATAAATTCTTCAGACTCCTGCAACCCCTCGAGACTCCACCCGGCCTCTGAGAAGTTACCACCCTTGATTTTGTAGTAGAATTACCTGAGTTCAATGGATTCAAGACCATTTAGACAGTAGTGAACCATGTCACAAAGATGGCACACTTCATCACCTGCACTGGCTCACCCTCCTCCCAGGAAACTGCCTGGCTCTGGGTGGATGTGACCGGTGCTGGGCAAAGGGTTGCAGATTCAGCCCTCTGTCATGCCTGCTCCTCATTAGGGGAACAGATTAGAGTGGGCTGGAGATAACCTGCCCCTAACTGGGGAAGCGGAGACAGCTGCTACCTAATTAGCCTGGGGCTGCATAAAAGCCTATGGGGAAGTAAGCCAGGGGGGAGCAGGAAGAAAGGGAAAAGGCAGGGAGTGGAAGCAGGGAGGTAGCTTTCCCCTCCTGCCTGCAGGCAGTGCATGGTTAATTGTACATGGTGAAATAGATGTGGAACAAGCCTGAGAATAAAGTGCACTAGTGGTTACTAAATCCAGGGTCTGGAGCACATCATCTCTGACTGCAGTATGTAATTTATCTCCCTCTTCCAGCAAAAAAGTCTCTGGATTTTTGGATATCTGCTTCTGTCTCTCCTTCATCTATCCCCCCAGACAAAACGTCAAATGGAGAGAACCAACCAGGTCCTGGAACAATATCTTCAATGCTATGTAAAATTCCACCAGCACAACTGGTCTTTGCTGCTACCTCAGGCAGAGTTCATATGCAAAAATGCAGAACATGCCTCTATGGGGCAAAGCCCCTATTTTTTGGGCTATGGGTTCCACCCCCGGTTCTATCTGAGCTATCCAAAACATCCCACAACCCAGCAGCCCTGGACTGTATACAACAGCTATGCCAAACTCAAGAAGACCTAAAAGTTCACCTGGAAAATGCCAAGAAGAGCTAAAAACAATGTGCTGTCTGTCAATGACAGAATGGGACCATCCTTTTGGTAAGCCAGAGGGTATGGCTCTCGATGAAACATCTCTACACAGACAGGTCATCTTATAATTGGACTACCGGTTCCTTGGCCCCTCCAAATTCACTGGCAAATAAACCCAATCATCTTTCAATCAGCTTAACCTGTTCCCGCCACATATACTTAGTTTTCCAAATATCTCTCCTGAAATCCACATTAAGGAGCCATTCCCTCACTGCTCCCAACCACCACCAACCACCCCATTGGTACATGTTTGAGATCACAAAGTATATCATCTGTGAGAACTCTGATGTCAGATCAGATGGGGTAGACTGATATCTCGTCAATTGGGAAGGATATGGTCCTGAAGAGTTGTCCTCTGTTCACACCCCTGACCTGGTAAACACCTTCACACAAACCACCCTGGAAAACCCAGTCCACTACTGCCTGGAGTGGGGCACCCTAGGGGACTGGGCGATGTGAGGGTTTGTGACTCTCAAACCCAAGTCCTCAGATCCCAGAAACTGTTCAGATCATGGCAACCACCCAGCAGATTACCAGAACCTGAGGACAAGGGGGCTAGAGGAGCTCTAGTTCACTAAGAGGTCTGCCAACCAAGCCCCTGATTGGAGAAGACATCTGGCCCCACTGAGTGGATTGGACACACTACATAAGACAGAAGGAGGCACAGGAAATTGTCCAGGCAAATAGGTGGACCCCTGTTGGGCTGCCACATCATAGCATGTCTACGCGCCTGACTCCTTAGCCCTGTCTTCCTGCCTCCCAGCCTTGTCCTGGTTCCTGCCCTCTTTAGCCCAGATTCTCCTCCGCTTCCATTTCCTGCCTCATTCCAAGTCCCTGCTCCTCCACCCTAACCCGGACTCTAGCTCTGGCTGTGACTCTTGGCTCATTCCCTGACTGCAACTCTGACCCCTGGCTCCTAACTCTGACCACTAGGCCTGATTGCTCACACCCTGGTGCTTACACAGAAGTATCTGCTACCCCTTTTGTATATTCTTTACTAGAAGTAATGGTTTGTATATGCTTTCCCAGGAGGGGTCAGGGAGTTTAAAAGCAACTCTGCAGCTTAAAATAACAGATAGAAAATTTGTTGCCCATTCTCTGGATCATCCGAAATTTTGCTTATCCGATCTGGCCCTAGTCCCAGTTAGATTAGATAAATGGGGTTCTGCTGTATGTGCAATTTACTTTCTCTGGCACATTGCCAGGGCTCAAGTCACATTGGAGATCCAACTTTTACCCTGAACAACTTAAATATTCCTTCCCCAAAGGGGAAGTGGATGACAAACACTAGCTGAGTAGTCCGGTTAGGTTTGTGGTGGAGGCTGAATTTTTCTATCAATTTTGAAGTGAATTGGCCAAGAGGTTCCTGGATTAGGACACTCTAAAAATAGAGATCTTCACCCGAGGTCAAAATAACTTTTTTTGCTACTCTCCAGTCAAACAACAAAAAGGAGAAAGTTAAAACAATTCATTGGATTCCCCTAGCTGGGATCTAGTGCACAGAACCAAAGTTATTACCATTGATTATTTGTAGTACAATAGCCCCTGGAGGCCACAGCCAGGATTAGGGATCCAGGGAGCAAGACATCATATCTACACATTATAACAGACAGTGCTTATACAAAGATTATTATATGCAGAGCTGGTAGCGATTCCTATTATTAAAATTGCTGGACATGTCCCAGTTTTCAGTTGCTTATAATTTTGCCAAGTTTTAACCATTTGGGCTGAAATTTTCCAAGCTTGGTGTTTCTATCAGGCTAAATATTCTGAAAGTTTCTGCTAAAATGCTTCAGCCATTTCTGAGAATTAGGTTGTTTTGACCATGTAAAAAAAATGTTGCAAAGTTTTCCTTCAGAAGCTCTAACTTCTACATATTTTGGAGCAGGGACTTGAAATTTGGCAGGGGGGGCTGGTTTTTGTGTCAGGGACATGCCTTTTGCTGTTCCCATGAAAATCCACACAAATATGACCAAGTTATAAGCCTTTGAAAAAGCTCAGTTTGCACATGCTCTGTAGAGACTTGTTAAAGCTTTGTAGATAACTATTTTTATTTTTTTGGAGTTTTGTTGTTGTTGCTGTTTGTAATCTTGTCAATCACCCATGGTTCTCATCACACCCCCATTTCTGCACTATCATAGCTGTCCTCCTCTCCCTCCTTTCCTTCCACTGGCCTCATTTCCCCTTCCTTGTGTTCCCTCACCCCTCTACAGTTCCCACCTGCTCTACCTACTCCATCCCAATCTCCCCTCTCCTCCCACCATCACAAATAGATATAGGTCTGACACACCTGGCTAGAAAGGGTTAAGCATCCTGTAGGATAAATGACCCAAATTCAACCTCTAGGAATAGATTATATAATGTTTGTGTTTTTGTGGTTTACATATATATTGTTAGAGTTTAACAATGTAACCAAAGGTTTCCTATCTATGCTGTAGTCTGTTTATTCAGAGATCAAAGGAAGATCTTAACATTTAAATGAACTGTAAATATGGGGATATCACTGAATTCATCTCTTTGAAATGTATAGCAAATCACTTGTGAATGGTGGAAAACAAGCAACTGCCTTATGTTAATCCCTGTAGCTAATGACCTATTTCCTAAGCATCACCTGTATACTTCAAAGTCTCCATGATTGCCTATTGTTCACCTAAGGACTCTGAGCTGTCAAGAGAAGGCCTGAAACTGTATAAAGGTGTCTCCGGTCCTGATCTTTTTTATCTCAGATCTGCTTGATGCTTTATGCGGGGGAACCTTGAGTCATAATTCTGAGATCTCCAGTCCCACCTGGATCACCCTGAATATGAACATCGGACTATAACCTATGGACTAATTCTGAAAGAACTTTTTGCATCTGATCAAGTGGGTTTTAGCCCATGAAAGCTTATGCCCAAATAAATTTGTTAGTCTCTAAGGTGCCACAAGGACTCCTCGTTGTTTTTTCATCTCTACTATGAATCTGATCTCGGAACTGTACTCATGTCTGTATGTATACTGATCTTTTAACCAATACACTCTATTGTCTTTTTAAATACATTTTTTGTTTAGTTAATAAGGATTGGCTGTAAGTGTGTATTTGGGGTAAGATCTGAAGTATTCATTAACTTGGGAGGTAATGTACCCGATCCTTTGGGATTGGTAGAACTTTCATATTTGACTTGGGTGTCTGGGTAGAAGCCCAAGGCTGGGTTGCTATAAGGGAACTTTGTTTTGGCTTCTGGGTAACCAGTAAGGTATTATAGAAGCTGTTTTGAGGCTAGCTTGGTGGATCTAAGTACTGGAACGACCAACAGCTTTGGGTAATTATCTGTCCCATTCTTTGCAGTTTGCCTTAATTGAGTAACTTCAGTGTGGTTCCCCTGGGACTCTGGTCACAAGGTCCCATATATGTAACCTCCTCCTGACCTCTGACTATATCTGCCCTGACCTGGGTCCTCCCTCCATCCTCACCCTTTCTACCTCCCACATTCATCCCCACCACCCCCTTGGCCCCTCTGCTGCCATCCTTCCTAATCTCATGTTCACCCCTCTCCTTTCCCACCCTCCCCTTCTCTTGCTGTCTGTGGAACATCCACTCCATCTCTAAAAGGATCACAGCCAGCCACAGTCTCTTCATCTCTCATTCCCTCCAGCTCCACACTCTAGCACTCCATAGGGTTTTGCACTGGAGTGGAAGTGTGATGAAGCTGGGGTACATATTTCTTTTGGTAGATGTTGGAGCTGGAGGTGAAAACCAAATGGAGCACTGGATTATGTTATTGACAGTGTTTAGGGAACAAGAGGGTGGAAAGGCGTGCACAAGTCCTTCTCCTTAACTTCTTATTTCCATGCTTTTAAGGTTTAGGCTGGATGGAGCATGGTCCTGCCCAGTCTTAGATGTCTGTCACTAAATTAAGTCATTTTTATGGTGGGACATTCAGACATTTGTGAGCTATGACAACCCTGGGGGGAAAAATCATGTATGTTTTGCTCCTTAAATTACATAAGTGTTTTTGGAGCTCAGACAACACTTACCAACATGACCACTTGGATGGTGCTGGGGAATCTTCATTCAGGTCTTCAATCTGAAATGTACACTTGTTTAGACAAAGTGACTCCAGTTTACAGCAATTCTTTATACAGAATGAAAGAACAATTTGATCCATTTTGGTAAAGTTATGGTAAGTTAATTTTAGCTCAGTGAAATGATTCATAGCACTCTGTACAAATTTTTTTTCTTGAATTTCAAACAAACAGTGAAATGCCTCAAGTTGGAAAAATCTCTCAATCACCCATTTAGCAAAGTTTGTTTTTACCCACTTCAATAAAATTGGTTTAAATAGGGGTGAAATTTTGCAGCTCAGTTTTTTTTCCATGTCCTTCATTCTCTCTTCATTTAAAAAACCAAACAGGAATCTCACTATTAATGAATAATTTCCAGATTTTTCATAATTTTCTAACAAATTTTTCACATGGTATATAGCAGTTTCTGGATCTTCCACTGTTTCTTCTTTCTCCAATACATAAAACAAAGATGCAAAAAACTCTTGAAAACTCAAGTGAATGAAGCTGTAGACACATTCACAGTCAATGTCTTTTTGAAACATGTTCTCATTCAGAAAGAGGGAATCAGGTTTATCTAAGCCATGTTTCTTGATATCTTCTTCCTCAAACAGTATTTTCTGCCTCCAGAGTCCATCTGCAGCCAAGGAGCAAAGTCCCTTCCAGTTAACTTGTATCTGTTGCTTTGAAATGCTGATGTGACCCTTTAATAAACTGAAGAGATAGAGCATGTACACTCCAGTGATTGTACTGGAAGTTTGTGCAAGATCTTCACCTGCTTCCATCTGTTGTTTCAGAACAGTGCAGATGATCCAACACACACTAGGAATAAAGCACATGGTGAAGAGCATTTCACGCTCTTTTACAAAGTTAAAGGATTTTCTTGCTTTTTCTTCATTCCCAAAGAACTTGTAGAAATATTCTTCTCTCTCAACTTCAGAAAATCCTAATATCTCCGCATAGCGTGCACATTCCAAACACTGCCAGAGATTCTCCAGAGCAACTGGTCTTGTTGTAATTAGTAAGTAAGATTTATGAAGCACTTTTTTCCTAAATAAACTGCTCAGTATGATTTCCACTGGCTGCTTCTCACAGGGATCAGAGCACAGATTACTTTCTGGTTGATTAAAGGAAAATCTCAGTTCATCAAAGCCATCAATTATGAACAGGAGTTTTTCTGGAGTCATCAGAATCTCTTTAGTTGGTGTATTTTTATCAGGACAATTCTTTAAGATCAAATCTTCAACACTTCCCTGCTCACTGACAAAGTTAATTTTCCTACAATTTATGTAAAAAACATAATCAAACCTGCTCTGATACAGTTCTTCATTTGCCCAGTCCAACATGATCTTTTTTGCTGTCAGTGTTTTTCCAATCCCTGCAGCTCCCTGCAGCACCACAATTTGTGGTAATTGTCCATTTCCATCAGTTTCAAATAAATCTCCTATGGTGATAGGACTAGCGTGCTCAGTCATGATTTCTGCATGTTTCCGTCCCAAGGCCATTATTTCATTTTCTCTCTGTTTTTTGTGACGATGTTCATTTACAATGATCAACTTTGTATATCTGCTGTTTAGCTTCACATTTTCACCAAGACGAGAGTTCATGTCTTTTATTGCGCTGTATTTGTTTTTTATATGTTCTTTGTACTTCACCCTGTAAGCTAAGTTAGTGACAAGGAGCATTAGATATGACTAGAATGTTACAATAATGCTATTTAAACAATAATACTGTTACTGTAAGTTTATAGTGCACCTATCATCATAAAGTGTCCCCACATAAATTAACTATGGTCCCAGTCCTTACTCACATCAGTGATCCCACTGAAATTAGTCACATGAGAAAAAAAGGGTAGGCTCAGGCCTTCTATGCATATATATATATATATAAAGAATAATTTTATCAGTAACTGAAATGCAGCCACCTCTAGGGTGAAACCTGCCAAGTGTTTAACAGTGCACAATGGTACTCTACATCAAAGTAGGGCATGAAGCGTTGGAGAATGACATGTATAACTGAAACAGTAATGGGAATTTAGGTGCAAAGAATATAACTAAAGTATAACCTAAAATTTTTCCAGGGCCCAGAGGTTTAAAAAAGTGCCATAGCACCTTCAGTGACCACAAATGTTGACCTCTAGTTATTTTACCTCATTTAAAAGATGTCATCCCTAGCAGGAGAGTGTCTTCCAGCATCATGCTGCTGCACTGGGTCAGTACTGCCTGAGACAAGAGCTCCACCTCCTCACCAGCACCATGTTCTGCAGCACCTGATTCTTTCCTGGAGATCTCCCCATTCATTTCCTCATCTCCCATCCAACCCTGCTTAACCTGTGTGATGTGATTGGACGACACTCTGAGGTGTTACTTATTATTTCTACTAGTAAACCAAATGTCTGGCTGATCTAACCTAATGCTGGTAATCACTGGTATTTATGCAACACAATTCTTTGTTAGAATGTCACATACCATTTGCTGATCTTTCAGCTGTTTGCTGAGGACCCAAAGCTGAAAGAGAAATTTCACATGAATGTCAGTGTAACAACAATCACAGTGTGTCACATAGTTCATGGCATTGGGACAAATCATTTATTCAGAGCTCTCTGCAGTAATGAGCTCCCTAGAAAACCCATGGCTGAGGCAGGCAGAGAGAATTTCTTTGGAGACACTAGTTCAGTGATATCTGTTAATAATGGCCACCACAAGGAATACTCATTTTTACCATTATTGTAGTCATGTAGGATCAGATTGTTAAAACAGTTCAGCACACACAACTGGGACCAGATTTTCTGATGAGCTCAGCATAGGACACTTTTCTGGCCCTAATTTAGGTGCATAAATGGGAGCTGAGTAGTTTTGAAAATCTGGCCTCACATCCATGCCTGTCTCACTGCCCTCTCTTTTATATACTTTATATCTAACATGTAATGCACAAAATTCATTACACACATTAAAGCGCTGTAGATAAACTCAGCATTTGTGACACCAGTCACCTGTTTGGAAGCTGTTCGACATTTGCTTTATGACCGTTTGCTGTTGAACTAAAACTCTTAAGTCACACTATGAACGACTGTCAGGAGAAGCCACCCCTCCCCTAACTCAGCACTTCCTCCACTTGCTTCCCTGCAGTAATTGCAAACATCCTTCCAGCTCTGCGTGCCCCCAGCACTTAGAGAACCTTAGGCAGAGCTAGCCCCTTTCCCTCCACACTACCTTCCCCACCAAACATCCCTGGTCTAACAGGTCCCACATGGCACCTGACCAATAAATTGCTACAACAGCTTCTGGTCTCTTCTCTTCCTGCTGCTGCTGTCCCTCCTCCCAGGTCAACACCATCACTGCCCCCTCCATCTGACTTGGATCCCCTTCCCCACTCCCACCATACAGCCCTCTCCTTTGCAGGCTTCAGGGGTTCAGCACCTCCTGCTGCCATCTGTCCCCTTTCCAACTGGGATATCAGAACAGAGCCCTGCTCTTT
This sequence comes from Trachemys scripta elegans, assembly GCF_013100865.1. Taxonomy (NCBI): domain Eukaryota; kingdom Metazoa; phylum Chordata; order Testudines; family Emydidae; genus Trachemys; species Trachemys scripta. The sequence goes on from NC_048301.1 coordinate 114,332,679, forward strand.
TATAGGAGGGGTATGTGGCAAAAACTCACCCACAAGTAGAGCCCTGTGTGGATATCCGCATCCGATCTGCAATCCACAAAAATGGTCTGTGGATATCTGCATCCATGGCTGCAGATATCTGAAGATATAAAGTGGATATCCAGGGATTTGCAGGGCTCTACCCATGGGCCAAATTGTATTCTGTTAAAAGCAGTTTAAATCAAGAGTAACTCCATTACTTTCAGAGGATTTACATCACTGTATCTGACTAGAAATAATTTGGCTGGCATTTCTCCACATGGGTTTTTACTTCTGCAGTCTGGTCTGTGCAAATACCTCGGCCAGCAGAGCATTTTCCCCTTAACATTTAAGGCCAACATTGATAAACAAAAGTAGTGTACTGTTTCTAGATGCTGTATCCTTTACTTCCAAAGATGATTTCTTTAGATCAAAGCAGGCACAAGAACAAGCCAACATTTAAGTTTTAACTTGACATAGCAGAACCCAGAAAAGCATCATGAAGGTAACATGTAAAAGAAAAAAAAAAGTGTGCGACCTTCTTGTTTCTTTATGATATAGAAAAGGCCTGAAACAACTAAAAGTATATTTTATCTTAGAACGATTAAGAATATCAAACCTCTCTTTCGTATTTTTGTTGCATCTCCTTGGAAGACCAAAAAAGCAATGGAAGTTTTTAAAGTCCATGAAGGGTGAAAGATTTTTAATCTTTAAGACAAATAACATTTTTTCCCACATATTTGCTAGGAGTTCAAGTTTTAACAAACCAAAACAAGAAAACCCATGTTTTAAGTTTAGAGTAGCAATTTCTCAACCCCTTAAACAATTGCTTCTTTGAACAGCAAGTTTTAGAGCACACATGGCTGTTGCTGATTTCATTAAAGATGTGAAACTATTGCATGAGCAGAGAAATATGAGATTCCAAGTGTTTAAGCAGATAATAGGAAATCATTTTCTCTAGTTAAAAAGTGCCCGTTACTAAGTTCTTGTAATAGCACATCCTGGTCGTCTCTGGCAACACTCTACTGGCCTGCCCCCATACCTAGTGAGATCAATGACAAAAAAAAAAAAAAAAAAAGACTCTAAACATGTGAGATCAGGGCTGACAATTTCAGCTCAACTCCACAACCTTAAATGGTTAAGGCTAACTGTTCAAAGCCGCAAAGTTCCCAAAGGGAGAAGTTATTCTCATTGTAGTCCTATGGAATTTGTTCAAAAAGTATCTCTACTAATGGTGACCACACTATAATTAATTGCAATATCCCTTTGAGAGGAAAGGTACCAAGAACTAGCATGAGGACACTAACATTTAGACAGGGGAATTTAAGATAAATTTTAAAAATACAAAGACATTAGTAAAAAAAAAAAAAAATCCTAACTCGGCAAGAAAAGAAATTAAAGTCTGTAGATTTGACATAGAGGCTACTTCCACAAACCATGAATGGCCATAAATAAAAAGAAACAGGAAGGCAAGAAATAAACCAATATAGCTAAACAGCCAGTTGAGAGAGATTATTGGAGTCAAACAGACACCCTTCTGAAAATGAACAGGAGTACTTATGGCACCTTAGAGACTAACAAATTTATTTGAGCATAAGCTTTCATGGGCTACAGCCTACTTCATCGGATGCATGTAGTGGAAAATATAGTACGAAGATATAACTAGTTCCAGCCAGCCCTTGATTGGCTTCAGGTGTCCCAATCAATGTAGCTATCTCCACTGCCTTCTAGAAGGATCTTAATTGGCCCCAGGTGTCTTGATTAACCTGGAGCAACTGCCATTTGGTTATCACGGTACCAAGGATTTGTTTAGCCTGGGGCTAACATACCTGTTCCTCACTACTTTACTGTAGCCATCTGGCCTTGCCCCATCACAATATATATCTTTGTACTGTATTTTCCTCTACATGCATCTGATGAAGTAGGCTGTAGCCCATGAAAGCTTATGCTCAAATAAATTTGTTAGTCTCTAAGGTGCCATAAGTACTTTTGTAATGGCCCATCCACTCCCAGTCTTTATTCAAGCCTAATTTAATGTGTCCAATTTGCAAATTAATTCCAATTCAGCAGTCTCTCGTTGGAGTCTGTTTTTGAAGTTTTTTTGTTGTAATATTGTGACATTGTTTCATGTTCTCTGTGTATATATTGTGGCAAAGTTCCTCCTCTACCTTGGTGGGTCCTGCACTTATTGGCGGATTTGCTCACCTCAGTGATCTTCCCCTCTGGTGGAACCCACAGTCTGGGTCAACTCCTCCTGTGTCTGATCAGGAGTTGGGAGGTTTGGGGGGAACCCGGGCCTGCCCTCTACTCTGGCTTCCAGCCCAGGGCCCTGTGGATTGCAGCTGACTATAGTGCCTCCTGTAATAGCTGCATGACAGCTACAACTCCCTAGGCTACTTCCCCATGGCCTCCTCCAAACACCTTTACCCTCACCACAGGACCTTCCTCCTGGTGTCTGATAATGCTTGTACTCCTCAGTCCTCCAGCAGCACACCCTCTCACTCTCAGCTCCTCGTGCCTCTGGCTCCCAGCTCCTCACACACACCTCACTGACTAACATACATTATCCTAGAGGCTATACCACCTTTCTTCTTAATCTCCTTTCTAAGGGCTTGTCTGCACGGTGTGTTAATGCACTGTGCAGACAAGCCCTAAAATAAACAATCCCAATCTTTTCAACCTCTCTTCATATCACAGTTTGCCATCTGGACCCTCTACACAATAGTCTTTTTGAGGAGGGCTGACCAGCACTGCAGATTGTAGTCAAAATGGCAGCATAACATTGATTTACATAATATCTGATAACATTGTTATGGGTTAGGCTAAACTCCATTAAAGCTGGTGAGTTTAATGGCTGCCTTTCATTCAGGATAAGTGTAAAAAGCAATTGAGTTCCTTTATGGAACCAGATGGCTGAAACAATAGGAGCACCATCCAAAACACAAGTGTACGGCAAGCCTTGAACAGAAGCTGAACCATGTTGTCCAAGGGGTTTTTCCCTGGGACTGAAAGAGCAAATGCAGAATCTAGGTAATTGATTGGTGCAGTTCTGTGTGACAGAAGCAGCAATAAAAATGAGAGAAGCTGAGAGAGAAGCATCAGAAAGCCCAGGAGACAGTCACAGAATCACTGGGAATGTATCCCTGAGAAAAAGTCTAGAGAGAGCTTCTGGGCCAAAGACTGGCTGGAAAGGGGCTTGGAACTGTGAGCAAACTGCTATTTGATTCCTGCTATGTTCAGGGAAAGAGGACTTTATGCATTCTTTGTAAATAGACAGGATTACACTGAAGAAATACTTGACTCCAAATTTCTCCTCCTAACAGGCATGTGAGAGTATTCCTGGCAGTCCATTGAAGATTAAGTGGAGATGTCTCAGTCCCTCGGCACACTGCTGAGACATGAACAAAAGTGGGATTGGGAACCTGAACTAAAAAGGACAAGGCAGGAAGTCCAAAAAAGACAAATGGAAGCGACTTGTTGGACCAACCCTCTGAAAGACAAGAAGTTTATCCTTGAAACTGGACACACAGAGTACAGTATGGGTGCAGCTCTGACAGGTCCATGATCAAGAGAACCAGGTCATGGCGTCCACTAGCTAGCTACCCAGCAGAGTGTGAGAGAGTCCTTCTGACAAGAATGGGGAGACCCTGCAGCACCCTATCATCAGTGGAGGGAAAGTGATCATAGAGACTCACCACCTTTCCTTTAAATACCTACTAAGCCAGAAAAGGGAGAATCAGCAGTGCCAGGACCACTGCATGACACTGGAAGCCATTTTGTTTAATATCTGTACTAATGATCTGGAGGATGGTGTGGACTGCACTCTCAGCAAGTTTGCAGATGACACTAAACTGGGAGGTGTGGTAGATACACTGGAGGGTAGGGATCGGATACAGAGGGACCTAGACAAATTAGAGGATTGAGCGAAAAAAACCCTGATGAGGTTCAACAAGGACAAGTGCAGAGTCCTGCAATTAGGACAGAAGAATCCTATGCACTGCTACAGTCTAGGAACCGAATGGCTAGGTAGCAGTTCTGCAGAAAAGGACCTAGGGTTCGCAGTGGACAAGAAGCTAGATATGAGCCAACAGTGTGCTCTTATTGCCAAGAAGGCAAATGGCATTTTGGGCTATATAAGTAGGGGCATTGCCAGCAAATCGAGGAATGTGATCGTTCCCCTTTATTCGACATTGGTGAGGCCTCATCTGGAGTACCGTGTCCAGTTTTGGGCCCCACACTACAAGGAGGATGTGGAAAAATTGGAAAGAGTCCAGCAGAGGGCAACAAAAATGATTAGGGGGCTGAAAATGCTCACCACCGGCTGGGACCTGAAACTGCCACTAGCATTAATTGGCCATGGGATTAATTCCAAACAATTCACAAATGTTACCCCTTTCAAGTTTCTGGCAGGTGCAACTTGGGTCCTCCCCATAAATCTGCTATTCCAAACTCCAGACACAAGAGTTACGACTGTCACCCAACAATGCTTAGTAGAATTAAAGCATCTCTTGCGAACCATATTTTCATTTGCTTGACAGAAGCCAGAGGAGAGTGCCCAGGAACAAAAGCCTTGTTAGGATACAAATGCTTCTGAGGGAACGTCATACTGGGTCAGGGGATTTTATTTTGACTATACTGTATCAAAAAGAAGAGAAGGGTCAAAAAGTTCCAACCTAGTTGGAAAGGGTGTTACCTCACCACAGACAAAATCTCCCCTGTAGCATATAAAATCAAAGTGCTGGAAGGAAGGAAAAGCCCCATCTTCAAATTGGTTCATAAAAGCCAAATTAAGCCCTGGAAAATCCAATAAGTTACTCCTTCAGCTCAGGAAAAAGACCTGGGCTTCACTATGGTATGCTCAATGGCAACTGTGGATTGCTCAGTGACAATGTCTGCTCAATGTGTAGCAGCAGTACAAAAGCAAACAAAACATTAGGAGTACATAAGAAATAGTATGGACAAAAATACACAAAATAAATGGCATTACATAAATCAGTGGTGGACACTAACCAGGAATACTGTTCATTTCTGGTCACCCCAACTCCAAAACTATATAGCAGAATCAGAGGGAGTTCAGAGAAAACTGCAAGAAAGATTAGGACCAAGGAAAAACTCAAATAAATAGACTGAAAAGACTGGAACTCCTTACCTTTGAGAAAAGACAAATGTCATGACAAAATAATGAATAGTATATAGAGAAGATAGGGTGAATAGAAGTTCCCAGTCTGTCTTCTGATAGGCTATCAAGGGGACATTTAATAAACTTGAAAGATGGCAAATTAAAAACTGATAAAAATACTCTTTCACACAATGCTTAATAAGCCCGTGGAACTTATTGCCATAGTGTATTGAGGCCAAATGTCTAGTAGAATTAAACAAAGGATTATCTATTTATGGGGATAACGAGCCTATCTAGTTATAATACTAAACATTTGAAAAACTAACAAGAGTTTTGGAAAGGATATAATAAATTTATGCTTCAGGGCATAAGATCTGATCCCTCCCCCAACCCCACTCCTCCCTTCCTATTGGGGTCACAAGGAAACTCACTCTACAGGCAGGTTGTCCCATAACTGCCTACTGTAGGGTTTCTAGCACCTTCCTCTGTAGTATCTGGCAGGGGCCACTGTCAGAGACAGAATACTGTACTTGATGGACCAGTGGTAGCATGGCAGTTCCTATTTTCCTAAAAATGCATGTGCAATCTGGGAGGTCAGGCCCCATCTGCTCTGCAGTTTCCCTTGATTCACTCTGACTCCTCCCAGGTTGTGGAATCTCTTTGGTTTCATTAGTTTGCTGCTGCGCCTGCTACTGGTGCTGTGGGGGATATTCATGGAGAAATGACTCTCAGGAGTCAGAGTCACTTTGGATTTTTTTACCTGTCTCTTTCTCCTGTTCAAGTTTCACGGCAGAGTTGTTGAGATTCAGGGTAGAGAAGATTTTGATAGCTACGGCCACAGCACTCTCCTGACCATAGTGTTCTTTCAGGAGTCTCGCAGCATCTATCCTGTCAGCCTTCTCCAGTTTACTCCAGGGGATTGAGGGTTTGTCATCAAAGACAAACTCAGGTAATTTGTGTATAAATTTTTTAAAGTCTTGCTCTGCAAGATCTTCTAGTCCCTGCAGGAGGACGTCAGCTGGTGTCTTTCTGTTCATCATGAGGATATTAAGAACTATCTGAAACAAGCACAGTAGAAGATTAATGCTAAACTGTGGACATCATAAAGTTGTGATTCCAACAATTAAGTGCACCCAGTGACTGCACAAAAACACCTTTCCATGTACCCACTTACCAGGTTTTGTCCAGTTCCATGTGTCACATTTTATCCAAGTTACTTACTGAGATAATTTGTACATTTATAAGTTTGCATATAACAAACTTCAGCTTGTGAGGTCACATCCTGGCCCAAGCAGTGGCATGGGTATGACAGCTCTGTACAAAACTTGGCAGCTGTGCCTGAGGGAAGCTGGTGGCTCTCTGGGTGGGTGCTGGAGCACCTTGGGATAGCTGGAAGTGTGGGGTGGGTGAGTGCTGGGGTTACAGGGATTGGTGGGATGGAGTTACTGGGGGTGGGCATTTTGGGGGGGATCTGAGGCTACTGGGGTGCCTGGAGTTCTTTGTTGGCTGCTGGGGCGGTGCTGGGGTGGCTGGTGCTAGGTTGAAGGTGGCACTGCTGAAGGGAGTGGGTGATACTGGTGGCGATGGTGGGTGTGAGGGTGGCTGCAGGGGATGCTTGTGGGGAGCCTGGTGCAGAGGCTGCAGGGATGGTGGGGGCCTGGCACCAATACTGGGCCTCCCACCTTGTGCTGCTCCTGCCTCTGTCTGCTCCTTCCTACTCAGGGCCCAGCCAGGGGAACAGCAGGACAGAAAGTGATTGGCTGCCTGCTCAGGAGAGTGGTCAGGAGAGTGCTGTGCAAGTAGCTATCAAAATCTTCACTAGCCTGCCTGCTCAGCCAGTTCCACAGTGGCCTCTAGAGGCCAAAATGCACAAGTGCAGCCCCTGTCCACATCTCTGCCAAACGTGTGACCTTCAGGTGGAGCTGTGGGCAGGTGGGACAGGGACAGGGGTGCTGGAACAATTTTTATAGTGGAAAGAAGAACAGGAGTACTTGTGGCACCTTAGAGACTAACAAATTTATTAGAGCATAAGCTTTCGTGGACTACAGCCCACTTCTTCGGATGCATATATGCTTATGCTCTAATAAATTTGTTAGTCTCTAAGGTGCCACAAGTACTCCTGTTCTTCTTTCTGTGGATACAGACTAACACGGCTGCTACTCTGAAACTTTTTATAGTGGGGGTGCTGTGAGGCATTGAACCACACCGTAAACCCTGTATATGATGGAAACCACTTCAAGCCAGGGAGTTCAGTCAGGGCCAAATTGAGCACCCAGAAGGACCACACAAAGCAGGCCCAAAGCTGAACCCAAACAGAGTTGCCAGGATATACTCGTAATCAACCCTGTCCAATGCCTTTTCCAGGTTGAGGGTTAAGGAAGTGTATGAAAGACCATATCTACTGGCCAAACAGAGCAAGTCCCTCCCCAGAAACCAATTGCTGAATACGGTCTAGTCTGGATGCACAAGTCTGGTCAGAGTGTATCAATAGCACCAGCTCAGACTGCAGTTGCAGCAAGATGGCCTTCACTAGAACCTTTAGTCCATATAGACGAGTGATACCAGGTGACAATTCCTCAGGTCGCGGAGATCCTGCTTCTTTGGCACCAGTGCAAGCACTGCTTGCCTGTCTGAAAGGGAGAGCGTTCCAATCCCCAGAGATTCAGTCCAGAACATGGATGAAGTCCTGAATGAGAATGTTTCAGAACACGTGGAAGAAACCTGCAGTCAGTCTTTTGATGCCCAGAAATTGTTGATGGGCATAAGATGCAAGTCTTCTAAACTCCAGGTTCTTTGTTCAGATGGGTCTGAAGGACAAACATCCACTGACAAAAGTGCAGATGTTCTTGATCAAAGCAAATACAAAAGGTTTCTGCATAGGCAGCAATGGCAGCAAGTTTTTCTACGGTATGAGCAGCACAGGAGGACTGCCCTTTTTAACCAGCAGCCAGGGTCTATACAAGAATCAAAGTGGCTTCCTCCACAATCACTGAATTACAGCTCCTGGATCAAATCCTCTTTGCTATTTTAATTAGAGTAATTTTGTTGAAGCCAATGGTACTAGCTGTGAGAGGAAAGTGAGCAACTTCTGACCCCACATCTTTAATGTTCATGTACTGATTGATGAATTCAGAGCAGATCAAAATTAATCAGAACAGAGAACATTCTGTACCATTCCAGCCCCTGTTTGTAACACACAATCTTAACTCTTCCCTGATTTGACAGATTCAGTTTTTTGTAACTATTCACCAAAGAGTTAGAACAAACAATGTTCAGATTCTGGGATATTCACAAATGTTCATAGTTATTTACAGTGTGTTGTTTGTCATCTATGTTGTGCAGCACTGTTCCTGCTCCATGAAAGGATATTTTATTTTTTTCAAAACAGGAGACAGATCACATAATGACTAAGGTGCTTCCAAACAGATGTTCAAGTGAAAATTATTTGTCCAGACATTTTTCATTTCAGATTATTGAATTTCACATTATTGAATTATTTTCCTGAATAATCTGGCACTTATCTGAATGTTCACAGATAACAACTAATAAAGACTCCTCAAATAGCATTTTAAATCACTAGTCTGCTGTGTTTGTAAATGGCCCTCAGCTGTGTTTGCACTGATGCCCATGGTAAAGGAAATGCAGTGTGCAGGCAAATATAATGCAAGATCAGAAACACCATTAAAGAAACAGAGCATATTCATGCCAGAGGAGTGGAACCTGCTCTGTCATGGATCTTGCCTCCCACACCATGGGCCACCAGAGATCTAAAGCTGAATATTAATTGCACATCCCACTGCCTCTGGATTTTGGAAACCCACATTCTCAACCCTATTGCTCTTGCACTGTCACAACTCAGTTTCCATTGACTCCGATTACTGTGCACACACAGCAGCTCCAGAGTAATCAGGCCCACACTTCTTTCTACAGAGCATCAGAGACATGAATAATCCCTGTACTTTGTATTGTCTCCAGCTCCTCACTCATGACAGGAAGAGAGAGCTGAATTCAGTTTCTGTTTGAGGACTGAGTGTTTCATGTTACCTTTCATGCACACTCCAGACATTAGACAGAAGGATGGGCCGCTGTATCTCTAGTTTGTTTTTAAGCCTTTGTATTGTATAACAAGCTCCATGAGGCTTAGTCATAGAATCACAGAAATGTAGGGCTGGAAGGGACCTCAAGAGGTCATCAGGTCCACCCCCCATCCATCCCCGCATGCTAAGGAAGGCCCAAGTAAACTTAGACCATCCTTGATAGTGTTTGTTCAACCTGTTCTTAAAAACCTCCAATGACTGGGACTCCACAGCTGCCCTTGGAAGCCTGTTCCAGAGCTTAACAATTGTTACAGTAAGAAAGACTTTCCTAATATTGAATCTAAATCTTCTTTGCTGCAGATTAAGCCCATTACTTTGTGTCCTGCTGTCTGTGGACATGGAGAACAACTGATGACCGTCCTTTTTAAAAAGACAGGTTTCAGAGTAGCAGCCGTGTTAGTCTGTATCCGCAAAAAGAACAGGAGAACTTATGGCACCTTAGAGACTAACAAATTTATTAGAGCATAAGCTTTTGTGGACTACAGCCCACTTCTTCGGAATTAGCTGTTTCGCGCGCCGCGGCCGCTCAGAATCTCCCCCTCCCTCCCGGGTTTGAGAGCCTGGGAGGGAGGGCGAGCAGTGGCGCGAGTGGCAGCAGCGGAGGTGAGTTAGGGCGGCCGGGGCACATTTTTAGGGGGGCATGGCCCGCGCCAGAATGCCATCCCTAAAAATGTGCCGCCCCAAGCACCAGCTTGTTTTGCTGGTACCTAGAGCCGGCCCTGCTCCCCAAACATGCTTGATACCTCAAAAACATATACGAAAACACTGTCTCTGCCTCAAAATGCTTGAAATCTATTTTTCCCCTTGTCTTATGCTCTTTACATACATTCCAGTCAATGTGAGCAGTAACAGGGATAAATGCAGACCTCCCTCTGGCTGCACAGTGAAGTCTCCATTCACCCTCCCTCCCTCTAAGATAGGAAATGAAAGGCTGTTGACCTATTATTGTATTGACTCTCTCCCCTCCTGGTTTCCCACCTTTCCCCTATACTCCCCTACCCCACATTCCCCAGAGCTCCTCTACAGTCACCTGCACCTTCATACATTAGACACAAGATTGTTGCCAGCATCCTCATGATAAAATGGGTGGGTTCCAGCCTGAATTAAACCAGAGCCTGGGTTCCATCCCCAAGCAGGGTGAGCTCGCCCAGGCTTAGAGCACTTCCAAACTGAGGTCAAAGGTTTTAAGCATTATAGGGACCATTTTATTAACGCTACCAATTCTCAAATGTTTAATGCAGTGGAACGTGGAGCCGACTGCTCTATCACAGATACTACAAAAAAGCTGTAGAGATAATCCTGTAAATCAGGCTACCCTAAACATTAACTACTTCAACTTCAAAACACAAAGGTAGAAGAACAAACTAGGGACCCAATCCTGCAGTCCTTACTAAGGCAACATTTATACATACATTCCATTGCTGCCCTCAGTCCCCGCAAACATTATTTCAAAATGGAGGAGTTACCAGCTGCCTGATAGGTTTGGAGAATATCAGAGAGATGGGCTATTTCTCTCATCACTCATGACTGCTCCCATTCCAGTTCATTGGAGCCAGACCTGCACAGAAGGGCTTTCAGGGAGTGGAGGGAAGGAAGAGGAAGATGGAATATGCAGGTGCTCCTCTCTTCTTCACTCCTAGGGCTTGAATGGCTGGTTCAGTCGTCCCTTCACTTGGGGAAGCAGAGAGGAACATTTCATCCTTCATACTGTTACACCTCCTACCCCGGCTGCCCCATCCCAGTTACTTTCTCTTACTTCTTCTAACACAGATCCAGAGCTCTTTCAAGACATTTTGGAATCAGACAAAATAGAATATGGTATTTTCCCTTCTGGTTTTAATACCAATGTATAAACCTGCAAACATTTACCCTTGATTACCAGGAGGGAGAGAAATCTTGCAACACTCACATATTCCTTTGTCTATCTGCACTATAGATTCTGACTTTTTCCATAGAACCTGATGGACTATAATATGATCTTAGCTCAATAAAAATATCATGTATTGTGGACTCACCTTGAGAGCTGGTTTAGACTGAATTTGAGATTTTTTTTCCAATCCAGAAATGGAGGACAACTGCTCTCTGCAATCTGCTGTGATCAGAGCATAGGTTCACTTTTGCAGGCAGCCCCTGCATTTCCTGACATTTTAAAATCAGTTATTAGAACTAGCCCTGTCCCTTTGTCTTAAATTGAAGCTAAGGTTTAACTATGCAGTGACAGAGGGTGTCTAAAATAACTGGTGGGTCTACAGGTAGCCAGGTACCACCCCTGGTGCGCACACAGCCTTCTATTCTCATTGGTCTTATTTTTAAACGTGAAAAACTGGGAGGCCTTTTGTCAGGAGCGTCACAGGGAAGACTTTTGTTGGGAAAGTGGTAAGAAAAAGGCGCCCCCTCTCCCAAACCTTGCCTCTTTCAGAATGAAAAACTAGCACTTTACTAACAACTACAGAGTTGCTGACTCATTAATTTATTGTGAGTAATGTGATTTTGGCCCCAGCTTTGGTCCATATTGTGATGATGTGAAAAGCTGCAGCCTTTCTCATGATTTTGGAAATAAAATGAGAGACCCTTTTCCCATCCAATGTTCAGTAGCCTCATGGAAAGTACACTGACCTGCAAGATCAAAAACCATGACTTCCACTCCCAGCTCTTTCACTTACTGCTAATATGTCTTCACACTTTATAATGAGGTCGCTTAGGACACTCTACCACACTAGCAAAACTTCAGTGTGCTGCCCCCGTCCTACACCCCAGAACAGAGGTTCTCAACTGAGGAAGGGGGTGTGGTGAGCCTTCTGATGGCTCAGTGGTTATTATAGAAGGCGGGGGGGAAAACACCAGGACACAGCACCACTCGCTCAGGTGTAGCCGTGATAGAGGGTGGCTGGGCCACATCTGAGTGGGCAGGGCTGCACAGGGTTGCAGAGTCTCTCAGGTTTGGCCTGGCCACCCCAGGCAGAATCTGCCATAGTAGGCAGCTGCCTCGTTTATCTTCAGCTAGAGTGGCCCCTGCCTTTATAACTCTTATTCTAAGCCAAGCTCTTATATCTTGGAGGTAACTATCATTTGTCAGTTAGGGAATGTCTGTACTGCATGGTTCACCCAGACTGTGCTGATGGTGACCAAACAGGAAATGAAATTCAAAAGTTCCCGGGGCTTTTAATTTTACTGCCTACCTGGCTACTGCATCGGAGTTACAGAGGGTCCTGTGGCACCTTTAAGACTCTGTTCCTTTTTACAGATTCAGACTAACACAGCTACCTCTCTGATACTTGCATCGGAGTTGAGAGTGTTGTCCAGAGCGGTCACAAGGGAGCATTCTGGGATAACTCCCAGAGCCAATAATGTCGAATTGCGTCCACAGTACCTGTAACCCGGAACTGCAATCTCGATTTTAGCGCTACTCCACTTGCTGAGGTGGAGTACAGAAATTGGATTAAAGAGCCCTTTAAATAGAAAAAAATGGTTTGGTCGTGTGGACGGAATCAGTATTATTTCGAATTAACTTGGCTAATTCCACCAAAATAACCACGTACTGTAGACCAGGCCTTAGGGAATATCTGTGCTGCACAGTTAACCCAGGCTCTTACCCAGGTTTTAGCCTTAACCCGCCTACCATCCAGCCAGTAAAACCTTTGACCTCAGTTTGGAAGTGCTCTAAACCTGGGCGAGCTCACCCTGCTTGGGGATGGAACCCAGGCTCTGGTTTAATTCAGGCTGGAACCCACCCATTTTATCATGAGGATGCTGGCAACAATCACTTAAGTGCTGATAGTCCTCCAACGCCCTTCCCACAAATCCCCTGGAGGACAAATAAGTTCTCCCACAATTGACTAGGAAAGAATCCTAGAGTGTCTCTTCACAGAGAGCCCTGGGATATCCCCCCGGACGCACACAGGTGAGTGCAGAAATGGTGAGAGCACGGTAACATGGATAGGGCTTCACCGTGGGGATGCTCACTCCCAGGCTAGGCTAACCCAAGTGCTTAGATGCCGGTGCCAATCACCTGGGTTAATTGTGCAGTGTAGACATAGACTTTGATAAGTGACAGCTTGCACAAGGCCACTTCAGAGAGACCTGGGAATGGAATCCAGGTCAATAAGGGTACGTCTACACTGCAATTAAAAACCCGTGGCTGGCCCATACTAGCTGACCTGGGCTCATGGGGCCCTGTTTAATTGTGGGTAGGTGTTCAGGCTCAGACTGACACCTGAGCTCTGGGAACCTGCCACCTTTTTTAGTCTTGAAGCATGATCCCCACGAGCCCACGTCAGCTGACCTGGGCCAACCGTGGGTTTTTTTCGCTGCGTAGACGTACTTTAACTCACTTCCAGCTGCCACATCACAGACTCACCACCCTGTTTTGTACTAGACTGTGTGTTTTCTAGGGCAGGGACTGCCTCTCATTGTGCATATATCCAGTGACTTGCACAAAAAAGCCCAGATCTCGCTTGGGTCCCCAAGGGAGAGCCCCTGCAGCAGGGGCCAAAATTGCCTGCTCAATTAGAAAGAGTTGGTGACACACTCACACTGGGAGTGGGGAAAGGGAGTTCAAAAATTGCCAGACAGACCAAAAAAAAACAAAAAACCCCACAATTAAATTCTCTCATTTTGGGGTCTGACTCATGATTTTTGAACTTCTGGGGTTGGCACCCCTTGATTGTTCGCTCCTTGTCCCCAACCTCTCCCCTCCAGTCTGGCTCTTACCTTAGCATCACCCTCCTCACTGCACCACCTCTTTCACCCACGCCTTGTTCACTTAATGACCCAATTCCCTCTGCATAGCTGACACATTTAGTGCAGCTCCACACAACTAGCAACCATGCAGCTTACTTACTAAACATGCAGTTATATCGAAGCACAGAAAGATTAAAAAATTTAATCCTAAGCTATTTCCATCAGAAATCTCATGCATGGCAGCACATACGTTGAAAGAAAACAAGAGGCATTTTGGTTGTGATAACCAAATACTATTCACTGACTATTCAGAGAATGAAAGGCCCCTACCCCAGAAAAACCCTTCATCTGCCTGCTCTATTGGTGCTCACTGGGTTCTGTTTTAGAAGCCATCAAAAATCCGTCAGAGCAGAAGCATGTATTAAACTATTATGTCTATATATAGTTTCTATATAGTATGTCTCTATATTGTTAATAAACATAATATTTTGGGAGCCAATTGTGCCCCTGTAGTTTCTTCATTTTAGTTTTGTAACAAGCAAAACACACCACACTAATCATAACAAGTATTTTTATATTTGTAACAAACAAATTTTGATCAATTTAGCCATTTTTCCTGTTCTTAATTTGTCTATGAACTGTTTATATAATTTCTGTGAAAATATTACAGCTGGATTTGCAACAAATTGGTAGAACATTGCTTTCGGTTGACTTTTACAGGCATACTGTATGTTAACTAACAAAGAAAACACAAAATAGAAATGGGCAGGAGGTACAATATTTGGCAGAGCTCAGCCCTAAAATGAAGCTTTGGCTCTCAGAATGTCATATCCTTGTCCCTTCATAATGGCACAACAGACGCAGGCATGTGTCACTTGGGGTAATCCAAGTAGTATTTTGTCACGGAGAGCCAGTCAAAATCCAGTTCTTATTCAAATTGCATTTACAAAATGGACAGTACAGCTTCCGAGTTCAGGTTTTAACCGATAAACACCAACAAAAAATGAAACTGGTGATTAAACAGTGGAAAAACATGGGAATGGTTAGTTGTACCTCAGAGCTTGTGTACACAGAGCAGTAATGCAGACTATGGGGGTGCAATTTCAAAAGCACACTAACGTGTTGCATATTAATTGGTCTGTGTAGACCCTGCTGGGGGGCACTAAAGGTTCCCTAGTGTGCTTTAACATAGTGCTGTTTGAAACAGTACTACCTTAAAATGAATGAGGGAACATTACAAACAGATTACTCATTGTAGTATATCCTACTGTATAGTACTATATAATATACATTACTCATTACAGTATATACAAAGAGAAACCCCTGAAACCCCTGATTTTTAGGCATCTACATAAAAGACTCAAAAATTGCTTAAAATAAACTTTGAAAAATGAAATTAAACCCCCAAAATCCAAAGCCCTGGACATACATCAGCATATTGGTGAGGAATAAACCTCCAGGCTAGGAAATGATGTATCCCAGCTACTTCAGAACAGTCTAACGGTTGTAGAGACAGATCCCTTGGGGTGACCTGAGAAATATTTTGTCACTTACAACCAGTCAAAACCCAGTTTCTTATTTGAATAATTAATAATTTATTAATTACCAGTATCAATGGTTATAAGATTCATTCACATTTCTTATGCTAAAATTTCTAAAAATTTAATCTTACATTGAATATTTAAGGAAATGGTCTTTGAATAAGGGAACCACAACTAAGGAACAGGGACTAAGGAGTCAACTTCAGCCTTGTCAGAGACAGCAATAGCAGGGATCAGATTGAAAGACAGAAACTGGGATCAAGAGAGGGAAAGGAAGAACAAGAAATCCAGCACAGATAAATAGGGGAAGGGTGATCTCGTAACTAATGCATAGGCTTATGAATCCGGACTCCAGGTTACTATCCTGGGCTCTGTCATTGACTCACAAAAAAGGGATAGTAAAGAGACTGATCTGCCTCACTGCAAGGTAAAAGCATGAAGCAACTTCTGATACTGGGGTGGAAATTTTAGCATTAGCTAGTCCTAGATGGTTTAGGATCAACGTACCTGTAAGACTGTCTCTCTCTTCATGCCGCAACACCACAGCTGAGATCAGCACAGAGCCCTGCTGATATAAACAGGAAAGGGCTGCTAACAGGGCATTTCCTGTGAGGGCCCCAGGACTTTGTAATTTGCTCCACTCCCTTGGTTTAAAACAACCCAAATATGATGTCCTTAAAGGGGCATTTGAAAAGGGGAACTGTAAAAGTGGGAAATTACTGGGTGGGATCTGAGTTTATAATGTGCCTGGCTGGTTAGTGATGGGTTAAACTGAATTGCACTCCTGCACAGTGTGTGTTGTAGCACTGCTTGTGGTGTATTTTTTAAGTTGTTAAGGCCTAAAAGAATGAGAGAACCTCTGAGTTGGTTTCTTGTGGAAGATATAGAGTTGTGGATGGGAAATGATGACCCTGTGGGGAAGGGCAGTAGGAAGGCCTTGAGCATATAGATAGGTATGGCCTGCAGCTGAGACCAAGGGAGCCTACTGGTGGGTGAGAGAAGAGATACCCTTAATGGAGGCCATAGGCCACCTATCTTTTAAGGACACCAGAAGACAGTGGGTAGCAAGCAACTTCTTCCCACAAAAAAGTCCCACAAGGAAATGGGGATGTAGCAGGGTGAACAGCCGCTCCAGTCCTGAAGGGGTTGGAAAAGCCCTGCAGAGAGCTGGGGCTGTGGAAAGGAGCAAAACCTGGGCTGATTGGGGAAGTGGCTGCAGCTGGGGCCATGCCCCAAACAGAGGAACTAGGCCTTATAAGAAGGCCAGGGCAGCCAGAAACTGAGGAGTCTCCCCCTGATTAGAGAGAGAAATAGGCTTGGTTGCAGGGAGCTCACCTAGGGACTTAGAGTGAGGCAGGGCTGGGGAAAGGCCTTTGGGGCTAGCAACTCCCTAGGCTGTAGGGCCTGGTCCTAGGCCCACCTAGGTATTGGGGTTGCAGAGGGGCAGCCTGAGGGTTGGTGAAGGCAGCCAGTCTAAACCCCCTTGTTGCCTGTGATGATTGGCTGATAGACTGCAGTCTGCCCCAGAGTGTGGGGGCTAGATGGGGACTGGTAGTAGCCATGACTGAGGTGATGTGGGGGTTCTCCTGGGTGGGGAGACCCAGAGAGAGTGGTGTACTGCTAGGGGGGCAGCACCCAAGCAAAGGGCACTGGGGTCTGGGAGGGACATAGGGGGCCAATGACAGGTGGGACACCTGGCCTGCAGAGGGTGCTCTGTTGACTGGTGAGCTAATTCCTGAGGCAACCAACAGGAGGTGCTGCAGGGGTGAGTCCATGCTGGATTACAGGGGATAAACAGGATGTCATGGATGGGGGCCAGAAGGGTCTCTGTAAGTTGAGATAAGTATCCAGATTCTTGGACTTTAAAGTTTCCCAGTTACACACTTTATATCTGGTTTGGGAAAGTGCAGACTGGTTCACCAGCTGCTATTACATGAATTTACTATGTACTTCGTACTGTATGGTGAGCTGTATGTGGTGTGTTTCTCTATAACTTTCTGCAATATTGTTTAGAACTAGAAGGAGGGCAATTTTTTTAAAGGAGGAAAAGAAGATGATATACTTAGAGTTACAATGAGCTGGGGACATTTTGTAAGTTTAAAACACTTCATTCATATTCCTACTCACCATAAATCCAAGGTTTCTTTGCAAAATGTATCATATAATCATAGAAGATTAGGGTTGGAAGAGACCTCAGGAAGTCATCTAGTCCAACCCCCTGCTCAAAGCAGGACCAACCCCAACTAAATCATCCCAGCCAGGGCTTTGTCCGACAGCCCTTAAAAACTTCTAAGGATGGAGATTCCACACCTCCCTAGGTAACCCCTTCCAATGCTTCACCTCCAACATAGTGAAATAGTTTTTCCTAATATCCACTCTAGACCTCCCCCACTGCAACTTAAGACTATTGCTCCATGTTGTGTTCTCTGCCACCACTGAGAACAGCCTAGCTCCCTCCTCTTTGGAGCCCCCCTTCAGGTAGTTGAAGGCTGCTATTAAATCCCCTCACACTCTTCTCTTCTGCGAACTAAATAAGCCCAGTTCCCTAAGCCTCTCCTCATAAGTCATGTGCACCAGCCCCCTAATCATTTCATTGCCCTCTGCTGGACACTCTGTCCAATTTGTCCATATCCTTTCTTTAGTGGGGGACCCAAAACTGGACACAATACTCCAGATGTGGCCTTACCAGTGCTGAATAGAGGGGAATAATCATTTCCTTCGATCTGCTGGCAATGCTCCTACTAATGCAGCCCAATATGCTGTTAGCGATCTTGGCAACAAGGGCACACCGTTGACTCATATCCAACTTCTCATCCACTGTAATCCCCAGGTCCTTTTCTGCAAAACTGCCACTTAGCCAGTTGGTCCTCAGCCTGTAGCAATGCATGGGATTTTTCAATCTCAAGTGCAGGACTCTGCAGTTGTCCTTGTTGAATCTCATCAGATTTCTTTCAGCCCACTCTTCCCACTTTTCTAGATCACTCTGGATCCTATCCCTACCCTCCAGCATATCTACCTCTTCCCCCACCCCCACCTTAGTGTCATCCGCGAACTTGCTGAGGGTGCAAGCCATCCTGTCATCCAGATCATTAATGAAGATGTTGACCAAAACTGGCCCCAGGACAGACCCCTAGGGCACTCTACTTGATGACGGCTGCCAAGTAGACATTGAGATGTTGGTCACTACCTGTAGAGCCTGATGATCTAGTCAGCTTTCTATCCAACTTATAATCCATTCATCCAATTCATACTTTTTTAACTTGCTGGCAAGAGTACTGTGGGAGGCAGTATCAAAAGCTTTGCTAAAGTCAAAATATATCCTATCCACTGCTTTCCCCATACCCAGAAAGCAGTTATCTCATCATAGAAGGCAATCAGATTGGTCAGGCGTGACTTGCCCTGGGTGAATCCATGTTGACAGTTCCTGATCAACTTCCTCTCCTCCAAGTGCTTCAAAATGGTTTCCCCGAGGACCTACTCCATGATTTTTTTCAAGGACTGAGGTGAGGCTAACAGGTCTGTAGTTCCCTGGATTCTCTTTCTTCCCTTTTTAAAGAATGGTCACTATTTTTGCCCTTTTCCAATCATCTGGGACCTCCCCCGATCACCATGAATTTTCAAAGATAATGGCTAATGGCTCTGCAATCACATCAGCGAACTCCCTCAGCCCCCTCGGATGCATTAGATCTGGACCCATGGACTTGTGCATGTCCAGCTTTTCTAAATAGTCCTTAACCTGTTCTTTCACCACTGAGGGCTGCTCACCTCCTCCCCATACTATGCTGCCCAGTGCAGCAGTCTGGGAGCTGACCTTGTCTGTGAAGACTGAGGCGAAAAAAGCATTGAGTACTTCAGCTTTTTCCACGTCATTTATCACTAGATTGCCTCCCCCATTCATAAGGGTCCCACACTTTCCCTGACCACCACCTTGTTACTAACATACCTGTAGAAACCCTTCACATCCCTTGCTAGCTGCAACTCCAATTGTGCTTTGGTCTTCCTGATTACACCCCTGCATGTTTGAGCAATATTTTTATACTCCTCCCTAGTCATCTGTCCAAGTTTCCCCTTCTTGTAAGCTTCCTTTTTGTGTTTAAGCTCACTGAAGATTTCTCTGTTATGCCAAGCTGGTCACCTGCCATATTGCGATTCTTTCTGTATCATGTAGCACTATCTGTTTAGCCAGAAAACAATCATGGTGCTGTTTAATTAGTTCTACTTTCTCAACTTCTAGGCTAAATTACAACCAAGAGACGTGGTGAAGGAGTGGATGTCACAGAAGATTTTACTCTCCACTAATTGTCCTTCCTACATGGATTTCTACCTCAGGGGATGATTTTGCATCAGATCATTATTGCTAAGGAGTCAGTAACACTTCCATTCCTTTAGTAATTCAGTGATGATCACATATGGTCCCTGAGGCATTCTGTCCCTTGAAATAGCACCCTGTAACCCCATATTCATCATTCATATATGGTTCATAGAATCATAGAATATCAGGGTTGGAAGGGACCTCAGGAGGTCATCTAGTCCAACCCCCTGCTCAAAGCAGGACCAATTCCCAACTAAATCATCCCAGCCAGGGCTTGTCAAGCCTGACCTTAAAAACCTCTAAGGAAGGAGATTCCATCACCTCCCTAGGTAATGCATTCCAGTGCTATTTCATGCAAAGCATGCCATGTAAGATATCATATGAAAGGTATCTGCTGAAACCTGTTGTTCTATCCAAACATGTATATCATTAGTGCGTCTGAAGTTGAGACTTTGCAGTATGGTTGTTAATGGAAGTTATAAGTTTCAGACACTTTACTAGAAGGATGGTGACCTTCGCCCAGGAGGGTGTTCACTGACAATTAATCAAAGGGGAGTTGTAATCAATGGATTTACAAGTAAATGATAGTTGCACAATACCACACAATGGGGGTTTACTCAATCACTATAGGACTTACCTACATGCCTCTAGCTTTCATCCAGACCACATCACACGATCCATTGTCTACAGCCAAGCTCTAAGATACAATCGCATTTGCTCCAATCCCGCAAGCAGAGAAAAACGCCTACAGGATCTCTATCAAGAATTCTTAAAACTACAATACCCACCTGCTGAAGTGAGGAAACAGATTGACAGAGCCAGAAGAACACCCGGAAGTCACCTACTCCAGGATAGGTCAAACAAAGAAAGTAACAGAATGCCACTAGCTGTCACTTTCAGCCCCCAACTAAAACCTCTCCAGCACATCATCAAGGATCTACAACCTATCCTGAAGGACAATTCCTCATTCTCACAGATCTTGGGAGGCAGGCCAGTCCTCACTTACAGACAGCCCCCCAACCTGAAGCAAATACTCACCAGCAACAGCACACCTCACAACAAAAACACTAACCCACAAATCTATCCTTGCAACAAAGCCTGTTGCCAACTCTGGCCACATCTATTCAAGGGACACCATCATAGGACCTAATCACATCAGCCACACCATCAGAGGCTTGTTCACCTGCACATCTACCAATGTGATATATGCCATCATGTGCCAGCAATGCCCCTCTGCCATGTACATTGGCCAAACCGGACGATCTCTAAGCAAAAGAATAAATGGACACAAATCAGACATCAAGAATTATAACATTCAAAAACCAGTCGGAGAACACTTCAACCTCCCTGGTCACTCAATTTCAGACCTAAAAGTTGCAATTCTCCAACAACAACAAAAAACTTCAAAAACAGACTCCAATGAAAAACTGCTGAATTGGAATTAATTAGCAAACTGGACACCATTAAATTAGACTTGAATAAAGACTGGGAGTGGATGGGTCATTACACAATGTAAAAACTATTTCCATGTGCTATTTTCCCCCTACTGTTACTCACACCTTCTTGTCAACTATTTGAAATGGGTCATCCTGATTATCCATACAAAAGGTTTTTTTTTTCTCCTGCTGATTAATTGATTAGTCTCATAGATTCTAGGACTGGAAGGGACCTCGAGGTCATTGAGTCCAGTCCCCTGCCCTCATGGCAGGACCAAATACGGTCTAGACCATCCCTGATAGACATTTATCTAACCTACTCTTAAATATCTCCAGAGATTGGGGACCATTAATAACAACTCTGAGTACGGTTATCCAGCCAGTTATGCACCCACCTTATGGTCCCCATCTAAATTGTATTTGCCTATTTTATCGATACGAATATCATGCAAGACAGTGTCAAATGCCTTACTAAAGTCTAGGTATACCACATCCACAGCTTCTCCCTTATTCACAGGGCTCGTTATCCTATCAAAGAAAGCTATCACATTGGTTTGACACGATTTGTTCTTTACAAATCCATGTTGGCTATTACCTATCACCTTACCACCATCCAAGTGTTTGCAGATGATTTCCTTAATTACTTGCTCCATTATCTTCCCTGGCACAGAAGTTAAACTAACTGGTCTGTAGTTTCCTGGGTCGTTTTTATTTCCCTTTTTATAGATGGGCACTATATTTGCCCTTTTCCAGTCTTCTGGAATCTCTCCCGTCTCCCATGAATCCCTCCCGTCTCGTTACACTTGGTATGGTAACACCCTTTCCCCCCCCATGTTCTCTGTGTGTGTGTATATATGTATATATGTGTGTGTGTGTGTGTGTGTATATATATATATAATCTTTCTACTGCATGCATCCGATGAAGTGGGTTTTAGCCCATGAAAGCTTATGCCCAAATACATTTGTTAGTCTCTAAGGTGCCACAAGTACTCCTCAGTTTTTTTGCTGATACAGACTAACACGGCTACCACTCTGAAACTCTCTCTGACCTGTTATGCCTACCATGTATAATCACTTAAAAATGATTTTTCTGTAGTTAATTAACCTCTTTCATATTTACCTAAGAGAGTATTTTGCTTGAAGTGCTTGGGAAGTCTTAGCTCAGGTTAGTGCATGTCCTCTCCCCATTGAGGGAAGGGCAGACTGTATAATAAACTTACACTGGTCAGGTTTCTGACCAGGGCAAGACTGGGGAGCTGGGAGGAATTGGCTGGAGCTTCACTATTGTTGGCTCATGAGTGGCTGGGAGGAGCATTCATGTAACTCATGTTTCTCCCTGCCTGTAGATGTTTGTGTAAGTGCAGTACCTGCCACAGCATTAGTGGGAGA
This sequence comes from Trachemys scripta elegans, assembly GCF_013100865.1. NCBI lineage: Eukaryota > Metazoa > Chordata > Testudines > Emydidae > Trachemys > Trachemys scripta. The sequence goes on from NC_048301.1 coordinate 114,355,250, forward strand.
GAGAGCCCAGGCTGGTGGGACTGAGGGCTCAGAGGTACCCCAGTTCTAGGTTGCACAGTCCCACTCTAAAATTAGTGTTTGGATGGATTTGAATATACTGAATGTTTTATTTTTCTTCAGAGGATCATTAGTACTGGGCTGTCCGCGATTGCTAATAACACCTGCCTGCCTAGAATCATCCATCCTATGTGAGACACACATTTTCCTTTCATGGCACACTGTCATACATAGCAGAATGTCTCATGTTAACCCATTTGCAGGTCAGTTGCCACCAATCTCCCCTTCCCCCTCCTCATCACTGCTCCGAGGGCCCTGTAGTACTTCCTCCTCTGGCTGCCCACGGCAGCCACTTCCCAAGGATCTGGCTTCCTCATCTTTCCGTTTTACATGTGCTTCATCTCCTTTCATAACACATGCTCCAGGCCAGTGCTGTCGGTGCTCTAGGCATTCGACCCTCCAGGCTCAAACCCTCCATCGGTTCCCATAAACACTCAGGCTTCCACAGCACCCTTACAACAGGGGCAATCCTTCAACACACAACATCCACAAACTTTAACACTTTCTGTCAGGGGTTCCCCAAGTCCTTCCCCTCCTAGATTCCAGGGGGCACAGAGGTTCCTGCAGCCCCTTTCAAGGCAGGGGTCTCCCAAAGTCCTACACACTTTAGGTGCAGGGATCCCTTGAGCCCTGATGTAAGGGGCAAAGTTCTTCAGCCCCCTGGCTGCACCTCTAGTTGGTGCCTAAGCCCTCCCTCTGCTCCAAGGTCCAGTTGTGGGACCATGTGTTATGGAGCAGCTGCCCATCCTCATTTCACTGACATATTTTATGCTCTTTCTGTTGTGTTCTCTGGGGTTGGAAGTTGACCTGTTTGGCTTAAATAACCTCTTGAATTTTTCCATTTAACACTTCCTGCTTCTTTTTTTCTTTAGGGGAAGGTACACTTTCTATGACTCAATTGAATAAGATTAAGTAACTTCCATGCGGAATCTAAGAATTTTAATATCCTCATTCTTGACTTTAGGTTTTCACAGTGATCTTCCCCATTTTAAAAATCCCTGTGGCGGGCCTGGCACCGCCCCGCCCCTTTGTGGCAGGGGTGGGATGGGGTGTCGGAACCTCGCCGCTCCCTTCTTCACGTGCCCGGCTCCCGTTGGGCAGCCTTTTGCGGCTAATGGCCTCCTTCCACACAATCACCCCAAGTATCTGGGTGGTGTGGCCCAATGGCCAGGGTCCATATAAATCGCTCCCAGTTTTGGAGCAGTGCTGCCTAATGGCCAGAGTCCATAAAAATCTCCTTCGCAAGCAGGGTAGTGTGGACTAGCGGCCAGAGTCCATGTAACTCACCCCAGTGTCAGGGCAGTGTGGCCCAATGGCAAGGGTCCATATAAATCATTCCCAGTGTTGAAGCAGTTCAGCCTAATGGCCAGAGTCCATACACTCCCCCTCACAAGCAGGGTAGTGTGGCCTAGCAGCCAGAGTCCGTAGGATTCCCATGGTGTGGGGAGGGTGATAGGGGGACCCGGGCCCACCCTCTCCACTGGGTCTCAACCCAGGGCCCTGGTAGTGGCAAGTTCCCCTTGCCACCAGCTCGGTGGGGATCTGCCCACAACACGCAGAGTGTCTATGCAGCTCTAACGCTGTTGGCCTCTAAAGTTCCCCTGGGTCACTTCCTACCATAAACACTGGGTTCTCCACTTTGGGGGGTCCTCCAGTCTGTTCCGCTCCTGTGACTTACTCCATCTGGGCATCAGGGTGCATCCTGGCTTGGCTGGCCTCCGGATCCATATTACATTACAATAGCACCTAGAGGCCACAACCAGGTAAAAGACGCTGCGTGTCTCTTCTGGTTTTCCTTCCCTGTTAACTCCCATCTTCCCACCCGTATGGACCTGCTTCCCACCCTCTTCCCCATTCCATCCCCTAAAGCCATCAGCAATGAAATAGTTCATGTTGACATTGAATTGGGGATTTAGAACTAGCACTCCAGGGAGATTACTGAGGGGCAGGGTTAGCATTAGCGTTCACACCTGCCAAGGTCCTCAGACCATCTGCAGACTCAGCCAGACATCGCTGGTTCAGTGACACTCATTTCACATACAGAAAATTTTCTTCACAATTATGAGGCCAAAAAAGTTACTTTTAAAAAGTCAATAAAGAAAAGCTTTTACTCTGTAGAATCTGAGCATGTGATGCAGCAACAAAAATACATCACATGGACCACATGTTTGACACCCCAGCTTTAAAGGGAAAGTAATTCCCCCTTAAAATTCTTACACCATTGAGATTCCTTTCAGGGAGTCAAAAACTGTCTGAAGATTTGTTAATCCTCTATACGGCTGTGTGTTTCAAATATTTATCAGTCACAGAAGGTAATATGTAGCTATTGTCAAAGTCAGATTCAGGATTCACAGTTTGTTAGACCACTCTGTTTATTAGCACAGCGCTCTGCTAATACATCCAGATAATGTGAGCATCATGCAAGACCCACACTATCTTATTTTATACAGATAAAAAGGGCACGAACTTAACAATTGCACAAAGAAAGCAGAACTGACAAGTTTACCTGAGGCTAGACATACATATTCAATTTCCTTACTAACTTTTACAGATCTCTGGATAATGTTCCACCATTAGCTTAAGTGGACTCATTGTTTATGCCTTAATGTTTCTTTTCCTGACAGTTGTATTTCAACATTCCTTATTTCTGCTTAAAGGTACATACAGCATTTCTTTAATCCATTCTATTTTTACAATATAATTCATTCTACTTTTACACTATGCTTAACAGCAGAATGAGTCCAACCTCCCAGCACGTCACAAAAATATACTACATAAATTCTGCAATCCTAGACCCTACTCTGCATATGAATGTCTGGTGCTGAGATAGAAGAATTGCCACCCTGTTTCGCTTTGTACCTGGGCTCTGATGGCTGGATGCTGCATTATGCACAGTCAACAAACCAAGTTTTATCTTCTGCAAAACTTCCAACAATTTGCTTGTCCTTTCATCTATGTGGCTTTCAGACAAGCTGTGAAAACAGAAATGAACAATGACAAAACTATCAACCTAAGGTCAAGCATGTAAATATTTATCAACAAGTTAATGGAAATGAAGTTTAATAGAGCATTGCAATTTGAAAACCACAGATGCCAGGAAAGTTGGTGCTAAAGTTACAGTAAGAAAAGACAACTTTGGAAAGTATAGAATTGCAGAATTAAGATCCCCCAACAGCGTGAACTCTGCCCCTCTAACCCCTGCCATCCTGTGCACCTTTCACATCAGGTTGATGTGTGTCTAGAAATATCAGAGAGTAACATGTTAAATCTGAAACAACTTGGTAGTTCATCCAGAAATATTTCAAACCCCACGTTACTGTGGAGTTTTGTCTGTAGACATCTTAAACTCCATCCAACACACATCATGCAGCTGAATATACCTTAGCGAATGGCAAGGGAAGAGGAGATGTATGATGTTCAATGCAGAGGGGAGCTGGATCACTTTGGAGAGTGACTGGTCCAAATGATGGTCAGATATCCAGGGGCTGACATATCTGGGAGTGGGAGGGACTTGGAGAGACCTTTGTGTGTATAGGAAGAATCAAACCACTGCTTTGCTTTTCCATTTGAGGCTTCAACTTACTCTACAAACGTGAACAAATGTAGCCTGACAACACAACTGTAAAATAGTTTAATGGTAACCCCATTTGACATATGAAGTAACTGAAGCACTAAGTGTGAGCAAAAAACCCCTCTCTCCCGTGACAGGTGCATGCCGAGCCCTGTACCCCCCAAACCCAGCACCCTAGGTAGTCGCCTGGGTCACATTCCCCTAAATCCAGCCCTGGTTGCAACACACCAAACCCAACAATGGGTCAGCAGTCCAAAGGGAGGTGCAGCAACAGGAGGGCACCAGAGGGTTGTGGTGGACGGGGAGCATGGTGACATGAGCGCCCCATAAAGTGGGGTTCAGGGAAGGTTGGGGAACAAGAGGGGTACAGATAGTCTCACTAGTGTGCGGATTTGGTGGGGCAGTGACAATGGGGCTACAGAAGGGCAGATCTCTCCCCACACCCAAATAATGAGCATCTTCAATATTCAAGTGCCCCTCTCCAGCGCCAAGGAAGGTGGGTTATTGTGGGGGGAGGTTAAAATGTAACACTCCAGCGCACTGGAGGTAGCTAGGGTGGGTGGTGATGGTGGAAGGTCTGCTCCAGAAATATCCCCAACCACCTCCTCTGACACCTTCCTTTGGGGTGAGCAAGAAAAAGGGGGAGTCTCTGAGATCTGGGGAGCATGGGGAACTGGGGGGTCAGAGTGTGGCATGGGGGAGGGGACTTTAAAGACCTAGTGGACACCCTGATAACTGAGGGGAATGGGGGTGGGGCTGAGAACTGGTAGTCTGGGACCTGGGGGGGCAGAGGTAGGGCCCCCCTGAGAATTGGCACCTGAGGGCAGAGGGAAGGCCTCCGTGAGATCTGGGTGGGCATGGAAGGGGGAATGGGATATGGGGGCAGAGGGCGGGGCTGGGACCTGGGGTCAGGGCAGGGGTGCCCTGGGAGCTGGGAAGGCATGGAGGGAGGGACTGGGACCTTTGGACAGAGGGAGGGAACCCCTGGGAGTTGGGGGCAGGGGCAGGATACCCCAGACTTACTCATCTCTTTCCACTCCAGTTTCAGCTCCTTTCCCCTCCCAACCAGGAAGAGGCTGGCAACTTCCAGCTCCCATTGTCCAGCTGAGATGCCAGGCTCGCCTTCCATTGGGCAGCATTGCTATCATTCAGGCCACCCAGGGCTTGGAAGTGGGGTAGGGAAGAGCTGCTGACTCGCAGAGTGCAGTGGCTGGACTAGCAGCCGGGTTGGGAACCCAGGTGGGGCAGTGAGCGGGGGCGGGGCTGTGCTCATGAATAGGAGGACCCCTAGCTCCTTGCGACACCCTCCTGACCATGGCGATCTGGACAGTTGCCCCCATCACCTAAGGCTGGCCCGAACTTTGAATCCTATTAGCTTGTTAAGTTAGGTATTAGCTTGCATATTCTTTTGTTTTCTTTGTAACCAATTCTGACTTTTATGCATCATTACTTGTAATTACTTAAAATCTATCTTTCTGTAGTTAATACACTTGTTTTTATTGTAGTATCAAGACCAGTGTGTGTTTGGATTGACATGCTTGGGAACCTTCACTTGAGATAACAAAGCTCTTGCATACCATTTTCCTTTGATGAAATGGCAGACTTTCTATAAGCTTATGCTGTCCAGCAGGGTACTGAGCAGTACAAGATGCACATTTCTGGGGACAAGGCTGAGACTGGGAAATAGCTGGTGTTGTCCTGTATGTAGTTCATGAGTGGCTGGCCATAGCAGTCATGTATACAATTGGGAGTGATTTTGCATGCTAGGGTCTGTGTATGAACTGGCCAGAAGTGGCTGTTTACACAGCAAAGCACTGTAAGAGGCACCCCAAGCTGTAGAATGGAGTTGACACAGATGCTCAGAAGTCCAGATTTTATCCCAGCGGTGCAGTGAGTAGCAAGGTATATTCACAGCTTGTTTTTCTGAGTGAGGTTTGCACATTAAACACTTGTGGCTGGAAACAGTCAAGGGAAGTTTACAGTTTTGTTATTTTCTGTTTACTTATTTTGGGTAAAGGAAATAGAAACAGAAAGGCATAAAAATGAGAAAAAAAAAACAGGGAAACAATTGCCAAGTTAGACCTGCACAGGTTGCAGGCAGAAGAAAAAGAGAAAGATCACCGATGACAGCTAAAAGAAGCAGTGGTGAAACTGAAGCCGGAATGAGTTGGAGCTGAGAGACAAAGAGAGGACTGGCTGGAGACTGAATCCTAACAACGAGAAGCAGCAGCACCTAGATGAGCCATGGAGCTAAAGCAACTGGAGGCAGAAGCCCACAGATGAGCCATGGAGCTGCATGCCAAAGAGGCCGAGGAGGAGAAGAAAGAGTGGAAATACAATCTAGAACTGTTAGCAAAACAGAGATGGTCCCCAGCATCACCAATGATCCCCGCCACTCAAAGAATACCCAACTGAGACCAGCTGTGCCCTGAATACAAAGAGACAGACTGCATTGAGGAGGACTTCGCTACCTCTGAAAAGCTATGTGAAGTCCATGAAATTTCTGAGCACAAAAACGTCCCCATACTGATCGCAAAAATGTCTCATAAAGCTCAAAATGTATTTAATGGAATGCCAACTCAGGAAGCTTTGGTATATTCTAAGTTTAAAGAAACTGTTTTGAAAAGGTCCCAAGTTACTCCTGAGGTGTACAGGGCAAAATTTAGCAGATCTTAAAAAGAGTGCTGGCTTGATTCATAGTGAATATGTTTAAAGAATGAATGACCTAATGAGAAAATGGGTAAAAAGAAAAGGTGTTGGAAGTTTTAACAATTGTTTGATCTCTTTGGTCAAGGACATTTCTTGAGTATATGCAATGATGATGTAAAACAATGTCTGTGGGATAAGTCTGAAATCTGTAGCAGAGATGGCTCCGCTGGCTAATGCCCTTGAGCAAACCCAGATGTCCAGTGAGTTCAAGCCAGAAAGAAGGACACAAACCCGAAGGAAAGGGGGGATCCTGATTTACCGTTGGGGAAAAGGAAGGTGGTTGGGAGGCTAGACACTCACCTCCCCGGAACCATCCCTCTCCTAGTCATTCCTATCACAAACCTGTGAAGGAAGAGAGTCCCAGAAGGTGTTATCAGCATAACTCCATTGAGCAACTGAGAAATCAATACCCTGAGCTGAAAGAAAACAAGCCCCAGACAGTTCATGTTAATTCAGCTGTCCTCAGCACAGAAGCCCCAGAAGCTTCTGATGAGTTTTGTGAGCATTGGCTCTGCAGAGCCAAATATGAGACAAACTAAGGTTGTCAAAGTTAATAACAAAGAATACATGGGATGGAAAGATACCGGTGCACAGATTTCTTTGGTTAAACAGAGTGTAGTCCAGGAAGTTGATATATTGCCTGGCCGAATGGCAGAGCTTGTATTAATAGTGGGATCTTGTGCCTTTGGCCAAGGTGTACATAGACTGTGATGGTTTACAAAGTGATTTAAAAGTGGGGGTGCTGGACGGTATCCCTGCCGATGTGTTTGTTGGGAATGGGTTTTTTTATATGGCTAAGGCTGTTAATATGTTAACCAGCAGCAAAAGTGAATATTGTGCTGAGACCCCAGAGGGAAGTGGCAAAACCCCAGTGTCATAAACATACAGCTAAGGGCACAAGGGGACAAGATACTTTCAAATCTCCGCGGGGGGGAGGGGAGGTTGGGGGGATTACTTTGTCTGTCTGTTCTGTGTGTTTTGCCGGACACAGATCAAGGAAGCAAGCAATCCAGCTCCTATAAAGTTAGTGAGTATTTAGCAAGGAAATGAGTTAGTTTACTTTTATTTTGGCTTGTGTTTTCCTTGTAGGAGGTTTATACCAGCTTTTGTAACTTTAAGGTTTTGCCTAGAGGGGAGATCCTCTATGTTCTTGAGTCTTTTGTTATTCTGTAAAGTACTTACCATCCCGATTTTACAGAGGTAATTCTTTTACCTTTTCTTTAATTAAAATTCTTCTTTTAAGAACCTGATTGATTTTTCATTGTTTTAAGATCCAAGGGTTTGGATTTGTGTTCACCTATACCAATTGGTGAGAATATATTCTCAAGCCTCCCCAGGAAAGGGGGTGTAGGGACTTGGGAGGGTATTTGGGGAAGGTAGAGCTCCAAGTGGCCCTCCCTAAATGTTTGTTTAAATCACTTGGTGGTGGCAGCGTTACCTAATCTAAGGTACAAGGAAGGATTTGTGCCTTGGGGAGTTTTTAACCTAAACTGGTAGAAATAAGCTTAGGGGGTCTTTATGCGGGTCCCCACATCTGTACCCTAGAGTTCAGAGTGGAGAAGGAACCTTGATACCCAGAAACTACTGATGAACAAAGCAGTGTGCACTCATGTCTTTCTACACAAAATCATTAAGGATATCTGGGAAGATGAGGAAATTCCTCAGGGCTTCAAAGATGTCATAGGCGCATTATACAAAAATGAAGGGACTAAATCTGACTGTGGTATCAGGGTATCTCCCTGCTATCTGTAGGTGGTAAAATCCTCATTCATATTTTGCTCAATTGGCTTGTCAAAACAGTATCAAAGGAGGTTCTACTAGAGACCCAATGTGAATTTAGCCCAGGTCAGAGCACCACAGATATGACACTTTTTGTGAGAGAGATTCCAGAAAAATGTATTGAACAAAACATGGAAATGCATGTGGTTGACATTGATCTTAAAAAGGAGTTTGAAACTGGACAGAAATGGCCACTGGAAAATTCTAGGAAAGTTTGGCTGTCCCCACCAAATTCATTAATATCACACATCAACTCCATGAAGTCATGACTGGTTAACTACTCTCAGACAGTGGCCTCTCTAAACCATTTCCCATATCTCATGAGATGAACCAAGGCTGCATGCTGGCACCAGCCTTCTTTGATCTCTTCTGTGCAGCCATTCTGAAATAGGCGACAGACAACCTTCAAAAAGGCATCTAACACAAGCTACTGAATTGATGGAAAAACTCTTCAATCTCCAAAGGCTTACCGCAAAGACAAAAGTTCTTCAGAAACTCATACATTAAGCCTTTTCTGTAGATGATTGCACTTTACTTAGTCATAGTTAAACATGACCTACAGCTTATCCTTGATAGGTTCTCAAAGGCAACTAAACTGGGCTCACTAACAGCCTGGAAAAAAATGAGTCCTCTTTTAACCAATTCCATCAATTATTACTACTGAGCCAAACATCACCATTGATGGTACAGAACTAATGAGCATCAATCACTTTGCATACTTTGGTAGCACCATCTCAAATGATGGTTCCCTGGATCAAAAAATATCAAATAGAATACGAAAGGCAAGCCAGGTCCTCAGAAGACTTTGCCACTGGATACTCAACTAGCACACCATCAAATGGTCAACAGAACTGATTATATATAATACAGTAGTGATAGCCTCCCTTTCATATGTGTGTGAAAAATGGACAGCTTACCACAGACACATTAAGCAACTTAAAAAATTCCACATGTGCTGTCTCCACTCTATTCTGAAGGTCAGCTAGCAAGACAAAAGATTAACATCCTTGAAAAAGCAAAATCAACCAGCACTGAGGCAATGATCATCCAAGCTCAGCTTTGATGGGCAGGTCGTGTTATCAGAACTGGCAACGATCGACTTCCAAAGAAAATTTCCTATAGTGAGCTGAAACTCAAAGTGCAGGAGGGATGATCAAAGAATACATTTCAAAGACACCCTTAAGCAAAATCTGACTTTATGTGGCATAAAAATTGACAAATCTGAAGACATAGAAAAGGACAGATCTGAATGAAGAGGTACTATCAATAATGGCTGTAAACACTTTGAGTACAACAGATGAGAAAAACGTATTGCAAAAAGGGCCAAGTCTCATGGGAAGTTTTCTGTGGGAGTCCAGGAAGAAGTGTCATGTGTAGAACCCAGGGTAGAACCCATAGTTTGAGGGGAAAAAAAAGGGGCTTTGCCTTATAGAGGTATGTTCTGCATAATTTTACATGAACTCTGTCTGAGGTAGCAGCAAGGACCAGTCATTCCGGTGGAATTTTATGTAGCATTGAAGATACTGTTCCAGAATGTGGTTGGTTCTTTCTATTTGATCCTTTGTCTGGGAGTGGACCCTGGGACAGTGCAGATGATGAAGTGTGCCACCTTTGTGAGGTGGTCCACTACTGTCAGAATGGTCATGAACTCATTGGACTCAGGATAATTCTACTACAAAATCCAGGACAACAACTGTCCAGAGGCTTGATGAAGTCTCGAGGGATTGCAGGAGTCTGAAGGGTTTATTGAGCAGTACCGTGGAGTGGGCTCATGCATTTCAAGAGATCCATAGGCCTGTGCTCTGGCCTGCATGCAAGGCTACCAGAAGAGACAAGAGACTGGGCAAAGAGTTTTAAAATGGCCAAAATGTCCTGCCAGTGGGGAGTCATGACATACTTGTAGAGTTGTAAAGTATCAGGGGGTAGCCGTGTTAGTCTGTATCCACAAAAACAACAAGGAGTCCGGTGGCACCTTAAAGACTAACAGTTTTATTTGGGCATAAGCTTTCCTGGATAAAAAACCTCACTGAATTTTAGTTCTGCTGATTGTCTCTGAAGTCTGTTTCTGAAGTTTTTTTTGTTCAAGAATAGTTACTTTTAAATCTGTTATAGAATGTCCAGGGAGATTGAAGTATTCACCTACTGGCTTTTGTATGTTACCATTCCTGATGTCCGATTTGTGTCCATTTAGTCTTTTACGTAGGGACTGTCCAGTTTGGCCAATATACATGGCAGAGGGGCATCGCTGGCACATGATGGCATATATCACATTAGTAGATGTGCAAGTGAATGAGCCCTTGATGGTGCGGCTGATGTGGTTGGGTCCTCTCATGGTGTCGCTAGAGTAGATATGGGGACAGAGTAGGCAACAAGGTTTACTACAGGGATTGGTTCCTAGGTTGGTGTTTCTGTGGTGTGGTGTGTAGTTGCTGGTGAGTATTTGCTTCAGTTTGGGGATTGTCTGTAAGCGAGGACTGGCCTGCCTCCCAAGGTCTGTGGAGAGTGAGGGATCGTTTTCCAGGATAGGTTGTAGATCGTTGATAATGCATTGGAGAGGTTTTAGCTGGGGACTGTACGTGATGGCCAGAGGTGTTCTGTTATTTTCCTTGTTGGGCCTGTCCTGTAGTAGGTGATTTCTGGGTACCCGTCTCGCTCTGTTAATCTATTTCCTCACTTTCCCAGGTGGGTATTGTAGTTTTAAGAATGCTTGATAAAGATTGTACAAATACCTACAAAAGGTGAACACTTCAGTCTCCCTGGACATTCTATAACAGATTTAAAAGTAACTATTCTTGAACAAAAAAACTTCAGAAACAGACTTCAAAGAGAAACAGCAGAACTAAAATTCATTTGCAAATTTAACACCATTAATTTGGGCTTGAATAGGGATTGGGAAAAAAAGCAAAAGCAGCTCCGCCTCTCCTGGAATTGACACCTTCTCATCTATTATTGGGAGTGGACTACATACACCCTGATTGAATTAGCCCTGTCAGCACTGGTTCTCCATTTGTGAGGTACTCCCTTCTCTTCATGTGTCATTATATAATGCCTGCATCTGTAACTTTCACTCCATGCATCTGAAGAAGTGAGGTTTTTTACCCACGAAAGCTTATGTCCAAATAAATCTGTTAGTCTTTAAGGTGCCACCGGACTCCTTGTTGTTTTTGTAGAGTTGTAGTCCTTGGAGACCGGGGGGTGCAGGGGGTGACATGTATATGCCCCGTCATGTAGGTACCGTGTCTTGGACATCATGAAGTTCCTTACTTGTGGCTTCTGCTCATCAGGAGGGATCCCATGGGCTGTATGAGGGTGAGCAGGTCTTAGTGGGAAGCCATGCCCAGAAAGTTATGAGGTTTGAGAATGCAGGAGATTTTAGGGTTTGTGTCCTTCAGATCAGCATAATATTCTCCCTTCTGGGACAGAGCATTGGCCATGCTATTTTGGGTTCCTGGATGATAAGGGAAATCAAAGCACAAAAAGAATGAGGCCTACCTAAGTTGTGATTGATTGAGGACTTTGGACCTATGCAGATATTCTAGGTTCTTATGATGGTGTATGCCTGGATGGGGTATCAGGTATACACCATAGTGATGCCACTCTTCAAAGGTGATCTTAATTGCCATTAATTCTTTGTCTAAAATGTTGTAATTTTGCTCTGTGGATGTGAGTTTCTTGGAGTAAAAGGAACATGGATGTAGCAATAGTTGAGGACTGTGCTTTTGGGATACCACCACTGCAATTGCTAATTTGGAAGCATCACTTTGATGATGAAGGCTTGCGTGGTATCAGGGTGGACCAATATGGGAGTGGTAGTAAACATGAGCTGTATTTGCTTAAAGGCCTGTTGCAAACCCCAGGAAATGTTGTAGTTCATGGCAGCACCACAGAATGTTTCACTTGAGGCCTCTCTTTACCTTGTGTAGGTCCATTTCGATACCAGTGGGATGTAGGATGAACCTTAAGAATTCCATGGAGGACTGGTCCAAGGCACATTTTTCTAGCTTAGCATAGAGGTAATATTAACACAGCCTCTTCAGGATGGAACAGATGTGCATGGTGTGTTGCTTGATGTTTTCCAAAAAAAATAAGTATGTTATCCAGGTGTTCTACTACATACTGATCCAGAATGTCCTAAAGTGTGTCAGTAATAAAATGTTGGAACATTACGGATGCGTTTGTCAAACCAAAAGGCATCATGAGATACTTGTAATGACCATAATGAGTTTGAAAAATAGTCTTACATTCATCCACCGTTCTAATATATACTAGGTTGTACACCCCCTGGAGATCTAGCTTTATGTACACTCAAGCGGTGCTCACTTGATGCATTAGCTCAGCTATTAGTGGTAATGGGTATCAGTTTCTAATGGTGACCTGATTCAGGGCCCAATAGTCCACACATAGTTGTAGGCTTCCATTATTTTTTTTCAAACAAAGAAGATGAATCCCCAGCAGGTCAGGTGGATTTACAAATAAAGTTCTTGGCTTGGTTCTCCTGAAGGTAGGTGTGCAGTGTGGCCAGTTCAGGCTCAGATGTGGCATATATGTACTCAAACAGAATGTTTGTCCCTGATTTGTTACCTAGCAGTTCTGTGTTCTTGGGGAACCAGTGTGCAGTACCCAGCCTGTTTGACACACGAAAGACACTCGCCCCACCCCACAGCCTCTGCTTGAACCAAATCTGCATCAGAAGAAAGACTTACAAAAAGCAATGAAAAAGCAGTAGGAGACACAACTAAACCCCTGGGATAAGGATAACAGAATTAAGGAAACTCTCCTAGCTTCATTTGCATCGAAGATGGGACAAGGAGGTATTTCCATTAGCATACAGAATGGAGAACAGAGATTCCAAGGCAAGATCCGCACAGAACTCTGGGGCCAGAAAAGCAGGGAAGCACTGCTTGATGGGGGATCTCTGCTCCAGATGTTAATGAACCCATGCCTGCACACACCCAGCTCAGTAGTTATCAGACCAATTCTAGTAATAAATCCTTTATTGGTATCCAAAATAGTGAAGCTCCCTAATTGCATTATGAGCTCCCTCAAAGGAACACCGCCCAAAGCCAGGAATGATCAGCTCCCATGTCTAGCCTGAACAAAACAACTTTGGTATTCTCCCTTGTTACACATAAGCAAATCTAGTGTTCTCCCTTCAACCATTGTTGTTTCTCTAAAAAACACCTATCCATGCTCAAGTGAGTGTCCTGATGCCTGGATCCAAAATCTGCATCAGTTCTACTGGGACTTCATCTTCTCCTGACTAATTGTGCTGAGGGCTCTACCTTACTCCAGTACCCCGGACCCTCAGCTACCATCACCACCTGGGACCCCTGATCAATTCAAGCTTCATGGAGTAGTGAGAACCCATCTCTCTCTCTTTCTCTCTCGGTATAGCCTTCTGACCTTGACTTGTGTGATCAGTTATAGTTTTGTAACCCTAACATTTATAAGCAAATTTAAGTTAGATTTAATATTACACTGGACCCTCGCTAGCCACGGCAGCGCTTTAACGTTTCTGCCCCTTTCTCCCCACCCCCGGCAGTGCTTTAAGGATGGTCCTTTGCCGCGGCAGTGCAGGGCTGCCGACGGGGGGGGGGGGAAGGAATGCAGCAACGTTAAAGCGCTGCTGCGGCAAAGGACCCTGCAGCGCTTTAAAGTCCCTGCCCCTTTCCCTCCTCCTTCTCCCCAGCCGCCGATGGGTGGTGGGGGCAAATGGAGCAGCTGCCCCAGGGCCGGCAATTTAAAAGGGCCTGGGGCTCTGGACTCCGCGCTTTGAGGAAGTTCTTGCCCTTTTAGATCAGCTGCAAGCTGGCTTTGTGTCTGATCAGCATAGCCCTTAAATTTGGGATCCATGGCCGCAACCGCGTTATATTCAAATTCACGTTGTATAGACATGCGTTCTAGCGAGGGTTCGGTGTAATATTAAATCTAACTTAAATTTGATTATAAATGTCAGGAACCCCAGGCGGCACAGACCAGTGGCCTGGAAGGGGGATGCTGACCCTAGCCTGCCCCTTCTGCCCGAGGCCCCTCCCCTTCTGGGGGTCAGAGCCGCCCCCGCCCCGTACTGGTAAGTGTCCTTAGTTACTTTCACCCCTGTATAGTAATAATTTTTTTTTTTAATGGAGATATCCTATCTCCTAGAAGTGGAAGGGACCTTGAAAGGTCATCGAGTCCAGCCCCTGATTTTGCCCCAGATCCCTAAGTTGCCCCTTCAAGGATTGAACTCACAACCCTAGATTTAGCAGGCCAATGCTCAAACCACTGAGCTATCCCTCTCCCCATTTTATTAGATTACACATTTGAATTTATATTTATAATTATTTATATATTATTTATATTTAATGTTATTAGCAGATAGGCCTGCAGTATTTGGGATGCTGTGAATACGTATGTAATCCTAGATAATTATGCATGTATATATAGATATCTTAAGATATTTCAGCATGGCCCACTTAACCCATGGTCTGTTAACTCGCGGTTGAGACGGCTTGACTCCTGACATCTGCATGTAAACGGGTCTGTACTGTATCGTTAGCCTGCTATAACCTGCAAATACATAACTACATGTACCTGTACTGAAATTTCGGTCACAAAAATATAATTTCATTTTAACGCGGTCCACTTTATAACGTGGTACTTGGCATGGATCCCAAATCCCGCGTTCTAGCGAGGGTCCGGTGTATAACTGTTTTGTTTGTTTGGCTCCCCTATGGTTATTATCTGGCAATAAATAACTCTCACGATTAAGCTAGTTACTTCTCTCTTTCTCTGTCTCTATCTCCCCCTCATGAGAGGGTTTTTGTTTGTTTGTTTGTTTCCTCATTCGCTGTGCAGCAATGCTCCTTGTACCTAAGCTAAAAGATTCCTGCAACGCCCAAAAATCCTGTGGGGTTTGCTCATCAAATGAGTTACTACCGGAACAATTGTAACGTGAAAGTGGGGATAGAGATGTGCTGAACAGGGACACATAAGGGTGGCAGCTTGGAAGTGCTGCTCAACCCAGCCTACTGAATTCAGGGACATATAATCAGCGTGGGAGTGCTGATTAACCTGGTCCTTTCAGATGCGCTCTGTTAATGTGTGTGTCTGCGTGTTCATCTGATTCTGAGACTGGAAGAACCCAGCCCTGGGGAACCTAGGTCCTGCAGGATAGCTCCATTGGGAGGAAACTTGCAGCAGGGAAAAGTAGAGTTCCTTATGAAAATACAAGTGACACAAGCTGTACATTGATTGTACAGACCACCCCCCCTCAGAAGAGTAACCCTAATAAATAAGCATACCCCAAAATAACAGGCAAAGCTGGTAACAACGCAGGCAGCACGTGACCCTAATCACGTGGTACTTGTTGAGTAGTTGCTGTGGAGTGGGGAAACTGAGGCACAGACCTGAGCAAACTGTCTCTTCCTTTTTCAGACTAAGCTCCTTTAGTGAGGTCTCTCTCTCTCTCTCTGTCATAGAATATTTGGTAATGTCCTGTAACTTTTAAGTTAAGAATCGTGCTTAGAATAACTGTAGGACCGTGCAATAAGGAGTTAGAGTTGTGCCTTAAAAGTAAAGATCTTAGAGCAATTCTGTGGCTGCGTGAAAGGGTTTTGGTGGGGATCATTAGTGAAATAAGGGAAGTAGAGATGGCTGAAAAAAAACCCTTGGCTGCTCGCTTGAGACAGGAGAAAACCAACAGGTTAGAGAGATGGGTAACGAAGAAGGGGAAATGCCCCTGGGAAAGGGGATGCTTTAAGGGTAAGAATCCCCTGATTGAAGAGAGTCTGAGTTTTGAACAATATTGCACAACCTTTAAGCCATGAGGTAGCGCAAAGGATGCAGCTGCTGCATGGGCATTATTTTATGCATGTCTAGACATGGCTGAAATGGTGAAGGGAAGGTAGGAACTGGATCTGGAGAAAAAGCAGTTACAACAGCATTTGAACAAATGTGAGACAGACGGGTGTGAATTTATAGCAGAAAACCTTAAAATGGTGATTGCACTTAGCCATATGCAAGAGGAGAGACAAGGCCAGCAGGAATGCAGAACAGTATAGTAAAGAGTTAACACAGACAAAAATTTTGTTAGAAGAAGCGAGAGCAGCAACTCACTTTCTTGTAGATGAGAATAAGGCAGCCAAGGCAGCAGCAGGCCATCAGAAGTGTGAGGCAGAGATTAGTAAATTGCATGCCCAATTTAGCGCCCACAAGGGCGTGGTAGCAGCTGTAAGGTTGAGAGAGGATTGTGATTTGGAGTCCCCTGGGAAAATAGAGATACCCCCTGATGCTGACCCCAAACCCCATTCAACCCTGATTGACCACACGTGCATAATGTTGCTCCTGTTTCCACAAGGGAGATTAAACACATAGTTGCAGGAGCCGATCTTCCCACAATGGAGCTGGTTATGGACGTAGTAAGATGGTCTCCTAGTCAGGCCAAAGCTATTGCCGAGAGACTGGGGCCACTGAACTATGACACTGCTGTGGCATGGCTGGCTCGCATTTGGCAAATGTATCCCTCTGCTGATGGCATGGATTTAACCCAATTGGCTCAGTTATGTGCCTCTCCTTGTGATGCAGATGCTCTGGACATAGGCATAGGATCTTGGGAGCAGACTGCTGCTGGATCCCGGGAATGGATGGTAAGCGCTCTCAAAATATTACTGCCTGCTTCGTCCCTCAAGAAACTATATATAATGAAAGAGCAGAAACCAGGAGAGGCCCCAGAATCTTACCTAATTTGGAAAAAGATGCTGGCAGCTCTCTGATTCATTACCCCAGACAGAAGAGAATGGGATTATCACTTCCCATTATCAGGGACCTGAATTAGTACAGAGCATTTATGCAGGACTAAATTCTCAGACAAAAATGACCATGGGATCTGTGGATATAGAATACCTAGCCTGGAATGAACTAGTGGCAAACATCAAACAGGCAGGGGACTTGCTGCGAATGACTGGCATCTTAAAAAGATAAATCATCAAAAAGGCTACCTCAGAGACAGTACAGACTATCACATTTGTAAGTAATGGTCCTCACTCTGCCAGTCGCCCTCCCAATTATAATCCCCCTGCCTCCCACAACCCTGGGCAGCGCCAACCCAAGGAGACCCTTAGGAACATGGTTTGGATGGAGCTGGTTAAGTTAGGGGATATGGGAAAATATGATCATCAGCCCCTCAGCATCCTGATTAATGCGTTGTCTCAGGTCATGCGGAGAACAGAGTTAATGTAGGGAGTCCCCCCTCGGCCCACTGCCCTGGTACGAAGTGCATCCCCCACGTCCACTCCATGTCAAAACCAGATCCCTGCCCCCTCTTTTGAGTGGAGGCTCTCGAGGGAGTCAGCTGATCTGTAGGGGTGCCTGGTTCCCTGCGGGCCTCCCCTGCTGATTGCAAGACTTCAGTGCAACGCATGGGGGAGACCCACTGTGAGGGCTGCAGTGGGGAACCCAGGGATATTAGGCCAATTGCTAACAGACACTGGAGCATCAGTAAACATTCTAAGTCCTCGGTGGATCTCCGGAGGAAGACCCACTGATAAACAGGTTTTCAAGGAAAAAAATGGGGCCACCTGGGTGACTCACACAAAGGGATATCTGAAAAATCACTCAGAAGAAGCTCACTGGAACGGAAGAGCTGATGCCTTAGCCAAAGCTGCTGCTACTAGTAACCACACTAGAGACACAGACCGGGCAGAACAAACAGAGGCAGCAGCTACCCATGGAAAAACTTTAGGGAAAGGAATAGATACCTTGGACTTAAGTACCCTTCAAGATGGGGATACAGAAATCCGGTTCTTAGCCAAGACAGGGAAAGAGCCCACAGGAGAATACAGGACTGAGCAGGTTGGAGATGTCCTGAATGGAAAAAGTAGAAACTCTGCTGGAAATCAGAGTGGTAGCCGTTTTAGTCTGTATCAGCAAAAACAATGAGGAGTACTTGTGGCACCTTAGAGACTAAAAACTTTATTTGAACATAAGCTTTCATGGGCTAAAACCCACTTCATCAGATGCATGGAGTGGAAAATACAGTAGGCAGGTATATATAGACACAGTAGATGAAAAGATGGGAGTTGCCTTACCAAGTGGGGGGGGTCAGTGCTAACGAGACTCAATTAAAATGGAAGTGGACTATTCTCAACAGGAGGAAAATCACTTTTGTAGTGGTAATGAAGCCAATGTAATCAGGGTGGCCCATTTCAAACAGTTGACAAGAAGGTGTAACAGTAGGGGGAAATTAACATGGGGAAATTAGTTTTTGTAGTGACCCATCCACTCCCAGTCTTTATTCAGGCCCAATTTGATGGTGTCCAGTTTGCAAATTAATTCCAGTTCTGCAGTTTCTCGTTGGAGTTTGTTTTTGAAGTTATTTTGTTGAAGAATTGCCACTTTTAAGTCTGTTATTGAGTGTCCAGGGAGACTGAAGTGTTCTCCGACTGGTTTTTGAATGTTATAATTCTTGACATCTGATTTGTGTCCATTTATTCTTTTGCGTAGAGGCTGTCCAATTTGGCCAATGTACATGGCAGAGGGGCATTGCTGGCACATGATGGCATATATCATATTGGTAGATGTGCAGGTGAATGAGCCCCAATGGTGTGGCTGATGTGGTTAGGTCCTATGATGGTGTCCCTTGAATAGATATGTGGACAGAGTTGGCAACGGGGTTTGTTGCAGGGGTAGGTTCCTGGGTTAGTGTTTTTGTTGTGTGGTGTCTAGTTGCTGGTGAGTATTTGCTTCAGGTTGGGGGACTGTCTGTAGTGAGGACTGGCCTGTCTCCCAAGGTCTCTGAGAGTGAGGGATCGTCCTTCAGGATAGATTGTAGATCCTTGATGATGCGCTGGAGAGGTTTTAGTTGGGGGCTGAAGGTGACGGCTAGTGGCATTCTGTTACTTTCTTTGTTGGGCCTGTCCTGTAGTAGGTGACTTCTGGGTACCCTTCTGGCTATATTTCTTCACTTCACCAGGTGGGTGTTGTAGTTTTAAGAACGCTTGACAGAGATCCTGTAGGTGTTTGTCTCTGTCTGAGGGATTGAAGCAAACGCGGATGTATCTTAGAGCTGAACTGTAGACAATGGATCATGTGATGTGGTCTGGGTGAAAGCTGGAGGCATGTAGGTAAGTATTGTGGTCAGTAGGTTTCCGGTATAGGGTGGTGTTTATGTGACCATCGCTTATTTGCACTGTAGTGTCCAGGAAGTAGATCTCTTGTGTGGACTGGTCCAGGCTGAGGTTGATGGTGGGGTGGAAATTGTTGAAATCTTGGTGGAATTCCTCAATGGCCTCTTTCCCATGGGTCCAGATGATGAAGATGTCATCAATGTAGCGCGAATAGGGGCGTTGGGGATGAGAGCTGAGGAAGCGTTGTTCTAAGTCAGCCATAAAAATGTTGGCATACTGTGAGGCCATGTGGGTACCCATAGCAGTTCCGCTGACTTGAAGGTATAAATTATCCCCAAATCTGAAATAGTTGTGAGTGAGGACAAAGTCACAAAGTTCAGACACCAAGTTTGCCGTGACATTATCGGGGATACTGTTCCTGGCAGAAATGGTTTCATTCCTCACAGCTCAAAGAGTGGAAGTGTAAACCACCTGACACACAAGGAATAGTATAACTGTCTTCTCCATCCTGCCAGCCACCCTTCTTGGCCAGCAAGAAGGAACGGCTTGGGGCTGTTGGAAAATACTCATCAAGTGGGCTTGTCAGTGCCTACCTCGATGTTGAGGCAGGAAAAGACCAGAAAAGTCCTCAACTTATTATGGCCACCCTCATGTAGGTCACTGCTTCATGTTCACCCTGCAATATTGGTCCCAGACTCCCCCAGTATATATGGGAGGAGTGTTGGAGTTTGGTAAAGAATCTTCTAATAGACACCTCTGACATCCATGAATGGGGCAACAAAAAAACAGTTATTTCTTCTTTCTCTCTAGATCCTGCAGACTGAGTTATTGCTATCTCACAGCTGTTTGTTGCAGGGAGCTCTCCTTGCTCTCAGCACCAGCCAGACCCTGACAGAACTGAACCTGCTGATGGAAAAGCTGAAATATTTAGGAGTGCAGCTGCTGTGTGAGGGACTGAAACATCCAAACTGAAGAAACTGGGGTAAATGACAGCTGAGTCCCTTTAATTTGTGTCTGTTAACTTAGGGCCTATCTACAGAGGACTATTTCAAATTGCACTATGGAACCTTTAGTGCACTGTAGCAGTGTCCACATGGGATGTTACTGCATGGAAGATCTTGTGCTTTAGATTCATACCCTTGCTTGCAGCACACTAAAGTCCTGTGAAGACAAATCCTCCATGTCATGATTAAGCTCTTTTTATTGGAATCACAGTGTTACTGTCCGTGTCCCAATCCCAAAACTGTCTCTCATTCTTCTCCCACTGCTGTGTTGATGTCACCTATTTTACCAGTTACAAAGTTGGATAATGTGGTGGCTTTTAGTGCACTCTAAAGACCGCATATTTCCATGTCAGAACCTCATGTTATGTTATTCAGTAAGCAAGTTTGAGGACACATGTCTGGAATCCTTTCACAGATTAATTAAAGGGACCCTCCTTCTCACAGGTAATTTGCCACAATTAATCTCGAGACAAAGATTAACAGACAAACAGAGAAAAAGAAAGGAAGAGTGAAAGGACACTGCAGTCCATGAAGCTAGTTTAGCCTTTTATTTTACTCATCAGTAACACAAGGAACCTACAGGCCTGTATCCTGTCAGACATTGGCTTAAGCAAGTTAGTGTAAGTAAAGCAGGCCTATGACCCTTAGCATAGATAAAATAGCCCAACAGTTACCTCAGATTTTGGGGAACTGGGAATAGCTTGCTCAAGAGCGGGAGCTGGTACATAACAATACCAGGCACTGAACTGATACCAGGCTTGGATATTTTAGGGTAGAATCATTGGCAGATGTTTGTTTGTTCTGGCTCAATATAAATGTAAGAAGTCCAGAGTTGTTGGAAACCGAGTTGTTATGAAGTCGTTATGAAGTTGCAAGCTTACAGAGCTGCCATGTGCTTGCCAAGCCCTGCCTTGCTGCACCTATCAGCACCTGCCTTGCTGCACCTATCCAGTCTGGACTGGAAGGAGGGTTCAAAGGGGGAGGCAGCTCTTGGAGGAGCACAGACCTCTAGTCTCCATCTTCCGGTAAGAGGCCTGGCCCAGGGAAGAGCCTGCTCCTGTGACTAGGGACCAGACACCTTGTGCCACCTTCCTCTCAATCACCCTGGGACACTTTCTGGGGATGCCCAGAGGACACTGATCAGGAGTGCGGCTGGCCAGGGGCTCCCTGAAGGAGTCACAGATATGTAGGGCTGGAAGTGACCCTGAGAGGTCGTCTGTCCCATCCTTTGCCCTGGGGCAGGGTTAAAGAGGCACATCTTGGGTAGGGGGAAGTGTGATATAAAAGAGCTCTGTGCTGGCAGGGGGGAAGCTAGGCAAAGCAGTGGTAAGGGGGGCTGGTTTGGGCCTGTTCTGAGGGGGAATCTGGGACTGTGGCTTACGATGGGCTGTGATTGGCTGATGCTGCCTGAGGAGGCCTAGCAGGAGGTCTGTGGGAGAAGTTTGAATTAGCTCTGGGCACCATAAAGCAGAACGTTTGGAGATTGAGGGTGGGCAGCTGCTCCATAACACATGGTCCCACAGCTGGAGCCTGGAGCAGAAGGAGGACTTAGGCACCAACTAGAGGTGCAACCAGGGAGCTGAAGAATTTTGCCCTTATGCCAGGGCTGAAGGGACCCTTGCAACCAAGGTGTGCAGGAGTTTGGGAAACCCCTGCCTTGAAAGGGGCTGCAGGAACCTCTATGCCCCCTGGAATCTAGGAGGGGAAGGACTTGGGGAATCCCTGAGAGAGAGCGTTAAGGTTGTGGACATTGTGTGTTGAAGGATTGCCCCTGTCATAAGGGGGCTGTGGAAGCCTGAGTGTTTATGGGAACCCATGGAGGGTTGGAGCCTGGGGGGCTCAGTGCCTGGAGCACTGACAGCACTGGCTGGTTGGACTGTGTGTGTTATGAGAGCAGATGGAGAACTTGTAAAGCAGGAAGAGGAGGAAACCGCATCCTGGGGACGTGGTTGCTGTGGGCAGCCAGGGGAGGAAGTACTACAGGGGTCTTGGACCAATGATGAGGAGGGGGAAGGGGAGATTGGTGGCAGCTGTCCTGCTAACGTGTTAACGTAAGACATTTTGCTACGTGTGGCAGAGCATGAGATGGAAGGAAAATGTGTGACTCACTCAGGATGGATGATTCTAGGCAGGCAGGTGTTATTAGCAACCGCAGACAGCCAGCACTAATGATCATCTGAAGAAAAATAAAGCATTCAGTGTATTCAAATCCATCCAAACACTAATTTCAGAATGGGACTGTAATGGGGTCCCTAGGGTGCAACTGGAACTGGGATACCACTGAGCCCTCAGGCCCACCAGCCTGGGCTCTCTCTCTCACTGTGATGCTATGGCAGGTACTGCACTTACACAAACATCCACAGGTTGGGACACACCCAACTAAGTTACATGAATGCTTCTCCCAACCACTCATGAACCAGCAATAGAGAGGCACCAGCCAATTCTCCCCAGCTCCTCAGCTTTGCTCCCCAGAGCTGTACCATCTTGCCCTGGGTCAGAAGCATAACCAGTGTAAGTTTATTACCCAGTCTGCCCCTCCCTCAATGGGGAGAGGACATGCGCTAACCTGATCTGAGATTTCCCAAGCACTTCACGCAAAATACACTCTTTTAGGTAAATTATGAAAGTGGTTTATTAACTGCAGAAAAATAAATTTTAAGTGATTATACATGGTAGGCATAACAGGTCAGAGATAATTACCAAAGAAAATAAATGGTAAACGCATAATTTAAATCTTAAACCTTATAATATTAGGCAGTATTTAGATCAAGCAGTTTTCTTACCCCACTAGATGTTACAGTTCAGAATACAGAGGTTTCTTTCTTGAACCTGGGACAAGTCTCCTTCGTTGAAGTTCTTGTGTTCTCAGCGTCCTTGTTGCTTCCAGCATAGGCGGGGGACGAGAAAGGCCAAAGCATGATGCCACTGTCTCCTATTTTATATTCTTAGCCCATGTGCCTAGAACACACTTGCCAAGACAAGTCCTGGTGGGCTTTGTTGAGTCATAGTGATGGAGTCAATCCCCATTGTGTGGTGCTTGTGCAACTGTCCTTGAATTGTAAATCCATTGATTACAACCCTCTCCTGATTAATTGTCAGTGAACACCCTTCTGGGCAAAGGTCACCACCCTTGAAGTAAATTGTTTCAAACTAACAACATATACCAGTAACAAACATACAGCAAAATCTCATACCTTCATACACATTAATGATATACATATTTGGATAGAACAATGGGTATCAGCAGCTCATGACCTTTCATATGATATCTTACATGGCATGCTTTGAATGAAATATCACAACCATATATGAATGATGAGTGTGGGGGTTACAGGGTGCTATTTTGAGGTACAGAATGCCACAGGGACCAGACATGATCATCACTGTTTTACTAACAGCAATGGAAGTGTGACACAGATCCTTGATTACTACATAGCAATAATGATCTGGTGCAAAATCATCCCCTGAGGTAGAAATCCATGTGGGAAGGACAGTTAGTTGAGAATAAAAATCTTCTGTAACATCCGCTCCTTCACCATTTCTCTTGGTTCAAATTTAGCCTAGAAGTTGGGAAAGTAGAACCAATTAAACAGCACCATCATAGTTTTCTGGCTAAACAGACAGTGCTATGTGGTACTTATAAATTAGAGCTGTGCATAGGTTTTGCAAAGAAACCTAGGATTTATGGCGAGTAGAAATATGAATGAAGTGTTTGAAACTTACGGAATGTCCCCAACTCATTGTAACTGTAAATATATCATCTTCTTTCCCTCCTTTAAAAATTATTGCCCTACTTCTAGTTCTAAACAATATTGCAGAAAGTTATAGAGAAACACAGCACATACAACACACGATATAGTATAAACCACATACTGTAGTAAATTCATGTAATAGCAGCCGGTGAACCAGTCTGCACTTTCCAAACCTATATATAAAATGTGTAACTGGGAAACTTTAAAGGTTTAGAGTCCAAGAATCTGGATACTTATCTCAACTTACGGAGGCCCCTCTGGCTCCATCCATGACATCCTGTTTATCTCAATTTCCTTGTGGGATTTTTTTGCGGCGGTGAAGTTGTTTTCTACCCACTGTCCTTAGAAGATAGGGGGCCTATGACCTCCATTAAGGGTATCTCTTCTTTCACCCACCAGTAGGCTCCCTTGGTCCCACCCAGAGGCCATACCTATCCATGCACTCAAGGCCCTCCTACTGCCCTTCCCCACAGGGTCGTCTTTTCCCATCCACAGCTCTATACCTTCCACAAGTAACCTCCTCAGAGGTTCTCTTGTTTCAGGCCCTAACATAACTTAAAAAATACACCACAAGCAATGCCACAACATATATTGTGCAGAAGTCCAATTCAGTTTAACCCACCACTAGCAAGACAGGCAAATTATAAACTCAAATCCCACCCAATAATTTCCCAATCTCATAGTTCCCCTTATCAAATGCCCCTTTAAAGACATCATATTTGGGTTGTTTTAAACCAAGGGCGTGGAGCAAATTACAAAGCCCTGGGGTTCTCACAGGAAATGCCTTGTTAGCAGCCCCTTCCTGTTTACACCAGCAGGGCTCCAGCACCTGTGCTGATCTCAGCTGTGGTGCTGCGGCATGAGGAGAGAGACTTACAGGTACGTAGATCCTAAACCATCTAGGACTTAACTTATGCTAAAATTTCTATCCCAGTATCGGAAGGGGCTTCATGCTTTCACTTTGCTGTGAGGCAGATCAGTATTACTGTCTCCTTTTTACAGTGAGTCAGGGACAGAGCCAAGAATAGAATCCCAGAGTACGGGTTCACAGGCCTGTGCATTAGTTATCAGATCATCCTTCCCCTATTTATCTGTGCTGGATTTCTTGTCCTCCCTTTCCCTCTCTTGATCCCAGTTTCTGTCTTTCATTCTGATCCATGCTATTGCTGTCTCCGACAAGGCTGAGGTTGACTCCTTAGTCCCTGTTCCTTAGTTGTGGTTCCCTTATTCAAAGACCAACATTTCCTTAAATATTCATGTAAGATTAAATTTTTAGAAATTTTATCATAAGAAATATGAATGAATCTTATAACCATTGATACTGGTAATTAATAATTTATTAATTATTCAAATAAGAAACTGGGTTTTGACTGGTTATAAGTGACAAAGCATTTCTCAGGTCACCCCAGGGGATACATCTTTATAACCATTAGACTGTTCTGAAGTAGCTGGGATACGTAATTTCCTAGCCCAAAGCTTTATTCCTGACCAATATGCTGATGTATGTTTAGGGCTTCAGGTTTTTGTGGTTTAATTTTAAGCAGTTTTTGAGTCTTTTATATAGATGTCTAAAAATCAGAGGTTTCAGGGCTTTCTCTTTGTATATACAGTAATAACTAATGTATATTATATAGTATTATACAGTAAGATATACTGTAATGAGTAATCTGTTTGTAATGTTCCCTCGTCCATTTTAAGGTAGTACTGTTTCAAACAGCACTATGTTAAAGCACACTAGGGAAACTTTAGTGCCCCCTTGCAGGGTCTACATCAGGGGTGGGCAAACTATGGCCCGCATGCCGGATCCAGCCCATAAGGGATTGGATCTGGCCTGCGGGATTGCCACCCCCGTGACGCTGCAGGCTCAGCGCCACTGCTGGAAGCGGCCGGCACCATGTCCCTATGGCCCCTGGGGGAGGGGGAGCAGAGGGCTCCATGTGCTGCCCTCGCCTCCAGGCACTGTCCCCCGCAGCTCCCATTGGCTGGGAATGGGGAACCGTGGCCAATGGGAGCGTCAGGGGAGGTACCCGCAGGGAAGGGCAGCACGCAGAGCCCTCTGCCGCCCCCCTCTTCCCCCCCAGCAGGGGCTGCAGGGACGTAGTGCCGGCTGCCTCCGGGAGCCGCGCGGTGGCTGGGTAAAAGCCTGGGTTAACTGTGCGGCGCAGACATTCCCTAACTGACAAATTATAGTTACCTCCCAGGTATGAGAGCTTGGCCTAGAATAAGGGTTATAAAGGCAGGGACCACTCTAGCTGTAGATAAACAAGGCAGCTGCCTACTGTGGCAGATTCTGCCTGGAGCGGCCAGGCCAAACCTGAGTGGCTCTGCAACCCTGTACAGGAAATCGCAAGGCTGCTCCTCAAATGTGGCCAGGCCACCCCTCTGTCATGGCCAGGCCTCAGTGAGTGGTGCTGCGACCTGGACTTTGAGAATAGAAAGTTGTGTGTGCATCAGGGGTGGTACCTGACTACCTGTAGGCCCACCAGTTATTTCGGACACCAGCTGTCACTGCATAGTTAAACCTCAGCTTCAATTTAAGACAAAGGGGCAGGGCTAGTTCTAATAATAACTGATTTTAAAATGTCAGGAAATGCAGTGGCAGCTTGCAAAAGTGAACCTATACTGTTATCACAGCAGATTGCAGAGAACCATGTCCTCCATTTCTGGACTGGAAAAAAATCTCATATTCAATCTAAATCAGCTCTCTCCACTGTCTCAAGGTGAGTCCAGAATGTGTGATATTTTTATTGAGCACAAATCATATTATAGACAATTGAGTTCTATGGAGAAATCCAGAATCTATAGTGCAGATAGACAAAGGAATATATGGGTGTGGTAAGCTCTCTGCTCCCTCCTGGAAATGGAGGGCGTATGTTTGCAGGTTTATATATTGGTATTAAAACGAGAAGGGAGAATATCATATTCTATTTGCTCTGGTTCCAAAATGTCTTGAAAGATCTTTGGATAGGGTAGGAGCTGTAACAGTATGAAGAGTGAAATGTTCCAGCCATTCAAGCCCTAGGAGTGAAGAAGGGAGGAGCACTTGCATATTCCATGTTCCTCTTCCTTCCCTCCACCCCCCTGAGGTCCCTTCCATGCAGTTTTGGCTTCAGCGATCTGGAGTGTAATAAGTGAAATAGCCCATCAATGGGATATTCCCAAACTTACCAGGTAGCTTGTAACTCTCGCCTTTTGAAGGAATGTTTGAGCGGACTGAGGGCAGCAATGGAATGTATATATAAATGTTGCCTTAGTAAGGACTGCAGGATTGGGTCCCTACTTTGTTCTTCTAGCTTTGTGTTTTGAAGTTGAAGTAGTTAATGTTTAGGGTGGCCTGATTTGCAGGATTATCTCTACAGCTTTTTTGTAGTATCTGTGATAGAGCAGTCGGCTCCACGTTCCACTGCATTAAACATTTGAGAATTGGTAGCATTAATAAAATGGTCCCTATAATGCTTATAAGATGGCAGCTGTAATATCACAAAATAAACCCTGTCAGATTTTGCTTTAGTATAGTGAGGGGAAGAAAGCAAACATTCTTCCTACAATTTAAACTTCCTCATGTTACCAAAAGGAAAAGGAATAGAATGTGTATATATTATTTTTACTAGAAGCAGAAAATTGGGAAAGCTCCCTCAAAAGGTCTTTCCTTCATTTTCTTCATTGGTGCAGAAGGTACCATACCAAATACTGATGAGTGTCTCCAATGCCAGATTATTCTACCCTTACCACTTCCCTTATTTTGTAAAGCTAAATTGCACATTCTCCCAGGGAATATTTTAGGGCATTTGTATAATAATAAAAATAAAAACAAATCACGCACATGCACAAATTATTAAAAAAAAAATTGGAAGAAACTAAAATTTGTGGAAATTCATATTGCCCCGTACTGGTGGGGACACCAGTTTGTTGTGAATAAATGAGCTCCATTCCATTTTTTAACATTTATCTGTGCTCATGGAATCCTAAAACCACTTCTCTTTGAACACTTTCCCACAGCATAATATGGTGGTTCTCACATTCAGGAGGGCTTTCCTGGGGTTCAGTCTATATTTTCCTTTGTAATATCAGTTTATTACTCCTGGTTGTATTCTGTAGGACCAGCCTTAACAAACTTTCTCCTTTGGAGTATACCTTCTGATACAGTATTTCTAGAGAGTGATCATGTTCTCATTTAGTTCAGGTTTAGTCCTGCACTACAGCTGACCCCTATTCTTCTGTGCAGTCCAGCTCCAATTGCGGTGTTAAAGGCAGCTGCATGCCATGTTTATGTCCCACATCTAGCCAGGGATTATCAGAGCGCAACAATGCTCCAGCTGTGCCCTCTTTTCCTGGCCTATATCGGGGTTGGGACAGAGCCCCCACCTGGGGAAGCCACGTGGCTGGAGTAATCCTCAGATGGCCATCAAAGATGGCTTTACACTGCCCAGGGAAATGATGGATTCGCCATCTCTTACAGCCTTTAAGACTATGTGCCATTCTGGAAGATCTGCTTTAATCAAATGCAAATTATTGGGCTGAATGCAGGGGAAACTGGGTGAAATTCAGTGGCCTGTGTTATACAGGAGGTCAGACAAGATGATGTAATGGTCCCTTCTGATTTAAAATCTTTGAATCTCTGTGTGGCTGGATTTTCTCTCCAGTTTTCTTAACTGTCACTGTCCCTATTGCACCATTTCCTTCTTTCTCATTTGAATTCTGGTTTTTTTGTATTGGTGGTTGAGATGTGGGTTAGTTTGTAGCTCTGTGAAGAATTCTACTTAAGGGCAAAAATGCCTATGCTGCCTCTACCTGGTCTGGGCAGTGCTATAGTTGTGAGGTCGCAGCCCCTGTAAGACCAGATGTTCTGAGGGCATTATACCCAGAGGAAGCATGTGACTCTGAGGAAGCAAGGCGTGCTGGGAAGGTGTAATACAAAACAGCTGTGTGATTTCAGGGGGGAAGCCGGGCAAAGCAGTGGCAAGGGGGGCTGGTTTGGCCTTGTTCTAAGGGAGAAGCTGGGACTTCAGCTTATGAAGGGCTGTGGTTGGCTGATGCTGTCTGATGGGGCCTAGCAGGAGGCCTGTGGGAGAAGTTTGAAGTTGCTCTGGGCACAGTAAAGCAGAACAATTGGAGTTTGACGGTGGGCAGCTGTTCCATAACACGTGATCCCACAACTGGAGCCTGGAGTACAGGGAGGGCTTAGGCATCAATTAGAGATGCAACCAGGGGCTGCAGAACTTTGTTATTTATATCAGGGCTCAAGGGGCCCTTGCAATTAAGGTTTGTAATACTTTGGGGATCCCTGCCTTTAGGGGTAAAGGTACTGCAGGCACATCTGTGCCCCCCCTAGAATACAGGGGAAGGACATGGGGAACCCTGGACAGAAAGGGTTAAAGTTTGTGGAACATCTTAATTGAAAGACTCCATGCACAAAATCTAGGGAGGGGGCTATGGAAGCCGAAGGACAAGGTGTGGGTGGGAGGGGATTTCTTGGGCAAGGTTAGGAGTATGGTTTGTTTGTTAATTAACCAGATCCCAGGGAAGGAGGATCTTATTTTGGGATTCTAGTTGTGTGATATGACTGTGCCAGAGGCCCAGAAGGGTTCTGTAGGGAACCTGGAGCATGGCCAGACACCTGGTAATCAAGGGGTAAGCCAATTCCCACACTCTCTTAATGAACTGGGGGCTCAGTTTTGGGGGGCAAATAGTTGTGGGTATAAATGAGGCATTTAGCTGTAATTTACAGGAGTGATCACCACATCCTCTGAGCCTGCAGATTAATTTGCACACACAGAGCTCTGTCAATAAGGATCTCTGTGCAGGCTGAGGCCCCAAATGACATCAGATTTTCCTGCAGTGATGTGTAGCCACAAAATTACATCTGCAACTGGCTGTACTTACAAAACTGGGGTCTGGTTTTAAAAGTGTGGCCCTGAGTATCTAGCTGGTTTATGTCATCAGGTGCATAGAGATAATTCTTATCCTTAAGAGCATTTGACGTATTTCAGGGCTCAGTCGTACTTTCCTTTCCTTTGTCCATACATGCAGAATAGCAAGTGTTTTGGGGATTTCACTGTTCATCTGAACATACCAGGGCTACATTCTGCCACCTTTTACTTACATGCAATTCTTCTTATTCTGTAAATAGTCCCACTTAAACTGAAGAAACTCAACTTGTGTATAGTGTATACACATGGCCATTCATGTGTAGAGCAATATAGCTGTGGCCTGATTTTTACTACTGGGTCATCTATATCTCTGATACTCAGGTCTGTTGCAATTCAGTTAATGGTGTTGCCTAAACAGTCTGTTCTTACTCTCCTTCAGGAAATACAGGGGCATTCTGTTCTTGAGGTTTAGCTGCTTTTCATTTAAGTAAAGAGTGTTGTTAATCAGGGTGGATTTGATTTAAATCAAATGGATTTAAATCATAATTTAAATTGTGATTTAAATAACTAGTCAGGAAGACTCAATTTAATCGTGGTTTTCTACATAAAAGTGCATTCTTGTTGGTTGTTATAACCTCAATACATATGCTTCACAACTCAGAGATAGATGTAGGTTTCATTTTTAGAAGGTACACACTATACATTTTTAAATAGTGATTTATTTTGAAAACTTTTCAGATTAGTTTTACAGCTATATCAGAAAATGAATGATTGTTTGATTATTTCATTTACCAAAGTTAATTGAATCAGATATTTATGAAGTCATTGGGAGGTGAACTATCTCCAATTCAAAAGGTTAATCATTAATATTTGGAGGATTTTCTTGCCACGCTGTATTAGGAGGGTGGTGAAACACTGGAATGCATTACCTAGGGAGGTGGTGGAGTCTCCTTCCTTGGAGGTTTTTAAGGCCCGGCTTGACAAAGCCCTGGCTGGGATGATTTAGCTGGGAATTGGTCCTGCTTTGAGCAGGGGGTTGGACTAGATGACCTCTTGAGGTCCCTTCCAACTCTGATATTCTATGATTCTATGATTCTATGAGGAGAACATCACCAGACAGACATTTACATTGTTTTACTTAACTAAAACAACAACGTTATATATTCTGGATTTTTTTTCTTCAACAGCAAACATATAATATTTTAACAAAACAAGCATATGATTTTTTTAATTTAGTTAAACATTCAAGTTTTTTAAAATCAAGTTTGTTTTTGTTAAAATTGTTTTTAACTAAAATAGTTAAAAGACATATTTTTTTTAAAACAAAAATTAAATCCACTATGTCAGCCTGGTCAACATAAGAAACTTAAAATATTGGCTTCTGCAGCTAACTCAGTTGTCTTCACCTTCATTTTCCTGTTTGTTCATAATATGGAAAAGAAAAACAAGCTTTCTGGCTTTTTCAGATCCAAAACGATTTCTCAATTTGGAATGAATTAGTCCAAAGGAAGAAAATATTCTTTCTACACCCAGTACTCTTGCAGCAAGGTAAAGCAGTATGGATTGGATGAATGGACTATAAGGTGGATAGAAAGCTAGCTAGATTGTCAGGCTCAATGGGTAGCGATCAACGGCTCGATGTCTAGTTGACAGCCGATATTAAGCGGAGTGCCTGAGGAGTCGGTCCTGGTGCCAGTTTTTTTCAACATCTTTATTAATTATCTGGATGATGGAATGAATTGCAGATGACACTAACCTGGGGGGAGAGGTAGATGTGCTGGAAGGTAGGGATAAGGTCCAGAGTGACCTAGACAAATTAGAGGATTGGGCCAAAAGAAATCTGATGAGGTTTAACAAGGACAAGTGCAGAGTCCTGCACTTAGGAAGGAAGAATCCCATGCACTGCTACAGGCTGGGGACCGACTGGCTAAGCAGCAGTTCTGCAGAAAAGGACCTGGGGATTACAGTGGATGAGAAGCTGGATAAGAGACAGCAGTGTGCCCTAGTTTCCAAGAAGGCCAACGCCATATTGGGCTGCATTAGTAGGAGCATTTCCAGCAGATCGAGGGAAGCAATTATTCCCCTCTGTTCGGCACTGGTGAGGCCACACTTGGAGTAGTGTCCAGTTTTGGTCCCCCCACTACAAAAGGAATATGGATAAATTGAAGAGAGTCCAGCGGAGGGCAATGAAAATTATTAGGGGGCTGGTGCACATGACTTACAAGAAGAGGCTGAGGGAACTGGGGTTATTTAGTCTGCAGAAGAGATGAGTGAGGGGGGATTTGATAGCAGCCTTCAACTACCTGAAGGGGGTTCCAAAGAGGATGGAGCTCGGCTGTTCTCAGTGGTGGCAGATGACAGAACAAGAAGCAATGGTCTCAAGTTGCAGTGGGAGAGGTCCAAGTTGGATATTAGGAAACACTATTTCACGAGGAAGGTGGTGAAGCACTGGAATGGGTTACCTAGAGAGGCGGTGGAATCTCCATCCTTAGAGGTTTTTAAGGCCCGGCTTGACAAAGCCCTGGCTTGGATGATTTAGTTGGTGTTGGTCCTGCTTTGAGCAGGGGATTGGACTAGATGACTTCCTGAGGTCTCTTCCAACCATAATATTCTATGATTCTAAGAAGCTACTGCTTTTAAAAGTGAGATTATCACTTCAACAGTCTCTGAATCCAAGTGCTTAAATGACTTCCACTAGTTCATTGGTGTGACTTTCTTTAAAACATCATCAGCAAACATATGTCTTGAATGGTTCACCCTTAGCTCTGAAGTTTATTATAGTTGGCATTATGGAGGGATGACTGCTGGATTCCCATGTCATAGCCAACTCCTCTTCTTCAGCAGTTAAGGTTTGACCCTGGTACCAAGTATTGAGAATATCTGCAAGAAAATGAGCTGGAGATAGTACTTGTCCCATTTATTTATTTTTTTAATGTTTGTAATTTAACTCTGTCATTGCATATTTCTCTTTTTAAGATTTCACTCAGTTCCTTCCAAGTTTCAACAACATCAGCAATAAAGCAGCTATTTCCCTACTTTTTGTTCAAGGCTACATAAATTGGCTTCATGGTACTCAACATTTCTCTTATGCCCAATGCTGACAACTTTGGCTGTGACAGTGCCATCTATTTTTTCATGATTTTGTTCAGAAACTGTCATCAGCTTAGGCCGGTTCTTGATAGAGTGCTCAAAACAGTCCACTACTGAGTTCCATCTCATGTCTTTTGGGAGAGCTAGCTTGGTTCCTCCCATGTTTTTCAGAGCAACTGCTGCAAAGTGGTTGTTACGGAAGTGTTTTACAATTTCAACAACATTAGCCTTTATTTCTGGAACAGTGAAGTCTTTGGCTAGGCGGTGCATCAAATGAGCACTGCTACTGTATGTTATTAGCTTGGGACTCTCTTCACTCTCTTCTAAATTTCTTCTCATCTTGAATACCTTTTCAGTATTGTCTGTGACCAAGCTGCGTACTAGACATTTGAATTTTTTTTCACCGTTTGCTATAGCTGTTACTGCTACTTCTTGTGTGTGCATTTCCTGATGTATCAATTGTTTCTGTAAGGAAGACAATCCCTTCTTCTGTTGTCACACAAGCACATACAACAGGATCATGGTGGACATTGCTCCACCCATCAAGATTCAGGCTAACAATTTTACCCTCTAGAACAGGGGTAGGCAACCTATGGCACTCGTGCCAAAGGCGGCACATGAGCTGATTTTCAGTGGCACTCGCACTGCCCAGGTTCTGGCCACCGGTCCAGGGAAGTCTGCATTTTAATTTAATTTAAATGAAGCTTCTTAAACATTTTAAAAACCTTATTTACTTTACATACAACAATAGTTTAGTTATATATTATAGACTTAGACAAAGAGACTTTCTAAAAACATTAAAATGTATTACTGGCTTGTGAAACCTTAAATTAGACTGAATAAATGAAGACTTGGCACAGCACTTCTGAAAGATTGCCGACCCCTGCTCTAGACTCATTGAACATGGGTCAATTTCTCTTTCGTACACTTTATCCAGCAATTTGCCTGCAAAATCTGCTCTGTTGGGTGGACTGTATCCTGGTCTTAATGATTGAACTATGTTAATGACGTGTGGGTTCTTGATCATATGGAAAGGAGAGTTTGTTGCATTAACAAACCGGGCAATTTTTTCCTCAATTACACCTCTTTTTGTAATCTGCTGGTTCTTATCAAAAATGTATCTGTTTTTTTCTGGATGATGGAGGGTTTTTTTTCCCTTTTTGCTACAGGTGATATACTGTGGCTATGTGACATACATGATGTAACTGAAACAGTATAATTGGCAGATAACTGTTGAAGGTGGATAGTCTTCAGAATCATGTATGTTGAGGATGGATTCTCCTGAACAAAATAAGTCAGTGCAGTTTATTATACTTTGTTATTATTACCATACTGCTCATTTAGTATTACTCATTGCATTCACTGACACTCAGTACTACTTTAAAGGTGGAATTGTAAAAGGAAGATCTGTCTATTTCAGTTATTTATTTTTTATCACAACTGCATCAAAAATGATAGTACCATAGAGTAACAACTATATTTTTTGCTCAAACATGAGAATTCGAGATAGTCCAGAAGGAAGACAGGCAGTCCTTAAGAAAGAAGTATGAAATAAAAAAGTTTACCAACCTGAAGATCCTTCATGTTCAGACATGTTCCTTTCATCATCTTAAATAAATTATAAATTAAATAAATAAATAAATAAATAAATTAATGGAGATATCCCATCTCCTAGAACTGGAAGGGACCTTGAAAGGTCATCGAGTCCAGCCCCCTGCCTTCACTAGCAGGACCAAGTACTGATTTTGCCCCCGATCCCTAAATGGCCCCCTCAAGGATTGAACTCACAACCCTGGGTTTAGCAGGCCAATGCTCAAACCACTGAGCTATCCCTCCCCCCCAAACACAGCTCTTCCTGGAAGGAACACTTCTCATGATATTGATTCATTTGGGCAACCAGTGTTACGGTTTGTGGAAGTTGTGTGTTGAAGAATTGCCCCTCTTGTAAGGGGGCTGTGGAAGCCTGAGTGTTTATGGGAACCCATTGAGGGCTTGAGCCTGGTGGACCTAGTGCCTGAAGCACCAACAGCATTGGCTTTGAGTGTGGTTTTTTTATGAGAGGAGATGATGGAGCACTTGTAAATCAGGAAGAGGAGGAAGCAACGTGCAAGGGAACTGGCTGCTGTGGGCAGCCATAGGAGGAAGTACTGCAGGGGCCTCGGAGCAGTGTTGGGGGGGGGAGGGGAGGTTGGTGGCAGCTGTCCTGCAAATGAGTTAATGTGCGACATTCTGATGCATATGGCAGAGCGTGAGATGGAAGGAAAATGTGTGTCTCACTCAAGATGGATGATTCTAGGCAGGCAGGTGTTATTAGCAACTGCAGAGAGCCCAGCACTAATGATCCTTCAAAGAAAAATAAAGCATTCGGTATATTCAGATCCATCCAAACACTAATTTCAGAGTGGGATCGTACGTGATCATCACTGTTTTACTAACAGCAATGGACGTGTTACCTGATACAAAACCTTGATTACTGCATATAGTGCAAAATCATCCCCTTAGGTAGAAATCCATGTGTAAAGAACAGTTAGTGTAAAATGTGTAGCTGGGAAACCTTAGAAGGCTTAGAGTCTAAGAATCTGGACACTTAACCCGGTCTACAGAGGCTCCCATCTGGCCCTGTGACCATCTCCGTGGTGTCCTGCTTATCCCCATTACCTGGTGGGATTTTGGGGGGGAAGAGAAGTTGCTTGCTACCCGCTGTCTTCTGGTGACCTAAGAATATAGCAGGCCTGTGACCTCTATTAAGGGTTTCTCTTCTCTCATCTACCAATAGGCTCCCTTGATCTCACCCAAACCAGTCTAGGTTCTCCCATTGCCCGACCCCACAGGGTCTTCTCTTCCCATCCACAGCCATGTATCTTCCAAACAAAACCTCCTCAGTGGTTCTCTTGCTCTTTCAGGCATTGACATAACTTAACGATGTAATACAACGTATATTGTACAGGAGTACAATGCAATTAACCCACCACTAGCAAGCCAGGAAAATTATAAACTCAAACCCCAATAATTCCATACTCTTGCAGTTCCCCTCCTCAGAGGACCCAGGGAAAAGCTAAGCTTTGCTATGTACCCCGAAGAACATCAAATTTGGGTTATTGTAAACCAAAGGAGGGGGAGAAAATTACAAAGCTGTGAGGCCCTGTTAGCAGCCCCTTCTTGTTTATACTAGCAGGGCTTCAGCATCTCTGCTGATCTCAGTTGAGGTGCTATGGCATGAGGAGAGAGAGAGGTGGGGAGATCTCATACATAGGTATCTCCTAAACCATCTAGGACTAACTAATGTTAAAATTCCCATCCCACTGATTTATGTTTTTTTCATGATTTCACCTTGCTGTGAAACAGATCAGTATTATTGTCTCCACTTCACAGTAAGCCAGTGACAGAGCCAAGAATAGAAGCCCAAAGTCCGGGCTCACAGGCCTGTGCATTAGTCACAAAATCATCCATCCCCTAATTTATCCCTGCTGGATTTCTTTTTCCCTTTTTCCCTGTCTTGATCCCAGTCTCTGTCTTTCAATCTCATCACACTATCACTGTCTTTGATAAGGCTGAAGTTGGTTCCTTATTCCCTGTTCCTTATTTGTGGCTCCCTTATTCAAAGGCCAAAATTTCCTAAATATTCAATGTAAAATTAAATTTTTAGAGTTTTCACCATAATAAATTTGAGTGAATCTTATAATAATTGATATTGGGGATTAATAAATAATTTAAATAAAAAACTGGGTTTTGACTAGTAATGACAAACTATTTCTCAGGTCCCTCCCCCCCACCCAGTGACATGTCTCTACAACCATGTTCTGAAGTAGCTGGGATATGTCATTTCCCAGTCCAAAGCTTTATTCCTGACCAATATGCTGTCATACATCTAGGGATGCTTTTTTCACGATTTATTAATTTCATTTTGGGGGGGGTTATTTTTTTAGTCTTACATAGTTGTCAAAAATCAGGGGGTTCTAAGGGTTTATTTAGTATATACGGTGTGACAAAGTTCCTTCTTCTGCCTTGGTGGGTCCTGTGCTTTCCGGCATATTTGCTCGCCTCAGAGATTCACGCCTCAGAGATTTTTTCTGCTTTTTAAAAACCCCTAGTTTTTGATCCAAAAAAAGTTTTGACGGAAAATATTTATCCAACCCTTTTAATGAGCTTTAGTGCCTTTTAGCACTAGCTGATGCTGAGAACCAGTGATACCTTGTAAAGGTGACTTGAAAAGAAGTTTTCTCAAAACTGGGTTTGTGCCAAGATGTGGAAGGTTTTTAAATGTTTATTTTTCCCAGGGCCGCCCGGGGGTTGGGGGGCAAGTGGGGCAATTTGCCCTGGGCCCCACAGGGGCCCCCACGAGAATATAGTATTCTATAGTATTGCAACTTTTTTTATGGAAGGGGCCCCCAAAATTGCTTTGCCCCAGGCCCCCTGAATCCTCTGGGCGGCCCTGGATTCAGTTAATGGTGTTGCCTAAACAGTCTGTTCTTACTCTCCCTCAGAAAATACTGTTCTTCAGGTTTAGCTGCTTTTTGTTTAAGCAAAAAGTGTTGTTAACAATACACAGACATAGATCAGTGTGTAACTAGAGTGCAGTGTCTTCAAGTGTGTTTCCATTCATTGTTCCCTGTGCTGTGTATAAATCCTCTTCCTTCCCAGTCCTACCAGGTGAGTGCCCTAAATATTGAGTCATTCTCACTTTCAGTCTCTGGCCCAGTGACTATTTATACAAACCAGAACAGCTTCAACAGGAGAGAGTGAGACCCACATCAGAATATCCCATAGCCCAGTGGCAAGGGCACTCTCCTGAAAGTACAAGTCCCTTCATGTCAGGCAGAGGCGCTCAGTTTTGGGAGTGTAAATAATCGTGGGCTCCAGTGATGGCATTTAGACGTCTGTCTGGTTTGGGGGCACCATCAGTTAGTCATCTAAGGGTACATCTACACTACAGGGGGGAGTCGATTTAAGATACGCAAATTCAGCTACGTGAATAGCGTAGCTGAATTCGATGTATCGCAGCCGACTTACCCCGTTGTGAGGACGGTGGCAAAATTGACTTCTGTGGCTCTCTGTCGGCGGCGCTTACTACCACCTCCGCTGGTGGAGTAAGAGCGCCGATTCGGGGATCGATTGTCGCGTCCCGACGGGACGCGATAAATCGATCCCCGAGAGGTCGATTTCTACCCGCCGATTCAGGTGGGTAGTATAGACCTAGCCTTAGACCACAATCCTGCAAAGGAATCTCTCTGCATGAGTTGGTGTGGGCCCAGGCTCTGGGCCTGACACCTGTCGTGCCTACAGTGATTTGCTCCCCACAAAATTGCACTTGCAGCTGGTTACAGGTAGAAAAATGGATTCTGTTTCTGACCTGTGCCCTAAGTCTGTAGCTGGTAGATGGATATAATTAGGTGCATGGGGATAATTTTTAATTAGCTGAGTATTTGTCACATTTTCTGTGAAGGCTTTTCAGGGATCTGTCCAACTTTATTTACTTTCATTCGTCTCTAAATATAGTGGAAGTTTTTAGAGGTTTGGGGATGAATCGTTGTTCACCAAAACTTTGTTTAATTTGTTAAGGATGGATTCCAGGGTCCCCCCGAACCCTTACTCACTTGGAGTCACCTAATCCACAAGTAGTCCCACTGAAATCAACATGAGTAGAGATGGCAAAATATGGCCCCGAATGTGTACAACAATTTGGTTGTAGTCACAAAAGTCTGATAAAGATTTTACTGTTGGTGCATCATGACATGCAAATCTAAGACATTTAACGTTGCTGCCTAAATAGTTGTTTATTATTCTTTCATTCCAGAAATGTAATACACTCTTTTGTGGTGGTTTAATTGCCTGCCATTTGAACTGAACTTATAAATATCTATTTAAAAAAACTATTTTAAAAGAACATTTACATTGTAAAATCAAGCACTCAAAAGTTAAGAAATGCCAAAATGAAGGTTGTCTGTGCAATCTCAGTTCAGCCTCCTTGTGCATCTGCATTATTATACTGCCTTTAGTTATATTCCAGGGGTGGCCAACCTGTGGCTCCAGAGCCGCATGCAGCTCTTCAGAGGTTAATATGCGGCTCCTTGCATAGGCACTGACTCTGAGGCTGGAGCTACAGATGCCAACTTTCCAATGTGCTGTGGGGTGCTCACTGCTCAACCCCCTGCTCTGCCCCAGTTCCTGCCACCATTCCATCCCTTCCCCAAGGCCCCTGCCCTTCCCCCCGAGCCTGCCATGCCTTCGCTCCTCCCCCCTCCCCACCAGAGCCTCCTGCGCACTGCGAAACAGCTGATTGCGGCGGGCAGGAGGTGTGGGGAGGGAGGGGGAGGCGTTGATTGGCGGGGCTGCTGGTGTGTGGGAGGCGCTGGGAGCTGGAGGGGGATAGCGGACGGGGGGCTGCTGACATATTACTGTGGCTCTTTGGCAATGTTCATTGGTAAATTCTGACTCCTTCTCAGGCTCAGGTTGGCCACCCCTGCCTTATTCAGTGCACAGAATGGACCTGCACTGGGAACAAATCAGGGCTGTGTAGTGAAGGAGGCAGCAGCCTGTAGGACCCCTGCCTCATTTGTTGCAGAAGTTGAATGGTGTGTAGTGGACAAGGCAGGGGAATGCAGGAAGAGAAAAGGATGGTTTCACAGTAAAGACAGGTGAATGTTGCCCCAGAGAACTGGATTCTATCCCTGCCTCTGCCACAGAATGTCCATGTGATGCTGGACAAGTCACTTAAACCAAAGTGTTCACAACTGGCCACTAATTGTGTGTTCCTCATTTTCTGGATGCCCGATGTGTGAGACACCTGGGGTCAGATTTGCAGAAGTGCTGTGCGTTCATGTCTGCAACTGAAGTCAATTGGAGCCATGGTTTGAACATCTAATGTGCTTTAAAATGGTAAATACTCTGGAAATTCAGGCCCTAGGTAGCCCAAGCTGAGCTCCCCAAATGAGTGGATGCTTTTGAAAATTTCAGCCTTAATTTCCGTGCCTCAGTTCCTCTGCTTTAAAGTGGGGGTAATAATAACCCCGCACAGAGATGTTGTGAAGATAAATTCATCCATGATTGTTAATTACTCAGTAAGGTGACAGCACCCTAGAAAGGCCCAAGGAGAAATTAATAATTCTGTGTTCAATGCAGAGGTTGCCTTGTGTGTGGAATAACACCTGGGACCACACATTGAATCAGGAAGGTGAAAAGAAATATTGACTCACTGTCCATTCAGTGAATGAGGCAGGGTCCTGTGAGAAAATGGTTTGTGACGAAAGACTGTATCATGGTACAGACATACAAGGGGGCAGAACTCAG
The DNA here is from genome assembly GCF_013100865.1 of Trachemys scripta elegans. Lineage (NCBI taxonomy): Eukaryota > Metazoa > Chordata > Testudines > Emydidae > Trachemys > Trachemys scripta. Next base: position 114,395,474 of record NC_048301.1, read on the forward strand.
CCTTTTGACTGCTTGACTTTGTAACATAACTCTTTTAACATAGGGTTTATTTGTTTGATGTATGACAGTTTACTCCCAGTTATTCGAATAGCATGGGGGACACAGAGATTATTCAGATAATCAGGAGTTCGGATAACTGAGAGGCCAGGGCATGGCCCCGCTCGCTCACTCCCAGGACAGTGGGACTGCAGTGCACTCCTTGCGCTGCCACAGGGCCTGTGACATCTGATCCCTGCAGGCTCAAAGTGCAGGGGAGGCTGCAGTTCTGGCAGGGCAGAGAAGAGTCCTGGCCGGGGTTCTCTGCTCAACACCTCTAGGACCACAGCCTCCCTTCTGCACCTTGCAGCTGGGGGGATCAGGTGTCAATGGCCCTGTGGCAGTGCAGGGAGCTCTCTGCAGAATTGCTGTCATGGTCCTACTCACTCATGACAATGGGTCTTCAGAGGGCTCCCTGCAGTGCCACGGGGCCGGTGACACCCACTCCCCTGCAGGCAGAAAGTCTCTGCTCTATAACTCGAACCTCTGAGATACATGCTGCAGAGGGGGTGTATTTCAGGCTGGGGGACAAGGAAGGAATTTGGATAGTGCGGTGGTTCAGATAACAGGAGTTTGGATAAACGGGAGTATGCTGCATGTGTATAAGAGCTGTTCCTGAAGGAGGTGTCCTGGGGAGTATGTCTCGGCTGGAGTTGTGAGCACAGGCTAATGGACGCAGTAGGAGACCAAGCAGAGAGAGGAGCCATCACACTCACATCACCAATCTGAACAGATGAGGTCTCTGCAGCAGCGGTTATACTAGTCACTCTATAAGGAGGTTTGATAAAAGTAAATCCAGGCCCCTCATGTAAGAACCCGTGTACAGGCGACCTCCTGGTGTTCTTCCTAGCCCCTCCATCCTTTTCAGCACACAAACAGTCCTTTGGCCAGATCCTCAGCTGATGTAAATGAGGGTAGCTCCATTGATGTCAGCAGAGCTGCTCTAACTTACCCCAGGGGAGGATTGGACCCCAGCTGTCAAACCAGGCAGAAACCCCATTCTATGGCCATCCTAAGCGGAGTGGGACCCATGGATTCCTTGTCACCATTCTTCTCATTGCTCTGCTGAAATGAACAGTGTATGTCCTGTTCCCACTTCTCAGCGGGGACAGGGGTTTCTGGGGACTGGAAACAAAAACAACAAATGTGATAAATTCTTATTGTAACAGAAACCAAAATGAGAACACACAGCCCCAAATGGTGCCAGGTATCGACATATGAGCCAGCACTGGGAGTTTTGCACCCAAAGAGGAGCACATTTTTGAGGGAATAAAGGAGTTTACTCTAGAAAGACAATGGCAATAAAGACTCTCACAGGGGTGTATCAGCAATGCCTCCACTCTCCCTCCATTTGTCAAGCAGCAACTCCAGCGTAATTGTAAAAGTGACATGTAAAGCTGTTTCATGCTCATTTTTTAAGCTTATGAAATTCCTGGACCATGAAGATCCACTTCTGCTCAATTTATTTTTGTTAAAAACCCTGTTTTCATGATTTGTAATTTAAAATAATGATTCTGCCTCCTCAGAAAAACTAGAGTGAGAAGGACTTACGCCCCACCCCCTATTGATATCACTGCTACTTGCGTATCTAACAGATGCGGAGACCGTTCCCCATTCTCTATCACGCTCTGTACTTTATACAGCTTTACCCCGATATAACGCGACCTGATATAACATGAATTCAGATATAACGTGGTAAAGCAGCACTCCAGGGGGGCAGGGCTGCGCACTCCGGTGGATCAAAGCAAGTTCGATATAACGCGGTTTCACCTATAACGCGGTAAGATTTTTTGGCTCCCGAGGACAGCATTATATCGAGGTAGAGGTGTACATTGTTTGTCTTGATTAAAGCTTGTACACTACTTTGAATCGGGGTATTTTATCTTCTCCCATTACAGGGTGTGTGGGAGAGGGAAAGAGATAAACACGTCTATGGAGTTTGTGATGTCACTAGTCACAGAAAACAGTTGTGCAAACTGCTGAGGCCAAAGGGATGTGTCCAAAAGGCAAGTTTCCAGAAGGAATAAAAAACAGACAAAAAGATGTGTGTGTGTGTCACACACATGCACACAATTAGTACTAGGAAGGCTGAAAAAAATATGAGGGCTGCTATAGAAATTCAGAGAGCTCTGAAGGGCAACTTTAACTGGATATGTTACTTTTCCTTTACTGCAGAAATAAACTCAGCAAATCATTTCCTGTTCCTCTTTCTACACTCTTGTCATCTGTGTTTGAGCATTGAGAAGACTGAGAGAACAAATCAAATGAGGGTCACCAGCTGTTGTTGCTAATAGCTGTCTGGCTAATGGTAAATACATCGTTCTCTGGGGATAGGCTACTTCTAATCTGAACACATTACAGTTTATACAGTTGTGGGAGCTGTCAGAATGGGCCCTGGTCAGTATATCAGAAGTTACCGTTGTTACCCTTCACCTTGATGCTCTGATATCCAAAACCCTCCTGAGGCCATGCGAAACTAACAGTGAGTCTCAGTACACAGGTCCTGATACTCCAGGATTGTGATGTACAGATTCCAGACTGCATTGGGTTGTTTTCTGAAATATTTTAAATTAGGCGGGGTTCCATCTCTGTGTTCTGAAATCTATTTCAATGGTAAATATTATTATAGCACCTTCCATCCTAGATCCTCAAAAAGCTTTACAGACATTAACTAAGTTGCACAACTCCCCTGTGTGCTAGAGCTGTATGATTATCCTCACTTTACAAAGGGGAAAACTGAGGCACAGAACGACAAAGTACAGTGAGTCCTTTGTGAGGCAAGGTTATGCTGCTTTTGTCTACATGGAAAATATTATGATTATTCCATATTAATTATTAACAGCAATTTACTTTGTATTTTAGTTTTGTTTCCTGATACCCATGGATGGGAAACCAAAGCAGCAGAAATAGTGATCTGCTCATACGAGCCCTCGACAACCTTTCTCGGGAAGAGTTCAAAAGATTTAAAGACAAATTATCACACTCTGACTTTGAGGGGAAACATAACATTCCTCGAGGTCGGCTGGAGAATGCCGACAGTATAGAATCGAAGAACCTCCTGATGCAATTCTATGGTGGAGACTCTGCGGCAGAAGTAACCATAGATGTTTTCACTCAGATCAACCTCAGAGATGCTGCTGCTAAACTCAGAAAAGAAAGAGAGAAAGGTAAGAAACTTTAAGTTACTGTAAAACCTGGTAGTCTGCCCCAGGGCAGGAGCTGCAGGAGCAGAAGTGAAACAGTCTGATGGTGGGAATGACAAGTTCTAAATCCCAGCCGGAAGCCAGGGGGACTCAGAGCAGAGATTCCCAGAGTGGGCCAGATTCTCTGACCTGCTCCAATCCCTTTTCACTATTCAGCTGGCACAAGGGGAGCAGAGTCATCCTGTAACTCACCATCTGAAGATATCCCTAGGGTGGGGGAGTCCTCTGTGGTTGCAGAGCCAACATAGTGGTGCAGAATGTCACGGACAGAGAGAGGTGGGGAGGAGAAGTAACTGGAGTTCATGACCAACCACATTCTTTGGGGACACCCCCAGGCTGCTCTAGTCTGTGCTAGGGCTGGGACAGAGAATCAAGGATCTGTAACTAGAAGCTGATCATAGCAGAGATGCTGGCCCAGTATGTTTCCCCAAACAGCTGACTGGCCCCATGAGAGCTTTCTGGGGTTCCAGGCAGGAACTTTAGTTCCAAGGCTGTTTTTAATTAAAGAAACAAATTCAGTGCAATACAAACAACCAACACATTTTTTATTTTTATTTTTGAGATGGGGGGAGAGGTTATTTTATTCCCCTAACTAAGTTAATAAGTAGCCAGCAGTCCTGGAAAGCTGCAGTTCCTAAGGCCCCGGACTCCATCCAGAAATAATAGTATTGTGTTAGCCACACAACATTCCAGGATGATGTGTTGTTAGGAGCACACTTATGGGCCTGATTCTAAACTGCTTTATATTTTGTGTAGCCATTAATCTCTGTGTCAAATGAGCACTCAGTGCATGTCCAATGCTACATTCAGTATAAGCTAAGTGGAGATTTTGGAATTGGAAGCTTTTTGCAGCCCCTTTGCACTCACTGGGCTCAATCCTCAGCTGCGCAAGAGCAGCACTCAGTGCAGCTAATGGCAGTAAGGTGAAGGTGGTTTTACAATAGCCCATTCTGGCATCAGAGCCATAAGGATCCATTCAGGCAGTTGGCAAGGCACACCCTCTTTCCCCAGCCATGCCCCCAACACAGCTCCTACACTGATGTGCAGTGGGTACTGCTGGTTACATTGGCCTTCCCTGTCCCTCTCCCTAAGGATTCCCCCACACAGGGGAAATCCCCAGGAGGCTGCTCACAATGACTATATGGCCCTCCTGCGTCATCAAAGAGGCACAAATGGGCCATATCAAGGCTGATGCTATGGTGCACTTTGCACAGGTATAAATGGCTACACAAGGTGCAGGGCAGTGGAGAATCAGGCTCCCTGTTTCAGGTATTTAAAAGTTCTATAAAATATTTTTTGGGGATTAAGTTCCTCATGTTGTGTGACAGCCCAAAAATAAGTTTGAGAAAGTGGCATAATACGTTTACCTTCTTGAACTGCTTATCGGTGGGGGAAAAAGGTCTATTTAAAAAAAATTCTGTCCTGTTGTATAATATATAAAGAAGGCTTGAGTGTTTAAAGTGTTTTTTGTTCAATGCAAGCTTCTGATATACAGTTCTGAGAAAAGATATCTTCAAAATATCTGCCCCTTTAATTATAGGGCTGAGAAAGCTTCCACACCACTTATCTGGGCTCGCAGTGAGACCCCTGCCACAATTGGGGATGACTAAATGCAGCAGTACTGAAATTTCTAAGTAAAAAAAAAACCACTTTGTTAACAGTTTTTGTTTTGTTATTTGGTGGTTTGCTTCCAACCCTTTCAGATTATTTGTTTTTTATAATAATACACAACTCTAATATGCTTTGCATTAGCAGATCTCAGTGCTCATCTATCATAAAGAAAGACACGATGGGTATGTCTACATAGAAATGTAAGCCTAGAGTTAGTGGGACTTGAGTCAGCTGACACTTGTCAGGAAATCCTGGGTTTGAGCCTCTACACTGCATTTTAACCCTAGGTTAAGGATTTTCTGACCTGTGCTTGAACCTAGGGTTCTAGCCTCCACATTGCAGTGCACAGACCTGAGTCAAAGTAACCCTGTCCCAGAGTGCCTGATGCTCCCGCCCCCAATCCCAGTGCCAACATTCTAGCCCTACAAATATGTTGCATCGTGGGGAAAATCTAATGCCCATCCTATTTATTAACTGTGATGGTGCTATTGATGGGATTCAGCTTCCCATAAGGAGCACACGAGTACAGAAACTGCATAATTAGCTCAGTTGGTGGCTGTCTCAGTACAATGACTGCAGCTTGTGAAGATACTGAACTGCCATCTAATCTGAGAGTTGGGCTCTCCACCCCTAGGCTGAGTCACATTGGTAGGAAAATGCCCATGTGCTCCTGTTCTGTGGATCATTAGGACGTCAGTCTCCAGAACTGTCAAACTATTAAGTGAAACTTTTCAATTCTTATTTTTTTAAAAAATGAGATGTTCAATGAAGCTGTTTTTGTCTTTTGTTTTTTATTTATTTTTGTCAGTTTTGCAGTTTGACATAAAATGACGGTATCAGAGGAAAAACACATTCCCATGCCAGGCTAGCTTCTGCCTGCTATGGAGAGGTGCAGTGTTTCTCCCTTATCCCTGACCCACTGCACCCCGGGAGATAAAGGATCCCTGGAGTCTGTGGGGAAGTTTTGGAGCTGGCTACCACTCATTGCCCTCACAGTGCACGCTGCCCATGCATCTCTGCCCACCCAGCCCCAGGGAGGGCAGTAGGGGACTGGGAGCAAGGGACAGAAAGTAGAGTGGGACCAAGTGGCTGCCCTGCAGGGAGAGGGAGCAACAGAGTTCCCGTCTCAGTACCAGAGGAAGGATGACTCTGAACATCCTGGCAGTTGGGAGCCGTCTCCCACCTCTCAGCTTTTCTCCCTGCTCCAGGCAAGCTCTGCATAGCAGCAAAGAGGAGCTGGAGGAGCATAAGAGTGTGATGGGGTGGACTAGGCCCGAAGGCCCCCTGCTGGAGGCCTCAGTGTCCTGCCACTCTTGTTCCAGGAAAGGAGTAGTAGAGGAGTCCTCCAAGCAGTGTAGAGTGACTGCAGGTGAAGCAGCCAATCAGGGCCCAGGAAGACCATATAAAAAAGGAGCTGCAAAGCCAGAGACAGGCAGTTCCTGGCTGGAGCCAGAGGAGTATAAATGGTTCTCTTGGCTGGCTGGACAAAGGGAACTGCAGCACCATGGACAGCTCAGTGCTGTCAGGGGCCAGAGGAGTGTGAAAGAGCTCCTGGTTGGCTGCTAGGCCTGAACATAGAAGAGCCCTGAGCTAAGAGTGAAGCTCTGGTGAAGGCTGGGGCTGCGGGGAAGTGACCTAGGGAACTGAAAGCAGCTTAGTTAAAGGGACACAGCAACATGTGGCTTCTATTCTTAGGGTTCCTGGGCTGGGACTTGGAGTAGGGGGTGAGGCTAGGTCCCCCCATAGGCCACTGGGAAAGAGGCCTACAGTTGGACAGCAATAACTCACCAGAAGGGGATCTGATCTACTTAGTGGCCCAGCTGGACGCTAGGGAGGAATCCTTAGGGACTATGGCCTGATACCAGGGCAAAAGCTATTCAAAGACTGAAGATGCACCCAACCAGAAGCCGCACTTGTGAGAGGTCAGTCCCATGCCATTACAAAGAGGCTGCGGGGAAGGTTTGTGGCTGGTTCCCACTTGCCACCCTGACAGCACTGGGCACTCCTGCGCACTGAGCCCTGGGCCCTGAGAGCAAGGACCTGAGACCACAGCAAGGAACAAGCAACTGCCATGCAGCAAGGGGGAGCTGGAACTGCCACCACTGAAGGAGGCTGTGGAGGAATTTTGGGGGCTGACTCCCACTCACTCCCCTGACAGTGCATGCAGCCCAGGCACAGCTGCACATGCAGCCCCAGAGAGGCTGGGGGCAAGGGACAGAGAGTGGAGTAGGGACCAAGCAGCTGCCCTGCAGGGATGGGGAGCAGCAGGGATCCCGGTTCAGCAGAGCCAGGAGAGGGATGACTCCCAACATCCCAGTGGGCGGAAGCTACCTCCCTCCTGGGAGCTTTGCCTCTTGGTTCAGGGAAGCTCTGTGCAGCAGCGAAGAGGAGCCAGAACAGAAGCTGTTGCCACTGCAAGAGGAGCAGGAACAGGGATCGTGTTTGGCCAGGCAGGAATGGTCCTTCTGGCTGTTGGTCTGGCTGCCTGCAGCGCTGCTCCTCTGCCACCAGGATCTCTGGGATACACCCAGAGGACTTTGAGGACCCAAGTCAAGCCAATGCTACGTGGACACAGGAAAGCAATAGGGCTTAGATCCTAGGTCACAGCTTAACATGGGCTCAGATCCTCCAGCCCTGCAAGGTCCTGAGACCCTAGATCTTAAGTCTAGGTTAGCACAATTGGTGCGCGGACACAAGGGAGGTTAGACTTGAGCCCATACTTGCCTTGTTGTGTAGACATACCGTAAGTGGCTGCTTTAGTGTTTTTTTTTTAAAAAAGAGTATTGCTTCTGATGGACATTTTGAACCGGTCATTGAACTAGTGTCTCCAAAGAAATTCTCTCTGCCTGCCTCAGCCGTGGGTTTTCTAGGGAGCTCATTACTGCAGAGAACCCTGAATGAATGACATGTCCCAGTGTCCTGAACTGCATGATACTCTGTGATTGTTGTTACACTGACATTCATATGAAATTTCTCTTTCAGCTTTGGGTCCTCAACAAACACCTGAAAGATCAGCAAAAGGTATGTGATATTCCAATAAGGAATTGCATTGCATAATTACCAGTGATTACCAGCATTAAGCTAGATCATCTAGACATTGGGTTTACTAGTAGAAATAAAAAGTAACACCTCAGAGCGCAGCCTCATCAGATCACACAGGTTATGCAGGGTTGGATGGAGGGTGAGGAAATGAATGGGGGGGGGGATCTCCAGGAAAGAATCAGGTGCTGCAGAACATGGTGCTGGTGAGTAGGTGGAGCTTTTGTCTCAGAGGCGGTACTGACCCAGTGCAGCAGCATGATGCTAGAAGACACTATCCTGCTAGAGACGCCATCTTTTAAACATGGCGAATTAACTAGAGGTCAACATTTGTGGTCACTGACGGTGCTATGGCACTTTTTTAAACCTGTGGGCCCTGGAAAAAATTTAGGTTATACTTTAGTTATATTCTTTGCACCTAAATCACCATCACTGTTTCAGTTATACATGTCATTCTCCATCACTTCATGCCCCACTTTGTTACAGAGTGTCATTGTGCACTGTAAACACCTGATAGGTTTTAGAGGTGGCTGCATTTCAGTAACTGATGAAGTGATTCTTATATATATTTGCACAGAAGGTCTGAGCCTACCACTTTTCTCTCACATTACTGATTTCAATGTGACCACTGATGTGAGTAAGGACTGCACCCATAGTTAATTTATGTGGGGGATACTTTATGATGATAATTGCACTATAAACTTACAGTAACAGTATTATTGTTTAAATAGCTTTATTGTGTCATTACAATAATATCTAATGCTTCTTGTCACTAACTCAGCTTACAGAGTGAAGTACAGAGAACATATAAAAACCAAATACAGCGCAATAAAAGACATGAACTCTCACCTTGGTGAGAATGTGAAGTTAAAGAGCAGATACACAAAGCTGATCATTGTAAATGAACATTGTCACAAAGAGCAGCGAGAACATGAAATAATGGCCTTGGGAGGGAAACATGGAGAAATCATGACTGAGTACGCTCGTTCTATCATGATAGGGAATTTATTTGACTCTGATGAAGATGAACAGTCACCACAAATTATGGTGCTCCAGGGAGCTGCAGGGATTGGAAAAACACTGACCCCCCAAAAGATCATGTTGGACTGGGCATGTGAAGAACTGTATCAGAGCAGGTTTGATTATGTTTTCTACATAAATTGTAGGGAAATAAATTTGGTCAATGAGCAGGGAAGTGTTGAAGATTTGATTTTAAAGAATTGTCCTGATCAAAATGCACCAATTAAAGAGATTCTGATGAATCCAGAAAAACTCCTGTTCATAATCGATGGCTTTGATGAACTGAATCAACCAACAAGTAATCTGCTCTGATCCCTGTGAGAAGCAGCCAGTGGAAATCATACTGAGCAGTTTATTTAGAAAAAAAGTGCTTCTTAAATCTCACTTAATAATTACTACAAGACCAACTGCCTTGGAGAAACTTGGACAATGTTTGGAATGTGAACATTATGCAGAGATCCTGGTATTTTCTGAAAATGAGAGAAAAGAATATTTCTACAAGTTCTTTGGGAATGAAGAACAAGCAAGAAAAGCCTATAACTTTGTAAAAGACAATGAAATGCTCTTTACCATGTGCTTTGTCCTCATTGCGTGTTTGATCATCTGCACGGTTCTGAAACAACAGATGGAAGCAGGTGAAGATCTTGCACGAACTTCTGATACAAGCACTGGAATGTACATGAACTATCTCTTTAGTTTATTAAAAGGTCACAGCAGCAATTCAAAGCAACAGGTACAAGGTAACTTGAAGGGACTTTGCTCCTTGGCTGCAGATGGAATCTGGAGGCAGAAAATACTGTTTGAGGAAGAAGATGTCAAGAAACATGGCTTTGATAAATAAGTCTGTTTTTGAAGTTTTTCTGTTGTAATATAGCCACCCGCAGGTCTGTCACTGAATGACCAGACAGGTTAAAGTGTTCTCCCACTGGTTTTTGAGTATTAACCCAGGAACCTATCCTTGTAACAAACCCCGATGCCAACTCTGTCCACATATCTATTCAAGTGACATCATCATAGGACCTAATCACATCAGCCATACCATCAGGGGCTCGTTCACCTGCACATCTACCAATGTGATATATGCCATCATGTGCCAGCAATGCCCCTCTGCCATGTACATTGGCCAAACCGGACAGTCTCTACGCAAAAGAATTAATGGACACAAATCTGACATCAGGAATCAAAATACTCAAAAACCAGTGGGAGAACACTTTAACCTGTCTGGTCATTCAGTGACAGACCTGCGGGTGGCTATATTACAACAGAAAAACTTCAAAAACAGACTCCAAAGAGAGACTGCAGAGCTAGAATTGATATGCAAACTAGACACAATCAACTCCGGTTTGAATAAGGACTGGGAATGGCTGAGCCATTACAAACATTGACTCTATCTCCCCGTGTAAGTACTCTCACACCTATTATCAAACTGTCTGTACTGGCCTAGCTTGATTATCACTTCAAAAGTTTTTTTTTTTTTTTTTTTCCTCTTAATTAATTGGCCTCTCAGAGTTGGTAAGACAACTCCCACCTGTTTATGCTCTCTGTATGTGTGTATATATATCTCCTCAATATATGTTCCATTCTATATGCATCCGAAGAAATGGGCTGTAGTCCACGAAAGCTTATGCTCTAATAAATTTGTTAGTCTCTAAGGTGCCACAAGTACTCCTGTTCTTCTTTTTGCGGATACAGACTAACACGGCTGTTACTCTGAAACCTGTCATTATGGAGTGCTAGAGTGTGGAGCTGGGGGCAATGAGATATGAAAATGTTGTGGATGGCTGAGATCTTTTTAGAGATGGAGTGAGTGTTCTGGAGACAGCAATAGAAGAGGAGGTGAGGGTGGGAAAGGAGAGGCATGGGCATGAGGTTCGGAAGGATGGCAGCAGAGGGGTCAAGGTGATGGGGGGTGCGTGAGGGACGCAGAGAGGGTGAGGATGGATGGAGGGCCCAGGTTAGGGTAGATATCATCAGAGGTCAGGAGGCAGTTATGGATATGGGACCTATATCTATTTTGGGTTGGTGGGAGGAGAGGGGAGATTGGGATTGAGTAGGTAGAACAAGCGGGAACTGTAGAGGGGTGAGGGAACACAAGGAAGGGGAAATGAGGCCAATGGAAGGATAGGAGGGAGTGGAGGACAGCTGCTGTGATGCAGAAATGGGGGTGTGATGAGAACCTTGGGTGACTGACAAGATTATAAACAGCAGCAACAACAAAAACTCAGAAGAAATGTAGGTACAAAGCTCTAACAAGTCTCTACAGATTTTGAGCAAATGGAGATTTTTTTCAAAGGCTTTTATTTGGCCATATTTGGATGTATTTTCATGGGAGCAGCAAAAGGCATGTCTCTGACAAAAAAACAGCACACTCCATCCTCCCCTTGCCAAATTTCAAGTCCCTGCTCCAAAACATGGGGGAGCTAGAGTTTCTGAGGGAGAAGGTTGCAAATTTTTTTTTAACATGGGTAAAACAACTTAATTATCAGAAGTGGATGAACCATTTTAGCAGAAACTTTCACAATATTCAGTCTGATGGAAACACCAGGCATGGAAAATTTCAGTCCAAATGATTAAATTTTGACAAAGTTATAAGCAACTGGAAACAGAGACGTGTCCGGCAATCTTAATAACAGGAGTCACTACCAGCTCTGCATATAATAATCTTTGTATAAGCACTGTCTCTTATAATGTATAGATACGGTGCCTTGCACACTGGAACCCTAATCCTGGCTGGGTCCTCCAGGGGCTATTGTACTACAAATAATCAGTGATAACAACTTTGGTTCTGTGCACTAGATCCCAGCTAGGGGAATCCACTGAACTGTTTTAACTTTTCTTTTTTTTGTTCTTTGACTGGAGAGTAGCAAAAAAAATACTTTTTGACCTAGGGTGAAGATCTCTATTTTTAGAGTGCCCTAATCCAGGAACCTCTTGGCCAATTCACTTCAAATTTGATAGAAACATTCAACCCCCACCACAAATCTAACCGGACTACTCAGCTAGTGTTTGGCATCCACTTCGTCTTTGGGGAAGGAATATTTAAGTTGTTCAGGATAAATGTTGGATCTCCCATGTGACTCAAGCCCTGGCAATGTGCCAGAGACAGTAATTTGCACATATGCAATTGGTCTGGGGCTCTTGACAAACCAGAGTGTTTGCAGGCAGCCTGATGTGTAGCTCAGTTTTGTATTTCCTAGTTTTCAGATTGTGACTGGGTATATAGGCCCCATGCTGACAAGGAGGAGATTAATGAAGGCCTGTAGGCCCAGTTAGCTGCTCCACCCTATGACAGTGCAGCAGATGTCAGTTAGAACGTTAAAAGGAGACAACCTAGTTCAGTTGAGTGGAGAGCAGATCCCTGCTTTTCAATCTGTGAGGGAAGCCTGGTTACACCCAGGAGTCTGAGTCAGCTTTCCAGTTGGACAAGCCTCCCAGTGGGTGGGACAACCAGGCCCTGGGGGACTGACCAAAGGACTGGCTATTGGAGACAGGCACTGTGTAAATGGGCAAGGTCCCGCCAAAGAATTGTGGGATGATCCTTATTAAGAGTTTTTGGTTTTTGCTTCTTTTGGGACTTTAATACCTCGGAAGACTTTAATACCTCAGAAGACAGGGACTGAAGAGTGCCTTAGCCAGAGGGCTAAAGCACCACAGCACTGGACCTCACAAGAGGCAGTGGCTGAACATTGGAGATGCTGAGGCAGGGTGCATAGTGCTCTGGGGGGCCGTGGGGCTGCTGTCACACAGAGGATTAAGTTAAGCCAGTCTCCACATTCTGCAAGGGTACAAGGCAGAGCTGGGCAACCTTAACTCTGCATTAACACAACGTTTTTGGGCAGCTAATATCAATTATACATAGGTACTGTTTGTCTGTGGAGAACCTAATTTTCTTTTTTCTTATTACACCAACTACATCTCATGCTGACCCTGGTTTTCTTTCTGGCAAGGGCTTTAGTGAAGAGGTGATCTTCATTTTGCTCTAACCATGGCCAGGCCAGGGATCAGTCTGATCCCCTCTCAGAAGCAGTTCTACGACTGAGTTCTAGCTGTTGAGAACATTCTGCTCCAATGTCCAAGAATCTGAACCTGGGCATCTCCAGTGGGATTGTGCCTGTGGAGCACAGCTAAGACTGTCTGCTACAGTACAACTCTGTACCATACCTGTAACACTGCACAACCACACACAAACATGCGTACAGCAGTGCAGAAGGGATTCCATCACCTTTGGTGTTTAACCTGCTCAGGGGAAATACAATCACATATATCCCACCACCACATCCCTCTGCACAGTTTTAGCACAAGCACTGGCAAAGCAGCTTCAGTCGTTCAATGAGTCTTCTCCCAGTGCAGCTCCACGCTGCCCCTGCCCATCCTTCCATGAGCGCTTTGATAACTCAGAATCACTAGGCTCAACACAGGGGACTTTAGGGGAAATATAACGGCCTGTGATGTGCAGGAGGGCAGACTAGATGAGGTAATGGTCTCTTGTGGTCTTAAATTCTATGAAGCTGATTCTGTCACCTGACAAGCCGCTCACTGGGGTTAGTTGGAAAAATTCATAATTTTGGTTCAAAAGTGGATGAAGTTTTAAGCAAAATATTCCAAAGAGAATTGTTTCCATTGTTCAGCAAGCTGTGCCATTCGAACCCCTGCAGCATGCCAGCCCCAGAGCAGTTAAGGGGAGACTCGTTGGTCTCTGCTCAGCCTGTCTTCAAACAACCCTCCCCTCAGATTTACAAAAACATAATGAACATGGCAGTGCTGACTACCCCTGATTTATGTGCATGAACACAGACACTTCACAATGCATAAAGACTGGCTGTTGACAGCATCCCCAGCAATTTCCACACTCCTGAGATGTGCTAAACAGAACACAGGGCAAGGTAATTAATTAGCAAATTGACACCCTACCCTCTGCACTCCCACACCCCAACTAAATCCTCTTTTCCATGGTTCTCCATCACCCACTGAATGCTCCCATCCTTCCAGCCCCAAGGGACTCCACTACTGCAGGTGGGGAAGAACTTTGGTGAGCATTCTCTGGGCTCCGTGGAGGACCCCCAAGGATATTCTTCCTTTGGGCCCAGAGCACTCTCCTCTCTAGCTCCTAAAGGAAAATACAGAATAGAGAGAAACTGAGTTTAGCTACTAAACAAACCAAACAACTGAAAAAATAACAAAATGTAAACAACCAAGCAAACTCTGTCTAAGAAACTAACAAACATGATTGAAGAAATGAATTAAAAGAAAAATAATCCAGCTCCTTACTGCCGTGAGCACCGACAACAAAGCTGCTTGTGTTCTTTATGATCTACTCTGGGCCTCCAGGCCCAGAAATGGTATGGGGGTGGGGAATGGCATTAAGAGTTCCTGACTCTCTGTCATGGCATCTACAAGTGTGAGGGTGTTGCTGTTCACAACACATGTAGATCCTTGTGCAGGACACAACCATTTAAAGCAGGCAATGCAGCAAAGCAAAAAGAGTGATTAGGTGCACACAGACACTATAAGCCATAGACATTATGCACCTGCTCCAGGAAGCAGCATGAGGAAATGCAGGGTAGGTGCAACAACCCACAGGCCCTGCAACATTTACAGAGTGCACTCTTAGTGAACATAGTGCATTGTGTGCACCTGTCAGGATATATCCCCCCAAATCTGAACTCTGGGGTACAGATGTGGGGACCCACATGAAAGACCCCCTAAGCTTATCTTCTACCAGCTTAGGTTAAAACTCTTCCAAGACACAGTCTTCTGCCTTGGACAGATATTGCTGCCACTACCAAGTGATTTTCACAGATATTCAGGGAAGGGTCACTTGGAATCCCTATTCCCCCAGAATATCCCCCAAAACCCCTTCACCCCCTTTCCTGGGGAGGCTTGAGAATAAAATACCAACCAGTTGCCTTAGCAATGTGAGCACAGACCAACCCCTTGTTTAAGGGCTTTGGAATCAAAGAATTCTTTTTAAAAAAGGTAAATTTTATTAAAAAAGAAAGAAACATCTGAAAACCAGGATGTTAGGGATTAAACACCAAGATGACTTTCTTAGGGTCCAGTTTAAAGGTTACAAGCAAAACAAAAGCACCTGGGGTTCGCACAGAGGAATCCATAAATCAAAACAACCAAAAAGGTTCCTAATTGCATCTGTCTTAACTTTTCCTGTGCTACTTACATATCTGGGGTTCCAAATAAGGAGTTTCTAGGCATGATACTGATGATTTCCCATACCTGGCTTAAAGCTTACAACTTGTTGCTACCTTCCCCTCTCTCCAACCCGAGAGACAAAGCCCCCCCCCCCCCACCCACACACACAGCAGTTTTTCCAATTTGAAAGGGTACAGCCTCCCTGTTAGTTCCCCTGGTCAGGTGCCAACGCAGCTTAAGCTTCTCTTAACCCTTTACAGTTAAGGCAATTATGGTACAGCTGCTAAGGAGGATTCTATAGCTACTGACTAACTGGGTGTTCATAAAAGGGAGCTACCCCACCCCATTTATCACAGCATCCAAGATAGAATGGCTAATGTGGATGCACTGCATCATTGCAGCTTCCAGTTCAGTCACACAGATGCAAGTTGAAATGTGGAGTTTTCTAGTGTATACTTCAGATCATAACCTATTCAGGGCCTTGACAATTGGTATGAGGACTTTCAATTCAGTCTTGCAGGGAATAGGAAACCAACTGAGTTTGTGGAGCATCAGCCATTGTTGCTTAAAAAAGGAGCTGCTGCCATCTGAATGTGGTGCTTATCTCCCGCCCCATGCAGAGTGACTTGTGTCAGTCTAACAGTATTCACTGAGGTCTAGCCAACTGCTTGCGGTTCAATATTAAAAATACTTAAGAGACCAAATAACCAAGCTTAGCTTAGTTTATTAATAAGGGACAAAGCAGTACAATATGAAAAGGAGGTGTACATACACTCCTTCTCGGAAGCAATTAATGTCACAGCACGTTCACCTTACACAGAAGTTGTGCTTCAAAAATATGCATCCATGATAGCACAGCATGGTTATTGACAAGTTAGAAAGCACTGAATGTGTCACCCAGGACTAAAATTCACCAGTCAACTTATTACCCTTTCTTCATGGTGTATCTTTCTCTTTTTTTTTTTTCAATACTACATTACAAGAGCTACGAAGGCTCTACCCAACCTATACTAGGATGTACAATGGATGTATCATGCCTTTGATATGTTTTATATTTCCTGTTGCCAAAAGCACTGTTTTGTTTTGTGCAGTACATATATTTTAAGTGAAGCTGGAAGTGCTACCTGCTGTTACTATAGCCTGACACTTTCATCAGTAGACCCTGTTTTCTGCTGCTTATAACTTTGCCTAACCTGAACCATTTTGACTTAAATTTTCCATCCTGGGTGTCTGCTTCAAGCTGGATATTTTTGTGAAATTTCAGCCTAAATGGTTCATCCATTTTCATCCATAGGTTAGGGAAACATACTGTTTCTCCCTAGTAATTCTGGTGAACTTTTCAGTGAGAAGCTCTGTCACTCCCATGTTTTGGAGCAGGAACTTGAGATTTGGCAGGAGGAGCATTTGTGCCAGGGATGTGCCTATTTCTGTTCCTATAAAAGTCTGCTCCAATTTTCAAAGTTATATGGCTTTGAAAAATCTCGGTGCCGATGCTTAGTAGAGACATATTTCAGCTTTGCAGCTACAGTCTCCAAAGGTCCCTTCTTCACTGAGCATGCTCCACCCTGGGGCTCCAGAGGGCTGTGCCAGCCCTGACTGGGACTGGTGGGGAAATCAGGATTGGATCGGGGGATCCTGACTTCCATCTTGAGGGGTGGGGCATGTGGTGGGAGAGATTCCCACCCTAGTCAGGAAGGGGTTAACAATCTCCTCCGGGCACATTCAGCCCCAACCTGGCACACCTGTGAGACCTATTGCACTTAGAGAGGGGTGGCTCCTTAAAAGGGAGGATTGAAGCCCAGTGCAGCTTGGCATTCAGAGAAAAGCAGAACTAGCACTCCCCTACTCCACAGAGCAGGGGCTGCTCACCAGGGAATCTGCAGAAGAGATTCTACTGCCTGGACCTTCTGGAGAGGCAGAGGTCTAGGCACCAACTTCCCCTCTTTCCCATGGGTGCTCAATCCTCCCTCTACCCCTGGCCCCGCCCCCACTTCACCACTTCCATGGGGCCCTGCTCCGCCCCCATTCCAACCTCTTCCCAAAGGCCTTCCCTGTCAATATTCCAAATCCTTCCCCAAATCCCCACCCCATACCCGCCTCTTCCCCACCTCCTCCCCTGAGCGTGCTACGTTCCCGCTCCTCCCCACCCGGAGCGTTCTAACACTGCCAAACAGCTGTTTTGTGGCGGCCAGGTGGGAAATGCTGGTAGATAGGTGGAGGAGAGGGGATGCGGCTCACTCGGGGGAGGGGGGGAGGAGGAGGTCAGGGGGGGAGGTGAAGGGAGCTTGGCTGCCGGTGGGTTCAGCGCACCCACTAATTTTTCCCCGTGGATGCTCCATCCCCAGAGCACCCATGGAGTTGGTGCCTATGGGCAGAGGAACCATCTTTACTCTGCTTTACTTTTCATTAGAGCCCAGGTGCTCAGCCTGGATCTCTCAGACACTCAGGGTGTTAGGAACCCAGTTCCCTTCTCAGAGACTATTCACCTGTTACCTTGCAAGGATCAGCAGGGTGAGCCCAGACTCTGTCTCTGCCCCCAGCTCTGACCCTCAGGGCTGGGGAGAAGAGGCAGATGCATAGCCCAGCACTGGCAGCATCACACTCACCTTCCACTGAGACCAAGGATGAAAGGGTGGGGGGATTGGAAGACGACAAGGAGAACAGCCCCACAACCAGGGGGATCCCCAAGTTTGGGGAAGAAGAGCCCTTGAGAGCAGGGTGACCATGTGACCCTGTTGGCAGGGTCTGTTCCAGAAACTCTGGTGGGATTATTGCAACAGAAATTTTCTACTGGTTTCTGGACCCGCCTGCTGCAGACTCTCAGCGCCTGAGCATAGGCAGCGGGTATCGTAGGTGTTGCCTTCTCAAACTGCCTCACATGGCCCCACCTATGCTCCACTGGAGTCTAGACCCCCTCCTGCCTGCTCTTCCCATGCCAGAAGCTTGGGCAGGCAGGCTCGGGGCTGCACCACACTGTGCCACCTGTCCTCCTGGCACTGGGGCCACTCTGGCCACCCAGCACTGGGGGCAGTTCGGCTGCGAGCGACTTGTCTGAAGAGGGCGGGCTTCATGGTTGGGGGTTAGGCCAGCAGGCACAGCCTGGAGATGCTGGGGCCACGCTGCCTAGAGCTCTTTGGAGCTCTGTGGCTGGGGGACGCTGAGTCAGTGCTATCCAGGGCTGGGGGCGCTACCCAGGGGAAGGAAGCAGGGGCCAGTGGCCATGTTGGGGGGGGGGGGGGCGGGGCTGGGGGGGGCATGGAGGGGGGGGGGGGGCTTTGGTCAGAAGGGGCAGGGATGGGAGGGCTAGCCTCCACAAGCCGCGGGTTCACCAACTGCCCATGCTCCTGAGGGAGCTTCCAGCTACGTGAGTGTGGAACTATGGCAGCAGCCTAGCTATGACCATGTGCATCTCAATGACTAGTCCCCAGCATGGCTGTCACATACTGCCACTCCTCCCTCTTTCTTCCAGGGCTCATAGGGAACCCTCTGCACCCCCAAGAACTGCCAAATCTTGCACACATGTAGAGACAACCCACCCACCAGAACTGTCATCTGCATGGCCTCCTCCATCACTACAGTTGCTAGAAAATATGGTCACTGCACTGAATGGGGAGGGGAGTCCCAATGTTCTGGAGAGAAAAAAAGCCCTGAATTTGTATGAGGGAGAGAAGCCTTCACTCTCTGGGGGGCCCCCAGGTTCAGTTAGGGTTGGTTGAGCCCCTGAGATATTTTGGAGGCAGGAAGACCAGCACCGCCAATGGAATGAGCGACTCTATGTTTGAGTAGAACAGGTAAAGAAAACAACTCATGGATGTATGTGGGAAACTATGGAGATAAGCCTTAGCCAGGGGAGGTGGGGAAAGGGTGTTCTTGATGAAGCAACAGAGAAGAGCTCCACGAGATTTAAAGGTAAGAAAAGAGGGAAGACAAGTGAGAAGTTGAGGGAAAAAAGACACCAAAGTGGGGAGAAGACACATGAAGGAAAAGAAAGACTCCAACTGGGATAAAAAAGGAGACCCCCCCCAAATGAGGAGTGGTGTTGGGGGTAAGCTTTGGGAAGGAGGCAGCTGTGCCAACAGCAGTAGAGTTTACTCTTTGCCCTGGGTGCTGATTAGAGTCCATTCTGGAGTTTCTCCTTGGGAATTTGGTGCTGGGCTCAGATCTCTGGAAGAGGAACCTTTGCAGTGTGACCATCTCATTCCAAAACAGGTGAATAAATATTGCAAGTTTCACTTAGAGTTTACCCAGACTCCCTGTCACTGATTTCTCCTCTGATCTGCAATGTTCTGGACACCTGCCACCATGTGGCAGAGGGTAACGTTGATGTCAGAACAGGGCACTGGTGTTAGAAGGAGCAATATCACACACAGACAGTCCCTGCCCTGAGGATCCTACAACATAAATAGACCAGACAGGCAAAAGGTAGGGGAAGGAAGTATTATTATCCCCATTTTTCAAATGGTAGGGGTCAGCTGTAGTGCAGAACTAAACCTGAACTAAATGAGAACATGATCACTTTCTAGAAATACTGTATCAGAAGGTATACTCCAAAGGAGAGAGTTTGTTAAGGCTGGTCCAACAGA
Organism: Trachemys scripta elegans; assembly: GCF_013100865.1. Lineage (NCBI taxonomy): Eukaryota > Metazoa > Chordata > Testudines > Emydidae > Trachemys > Trachemys scripta. Next base: position 114,415,113 of record NC_048301.1, read on the forward strand.
ATACAACCAGAAGTAATAGGCTGAAATTAAGAAGGAAAATATAGACTGCAACCCAGAAAAACCCTCCTGAATGTGAGAACTACCGTATTATAAAACTTTCAAAGAGAAGTGGTTTTAGGATTTCATGAGCACAGATAAATGTTAAAAATGGAATGGAGCTCATTTATTCACAATAAACTGGTGTCCCCACCAGTACGGGGCAATATGAATTTCCACAAATTTTAGTTTCTTCCAAAATCTTACCTTTTTAGTAATTTGTGCATGTGCGTAATTTGTTTTTATTTTTATTATTATACAAATGCCTTAAAATATTCCCTGGGAGAATGTGCAATTTAGCTGTACAAAATAAGGGAAGTGGTAAGGGTAGAATAATCTGACACTGGAGACACTCATCAGGATTTGGTATAGTACCTTCTGCACCAATGAAGAAAATGAAGGAAAGACCTTTTGAGGGAGCTTTCCAAATTTTCTGCTTCTAGTAAAAATAAAATACACACAATCTATTTTTTTCCTTTTGGTAACATGAGGATGTTTAAATTGTAGGAAGAATGTTTGCTTTCTTCCCCTCACTATACTGAAGCAAAATCTGACAGGGTTTATTTTGTGACATTACAGCTGCCATTTTGTAAGCCTTACAGGGGCCATTTTATTAACACTAACAATTCTCAAATGTTTAACGCAGTGGAATGTGGAGCCGACTGCTCTATCACAGATGCTATGAGAAAGCTGTAGAGATAATCTTGCAAATCAGGCCACCCTGAACTTTAATTACTTCATCTTCAAAACACAAAGCTAGAAGAACAAAGTAGTGACCCAATCCTGCAGTCCTTACTAAGGCAACATTTATATATACATTCCATTGCTGCCCTCAGTCTGCCCAGACATTCCTTCAAAAGGGGGGAGTTACAAGCTACCTGGTAATTTTGGGAATATCACATTGATGGGCTATTTCACTTATCACACTCTAGATCGCTGAAGCCAAACTACATGGAAGGGATCCCAGGGTGGTGGATGGAAGGAAGAGGAACATGGAATATGCAAGTGCTCCTCCCTTCTTCACTCCTAGGGCTTGAATGGATGGAACATTTTGCCCACCATACTGTTACAGCTCCTACCTGGCTGCCCCATCCCAGTTACTTTCTTTTACTTCTTCTAACACAGATCCAAAGATCTTTCAAGATATTTTGGAACCAGAGCAACTAGAATATGGTTTTAATACCAATATATAAACCTGCAAAAATACGTCCTCCATTTCCAGGAGGGAGCAGAGAGCTTACCACACCTTTGTCTACCTGCACTATAGATTCTGGCTTTCTCCATAGAACTCAATTGTCTATAATATGATCTGTGCTCAATAAAAATATCACACATTGTGGACTCACCTTGAGGCAGTGGAGAGAGCTGATTTAGACTGAATTTGAGATGTTTTTTTCCAATCCAGAAATGGAGGACAGCTGTTCTCTGCAATCTGTTGTGATAACAGTATAGGTTCACTTTTGCAAGCTGCCACTGCATTTCCTGACATTTTAAAATCAGTTATTATTATAACTAGCCCTGCCCCTTTGTCTTAAATTGAAGCTAAGGTTTCACTATGCAGTGACAGCTGGTGTCCAAAATAATTGGTGGGCCTGCAGGTAATCAGGTACCACCCCTGATGCACACACAACCTTCTATTCTCATTGGTTTTATTTTTAAAAGTGAAAACCTGGGAGGCCCTTTGTCAGGGGTGTCACAGGGAAAACTTTTGTTGGGGAATTGGTAAGAAAAACAGACCCCTTCGCCCTACCATTGCCTATTTCAGAATGAAAAACTAACTCTTTACACTGAAGGGCTGGAAGGGAGAAAACAACTAGAATTGCTGACTCATTGATTTATTGTGAGTAGGGTGATTCTGTCCCCAGCTTTGGTCCATATTGTGATGATGTGAAAAGCTGCAGCCCTCTCATGATTTTGGGAAGTAAAATGAGAGATCCTTTATCCACCCAATATTCTGTAGCCTCCTGGGAAATACACTGAACTACAAGATTAAAAACCATGAGATCCAGTCCCAGCTCTTTCATTTACTGCTAATATGTCTGCACCCTTTATACAGAGGTCGCTTAGGACAGAGGTTCTCAAGCTTTCTCTTTCCAAGGCCCCCCTCAACATGCTACAAAAACTCCATGGCCCACCTGTGCCACAATAACTGGTTCTCTGCATATAAAAGCCAGGGTTGGCATCAGGTGGTAGTAAGCAGGGCAATTGCCTGGGGCCCAGAGGTGAAAGTGGGCCAGTACGGCGCACCGGTAAGAAGTGACCGCCGGTACCAGTCCGTACGTAGCTGACATTAAAGCGCTGCCGTGGCAGCACTTTAAGGACGCTCCTTAAAGCACTCACGGCAGCACTTTAATATCTCTGCCCAGCGCTGCCGGACCCTACCAGCAGGGCTGCCAATGGGGGGAGCAAAAGGGGCGGCTGTCCTGGGGCCCAGTGATTTAAAAGGACCCGGGACTCCTGGCCACTGCTGCCACAGAGTCAATGAAGTCCCCAGCCCCACCCCTTCTGGGGCCCTAGCACACCTCTCCCCCCCATGTTGCCCAGGACTCCGGCTGCCCCAAGCTGTATACCGGTAAGTCCCAGCACTTACTTCCCAGCGAGTCTAACATTGGCCCTGCTTGGAGGCCCTCCTGAAACCTGATAGGGGAACCTAGGGGTTGAGAACTACCGGCTTAGGACACTCTGCCGCCCTCCCAAAACTCCAGTGTGCTGCCCCTATCTTACACTTAGAACAGAGGTTCTCAACCAGGCAAGGGGGTGTGGGGAGCCTTCTGATGGCTCTGTGGTTCTGGTAGAAGGCAGCACCAGGTCGCAGCACCACTCGCTCAGGTCTGGCCATGATAGAAGGGTGGCCTGGCCACATTTGAGGAGCGATTTACCTTGCGATTTGCCACTCAGCGTTGCAGAGTCACTCAGGTTTGGGCCGGCCACCCCAGGCAGAATCTGCCACCGTAGGCAGCTGCCTCGTTTATCTACAGCTAGAATGGTCCCTGCCTTTATAACCCTTATTCTAAGCCAAGCTCTCATACCTTGGAGGTCACTATCATTTGTCAGTTAGGGAATGTCTGCACTGCACAGTTATCCCAGGCTCTTACCCAGGTTTGAGCCTCAATCCCCCACCCCACCATCCACCCAGTAAAAACTTTGACCTCAGTTTGGAGGTGCTGTAAGGGCAGGCGAGCTCACCCAGTTTGGGGGATGGAACCCAGGCTTGCTTTAAGTCAGGCTGGAACACATCCACTTTATCATGAGGATGCTGGCAAAAATCACTTGAGTGCTGATAGTCCTCCAACACCTTTCCCACAAATCCCCTGGAGGACAAATAAGTTCTCCCACAATTGACTAAGAAAGAATCCTAGAGTATCTCTGCACAGAGAGCCCTGGGATATCCCCCCGGACGCACACAGGAGAGTGCAGAAATGGTGAGAGCACGGTAACACGGGTAGGGCTTTACTGTGGGGATGCTCACACCCAGGCTAGGCTAACCCAAGTGCTTAGATGCCGGTGCCAATCACCTGGGCTAACCGTGCAGTGTAGACATAGACTTTGATAAGTGAGAGCTTGCACAAGGCCACTTCAGAGAGACCTGGGAATATCATCCAGGTCACCAAGGATATGTCTACATTGCAATTAAAAACCCGTGGCTGGCCCATACCAGCTGACCTGGGCTCATGGGGCCCTGTTTAACTGTGGCATAGACGTTCAAGCTCAGGATGCAGTCTGAACTCTGGGAACCTGTCACCTTTTTTAGCCCTGGAGCATTATCCCTGCTGTGTAGACATACTTTAACTCACTTCCAGCTGCCATATCACAGACTCGCCACCCTGTTTTGCACTAGACTGTGCGCTCTCTAGGGCAGGGATTGTCTCTCATTGTGCATATATCCAGTGATTAGCACAATAAAGCCCAGATCTTGCTTGGGTCCCCAAGGGACAGCCCCTGCAGCAGGGGCTAAAATTGCCTACTATCAATTATAAAGAGTTGGTGACACAGTGATTGTCACACCCACACTGGGAGTGGGGAAAGGGAGTTCAAAAATTGACAGACAGACCAAAAAAACAATTAAAATCTCTCATGTTGGGGTCTGACTCATGATATCTGAACTTCTGGGGTTGGCAATACTGCAACTTATCATTCTGTCACTCCTCAACTGTTCACTCCTTGTCTCCAACCTCTCCCCTCCAGTCTGGCTCCCACCTTATCATCACCCTCCTCATTGCACTACCTCTTTTACCCTGTTCACTTAATGACCAAATTCCCCCTGCATAGCTGACAAATTTAGTGCAGCTCCACACACCTAGCGACCATGCAGCTTACGTACTATACATGCAGTGAAGTCGAATCACAGAAAAATTCAAAAATTTAATCCTCAGCTATTTCCGTCAGAAATGTCGTGTCTGGTAGCATGTAAGTAGGAAGAAAACAAGATGCATTTTGGTTGTTATAACCAAATACCGAATTGAGTCTTTTCAAATACCATTTACTGACTATTCAGAGAATAGCCCTACCCCAGAAAAACCCTTCAACTGCCATCTCTATAACTCTTCCACATATTACTTCAATGCAACATTAATATTTAAAATGTTTCAAATATTGATTAGTTCAATAGAAGACACTGATGTTATTTGCATAAACATTAGTATTTATTATAGCAAAGTTACTGTCATTACATATACAACACTGTTGGACTACAACACCTGGACTATTTTGTATGTTTCCGCAAACTTAGGATTTGTCTACACTTACCGGGGGGCTGGTCTACACTTACCGGGGGATTGACGTTGTGGTGATCAATGCAGCGGTGGTTGATTTAGTGTGCGGTCAATTTAGCGGGTCTAATGAAGATTGCTTTCCCATGGACTCCTGTACTCCACCGGAATGAGAAGAGTAAGGGGAGTCGATGGGAGAGCATTTCCCATCGACATAGCATAGTGTGGACCCTACAGGAAGTAGATCTAACCTATGTCAACTTCAATTACGCTACTAACGTCACTCAAATTGCATAGCTTAGATTGACTTTCCCATGTAGTTTAAACAAGGCCTAAGTCATACTGAGAGCTGGCATTTCTGTGGTGGAACTGAACTAAAAAAGAAAGGAACTGGGGATATTCCAACCACGGATGAAGAGTTCTCTAAATTCCTTGAAAATTGAAGTGTTCCACACCGCACTGCTGCTGTATGAGTCTCACAGCAACACTAAAGACTGTTTCAACTAACTGAAGCTTATCGAAACAGAATACGATCCCTTTAAGTAGTTTGTGACTGCTCTATTGGTGCTCACTGGGTTCTGTTTTAGAACCCATCAAAAACCAATCAGAGCAGAAGCATATATTAAACTAGGCCTTGTATGTCTATACAGTAAAAGTACAGCACTTCACCAACTGGAAAGCTCTATAAACCGGCATTTCTGATATTCATTGGAAGTCTGGTTTATAGTCTGGTTGGCACGGGGCTGGCAGGGGTTGGGGTGTGGGAGGTAGGGTGACCAGATAGCAACTGTGAAAAAACAGGATGGGGGTGGGGGGTAATAGGCGCCTATATAAGAAAAAGTCCCAAAAAATGGGACTGTCCCTTTAAAAATGGGACATCTGGTCACCCTAGCAGGAGGGGATGAGGAGCCTGGGGCAGGTCGGAGGCAGTGCGCAGAGCTGCCTGCTGCGCCTCCACCTAGAAGCAGCTGGGACAAGTTGCCATTTGCAGGGAGACACCAGAGGTGAGCGCCCTCCTGGGTAATACTGATCTGCCTCACAGCAAGGTAAAAGCATGAAGCACCTTCAGATACTGGGATGGAAATTTTAGCATTAGTTAGTCCTAGATGGTTTAGGATCTATGTACCTGTAAGATTGTCTCACTCCTCATGCCGCAGCACCACAGCTGAGATCAGCACAGGTGCTGGAGCCCTGCTGGTGTAAACAGGAAGGGGCTGCTAACAGGGCATTTCCTGTGAGAACCCCAGGGCTTTGTAATTTGCTCCATGCCCTTGGTTTAAAACAACCCAAATATGATGTCCTTAAAGGAGCATTTGAAAAGGGGAACTGTGAGAGTGGGAAATTATTGTGTGGGATTTGAGTTTATAATGTGCCTGGCTTGCTAGTGGTGGGTTAAACTGAATTGTACTCCTGCACAATATATGTTGTGGCACTGCTTGAGGTGTATTTTTTAAGTTATGTTAAGGCCTGAAAGGAGAGAACCTCTGAGGAGGTTTCTCATGGAAGGTATAGAGCTGTGGATGGGAAAAGACGATCCTGTGGGGAAGGGCAGTACGAGGGTCTTGAGTGAATGGATGGGTATGGCCTCTGGCTGGGACCAAGGGAGCCTACTGGTGAATGAGAGAAGAGATACCCTTAATGGAGGCCATAGGCCCCCTATCTTTTAAGGACACCAGAAGACAGTGGGTAGAAAACAACTTCTCCCCCGCAAAAAAATCCCACAAGGAAATGGGGATAAACAGGATGTCATGGATGGGGCCAGAGGGGCCTCCATAAGTTGAGATAAGTATCCAGATTCTTGGACTCTAAACCTTTAAAGTTTCCCAGTTACACATTTTATATATAGGTTTGGAAAGTGCAGACTGGTTCACTGGCTGCTATTACATGAATTTACTACAGTATGTGGTTTATACTATATAGTGTGTTGTATGTGGTGTGTTTCTCTATAACTTTTTGCAATATTGTTTAGAACTAGAAGCAGGGCAAAAAAATGTTTAGAGGAGGAAAAGATGATATATTTAGAGTTACAATGAGTTGGGGAGATTTCATAAGTTTAAAACACGTCATTCATATTCCTACTCGCCATAAATCCTAGGTTTATTTGCAAAACCTATGCACAGCTCTAATTTATAAGTACCACATAGCACTGTCTGTTTAGCCAGAAAACTATGATGGTGCTGTTTCATTGGTTCTACTTTTCCAACTTTTAGGCTAAATTAGAACCAAGAGAAATGGTGAAGGAGTAGATGTTACAGAAGATTTTTATTCTCAACTAACTGTCCTTCCCACATGGATTTCTATCTCAGGGGATGATTTTGCACCAGATCATTATTGCTAAGGAGTAATCAAGGATCTGTGTCAGGTCACACTTCCATTGCTGTTAGTAAAACAGTGATGATCATGTGTGGTCCCTGTAGCATTCTGTACCTCAAAATAGCACCCTGTAACCTCCACACTCGTCATTCATATATGGTTGTGATATTTTATACAAAGCATGCCATGTAAGATATCATATGAAAGGTCATGAGCTGCTGATACTCATTGTTCTATCCAAATATGTATATGGTTAGTGTGTATGAAGTTATGAGATTTTGCTGTATGGTTGTTACTGGAATATGTTGTAAGTTTGAAAGACTTTACTACAAGGGTGGTGACCTTTGCCCAGAAGGGTGTTCGCTGACAATTAATCAGGAGAGAGTTGTAATCAATGGATTTAAAATTCAAGGACAGTTGCACAAGCACCACACAGTGGGGATTTACTCGATCACTATGACTCAGCAAAGTTCACCAGGACTTGTCTTGGCAAGTGTGTTCTAGGCACATGGGCTAAGAATATAAAATAGGGGACAGTGGCATGATGCTTTGGCCTTTCTCCTCCCCCACCTACGCTAGAAGCAACAAGGATGCTGAGAACACAAGAACTTCAACAAAGGAAACTAGTCCCAGGTTCAAGGAAGAAACCTGTATATTATGAACTGTAACATCTAGTGGGGTGAGAAAACTGCTTGATATATATACTGCCTAATATTATGAGGTTTAAGATTTAGATTGTGCGTTTACCCTTTATATACTTTGGTAACTATCTCTGACCTGTTATGCCTACCACTAATAATCACTTAAACTCTATTTTTCTGTAGTTAATAAACCTGTTTTATATTTTACCTAGAACAGTGTATTTTGCTTGAAGTGGTTTGGAAATCTCAGCTCAGGTTAGCGCATATCCTCTCCACATTGAGGGAGGGGCGGACTGGGTAATAAACTTACACTGGTTAAACTTCAGACCCAGGGCAAGACGGCACAGCTCTGGGGGGTAAAGCTGGGGAGCTGGGGGGAGTTGGCTGGCGCCTCTCTATTGCTGGTTGATGAGTGGCTGGGAGAAGCATTCATGTAACTTAGTTGGGTGTGTCCCCACCTGTGGCTGTTTGTGTAAGTGCAGTACCTGCCACAGCAACACAGTGGGAGACAGAGCCCAGGCTGGTGGGCCTGAGGGCTCAGTGGTATCCCAGTTCCAGGTTGCACCCTGGGGACCCCATCACAGTCCTACTCTGAAATTAGTATTTGGATGGATTTGATTATCAAGAGGAGGGATAGCTCACTGGTTTGAGCATTGGCCTGCTAAACCTAGGGTTGTGAGTTCAATTCTTGAGGAGCCCATTTAGGGCTCTGGGGCAAAAAAAAAAAAATCTGTTCGGGGATTGGTCCTGCTTTGAGCAGGAGGTTGGACTAGATGACCTCCTGCGGTCCCTTCCAATGTTGATATTCTATACTGAATGCTTTATTTTTCTTCAGATGATCGTTAGTGCTGGGCTCTCTGCCTGCCTAGAATCATCCATCCTGAGTGAGTCACACATTTTCCTTCCATCTCATGCTCTGCCACACGTAGTAGAATGTCTCACGTTAACACATTAGCAGGACAGCTGCCACCAATCTTCCCTTCCCCCTCTTCATTGCTGGTATGAGGCCCCGTAGTACTTCCTCCCCTGGCTTCCCACAGCAACCACGTCCCCAGGATGCGGCTTTCTCCTCTTCCTGCTTTACAAGTTCTCCATCTCCTCTCATAACACACATGGTCCAACTAGCCAGTGCTGTCAGTGCTCCAGGCACTGAGCCCCCCAGGCTCCAACCCTCCATGGGTTCCCATAAACACTCAGTTTTCCACAGCCCTCTTACGACAGGGGCAATCCTTCAACACACAATGTCCACAACCTTAACATTCTCTGTCAGGAGTTCCCCAAGTCCTTCCCCTCCTAGATTCCAGGGGGCATAGAGGTTCCTGCAGCCCCTTTCAAGGCAGGGGTTTCTCAAACTCCTACACACCTTGGTTGCAGGGGTCCCTTGAGCCCTAGCATAAGGGCAAAGTTCTTCAGCCCCCTGGCTGCACCTCTAGTTGGTGCCTAAGTCCTCCTTCTGCTCCAGGCTCCAGCTGTGGGATCATGTGTTATAGAGCAGCTGCTCATCCTCAAACTCCAAACTGTTCTGCTTTATGGTGTCCAGGGCTACTTCAAACTTCTCCCACAGGCCTTCTGCTAGGCCTCCTCAGATGTCATCAGCCAATCACAGCCCCTCATTAGCTGCAGTCCCAGATTCCCCCTCAGAACAGGGCCAAACCAGCCCCCCTTGCCACCGTTTCTCCTGTCTTCCCCCTTGCACTCACAGAGCTGGTTTATATCATGCTTCCATTTTCCCAGCAGGCTTTGCTTCCTCTGAGCCACACGTTCCCTCTGAGTATACAACCCTGAGATCTCCCAGCTGTACAGGGGCTGCGACCTCACAACAATAGCACTGGCCACACCAGTTAGAGGCAGTTTAGGCATTTTTGCTCTTAACTAGAATTTTGCACAGAGAATTCACAAAAGAATCTATAGCTGCGGTGGCAGGGGAGGGAGAGAGGGTGAGTAGTGATAAGGGAAGAGGAAATGTTTCAAGCAGCACATGCAGGTGTGTGGATATAGATAGACCAAGAGGGAGGTGAGGCCAGGGAGCCAGTGCACCTGGTGAAGGGAGCACGGTGTTGGAGCTAGTAGGCAGGGGACCAGAGGCAGGAAGAGGAGCAGGAGCAGCAGGTGGAGAGACCAGCAAGGGGAGGTAGGTGGGGACAGACAAGTGGGGACTGGGTAGGTGTGATCAGGAGAATGTCAGGCAAAACATACTTGGAGGCTGTGCTGGAGCCCAGGAGAACATACATCAGCTGTTCCCCGGTTAGGGGGCACCCAGTTGGCCACATGGAGCACTGGTTGACAGGGACGGGCAGGGAAGGAAAAGCTGCTGCTTTATAACTCCAAAGGGTTTGCAGCACCCAAAAGTGCCGCAGAGACAGTGCCAGGGCAGGGTGCCATGGTGCGGTGCTTCCACACTAGCTGTCTGACTACAGGCAGTTTGACCCTGTATCCACACACAGCACTTTCCAGAGTTCTCAGCCCAGTGATGGATTGTGAGAAATCAGGCAAGGCATTTTGGGAGCCCTAGGGAATTATGGGAAATGGAGACAAACTCCCAGAACTCACCAGGCCATGTGATCCTTTCCATAATCTATTCCCAGAATGTCACCCTAGCTGGAGAAACAGGGCTCACTGTCTGCTCAGAGCAAAGCTGGAGAGCTCCGAGAAGTGTGACAGCACAAAAACCCAGGAGATGAAACCTGAACATCCAGAGCCTGGTCCCTCCACAGTACCCTCTTTGGGGTCTCAGGGGGTCTTGTACTCACTCAACCCCTCGTTGGCAGGCCTTGGGTTCTCAGCAGTATGGGACCAGGGATGGATACTCAGCCCTCTGGCTGTTTCCATAGGAGCTAATTCCTTTCAGGCCCAGAAAAGGGAAAAACAAACAGCTTGTCCAAGATGTGCCTCCTTAACCCTGCCCCAGTGCAAAGGAGGGGCCAGACAACCTCTCAGGGTCATTTCCAGCCCTACATGTCTGTGACTCCTTCAGGGAGCCTCTGGCCAGCCGCACCCCTGGTCAGTGTCCTCTGGGCATCCCCAGAAAGTGTCCCAGGGTGATTGAGAGGAAGGTGGCACAAGGTGCCTTGACCATCCCTAGTCACAGAAGCAGGCTCTCCCCTGGGCCAGGCCTCTTCCCGGAAGCTGGAGACTAAAGGGCTGTGCTCCTCCAAGAGCTGCCTCCCCCTTTGAACCCTCCTTCCAGTCCTGACATGCCTGATAGGTGTGACAAGGCAGGGCTTGGCAAGCACACAGCAGCTCTGTAAGCCCTTCCTGTCTGGTGTGAGTTTGGAGACCCCATAACATGGAGCAACGAAAAGGGGAAGAGATTGTGGTCACATTACAGATATCTGATTTTTAAAATAGTAAAATACCCTGCTCTTACCTAGTGCTTTGCATGAGTAGATCTCACAGTGCTTTACAAAGGAGGTCAGCATCATTATCCCCATGTTACTGATGGGGAAACAGAGGTACTGAAAGGGAGGGTGACTTGACCAAAGTCACTCAGTAGCCAAGCCAGGAACAGAATCCAGGTTTCCTGAATCCTGGTCTGATGCTCTATTCACTAGGCCACACTGCCTCTCTAACAAAAACCTATTTAACTCAACTGCCTAACAGACAGGTGTGAGAAAAGATCCCTTTGATAAAGATGAAACAATCCTGTCCCTTCAATTAAGGGCTGACACAGTTCCCACACCAGTTCTCTGATCCCGCCATGGAGATGATTAGCAAAAACAGGGAGGAGAAGGCTGGATGTTTCAGAAATTTTTAATGACAAAAAGAGGCAGGAAAAAAATCCTTAAAGCAAAAGAATTAGGGCTGTCAAGCGATTAAAAACATCAATCACAATTAAACACGCTGTTAAACAATATTACAATACCATTTATTTAAATATTTTTGAATGTTTTCCACATTGTCAAATATATTGATTTAAATTACAACATAGAATACACTTTATATTTATTTTATGACAATATTTGCACTGTAAAAAGAAACAAAAGAAGTAGTAAGTGAACTGAAAAATACTATAAGTACTGTAGTGCAATCTCTTTAACATGAAAGTTGAACTTACAAATGTGGAATTATGTATAAACTTCACTCAAAAATACAAGAATGTAAAATTTTAGAACCTGCAAGTCCACTCAGTCCTACTTCTTGGTCAGCCAATGGCTCAGACAAACAAGTTTGTTTACATTTGCAGGAGATAATGCTCCCGCTTCTTTTTTAAAATGTCACCTGAAAGTGAGAACAGGCAGTCACATGGCACTGTTGTAGCCAGCGTCACAAGATATTTATGTGTCTGATGCGGTAAAGATTCATATGTCCCTTTGTGCTTTGACCATCATTCCAGGGGACATGCATTCATGCTGATGACGGGCTCTGCTCAATAATGATCTAAAGCAGTGCAGACTGACGCATGTTCATTTTCATCATCTGAGTCAGATGCCACCAGCAGAAGGTTATTTTCTTTTTTTAGTGGTTCGGGTTCTGTAGTTTCCGCATCAGAGTGTTGCTCCTTTAAGACTTCTGAAAGCATGCTCCACTCCTCGTCCCTCTCAGATTTTGGAAGGCACTTCAGATTCTTAAACCTGAGGTTGAGTGCTGTAGCTATCTTTAGAAATCTCACATTGCTACCTTCTTTATGTTTTCTCAAATCTGTAGTGAAAGTTTTCTTAAAATGAACAACATGTGCTGGGTCATGATCCAAACTGCTATAACATGAAATATATGGTAGAATGTGAGTAAATCACAGCAGGGGACAGACAATTGTCCCCCAAGAACTTCAGTCACAAATTTAATTAACACATTTTTTTTTAACAAGCATCATCAGCATAGATGCATGTCTTCTGGAATAGTGGCCGAAGCATGAAGGGGAACATAAATGTTTAGCATATCTGCCACATAAATAACTTGCAATGCCTGCTACAAAAGTGCCATGCAAACTCCTGTTCTCATTTTCAGGTGACAATTTAGGCAGCATTATTTCCCGTAAATGAATCTTTCCATGGAAAGTAGCAAGATCTCAGCTCTCATTGCTACATATGCTCCTCACACCCCTTCCTCACAGGCTTCAGCTAACACAGATCTTGAAGGAGGTGAGTTTTCAGCAGCTGTTGTGGGGCTGCAAACTTGAGCTGAAACTACTGAAAGGCAGGGGGGAGCTCAACATCCATCCTGGCCACGGGGAAGGCAATAACATTTCACTGACTCTTGAATTTATTAGTACAGCCAGTTCAGGAGAATGGGTTTGTTTGTTTACAGTCAGGCTTGGAAGAATTAGATTTTTATCACTAAATATCAGCAGACACTGATTTCTCCGCACATATGCAAACTGATGAAAAAACATTTCCATTCATAATAATCACAATTTACCAACGAGCCAAGTAAGGAAAGTGTTGCTTGAAGACTTAGGGTCCCACTTAATGAACATAAAAACATGTGATAGTTAATGCTGCATGAAGTATGTATTTACAGCTCGGCTAGAACAGCCGACTCTGGCATTAGCGGTGGGGAAGCTGCACATATTATACAGCACTCACAAAGCTTTAATTTTTTGAAACTCAACACATACTGTCATTAAAGGATTCTTCCCTGGCCCCCTTCGGAATTTCCCACAACTCTGGACTTGTTACATTTATATTGAGCCAGAACACACAAACATCAGCCAATGATTCTACCCTAAAATATCCAAGCCTGGTATCAGTTCAGTGCCTGGTATTGTTATGTACCAACTCCCGCTCTTGAGCAAGCTATTTCCAGTCCCCCAAAATCTGAGGTAACTGTTGGGCTATTTTATCTATGCTAAGGGTAATAGGTCTGCTTTACTTACGCTAACTTGCTTAAGCCAATGTCTGACAGGATACAGGCCTGTAGGTTCCTTGCGTTACTGCAGAGTAAAATAAAAGGCTAAGCTAGCTCCATGGACTGCAGTGTCCTTTCACTCTTCCTTTCTTTTTCTCTGTTTGTCTGTTAATCTTTGTCTCGAGATTAATTGTAGCAAATTGCCTGTGAACAGGAGGGTCCCTTTAATTAATCTGTGAAAAGATTCCAGACGTGTGTTCTCAAACTAGCTTACTGAATAACATAACGTGAGGTTCTGACATGAAGATATTCTGTCTTTAGAGTGCACTAAAAGCCACCACATTATCCAACTTTGTAACTAGTAAACTAGAAGTTGACATCGGCACAGCAGTGGGAGAAGAACGAGAGCCCGTTTTGGGATTGGGACACGGACAGTAACACTGTGATTCTAATAAAAATCGCTTAATCATGACATGGAGGACTTGTCTTCACAGGACTTTAGTGTGCGGCAAGCAAGGGCATGAATCTAAAGCACAAGAGCTTCCATGCAGTAACATCCCATATAGACACTGCTACAGTGCACTAAAGGTTCCATGGTGCGCTTTGACATAATCCTTTGTTGATAGGCCCTAAGTTAACAGACACGAATTAAAGGGACCCAGCTGTCATTTACCCCAATTTCTTCAGTTTGGATGTTTCAGTCCCCCACACAGCAGCTGCACTTCAGAATATTTCAGCTTTTCCATCAGCAGGTTCAGTTCTGTCAGGGTCTGGCTGGTGCTGAGAGCAAGGAGAGCTCCCTGCAACAAGCAGCTGTGAGATAGCAATAACTCAGTCTGCAGGAGCTAGAGAGAAAGACTAAATAACTGTTTATTGTTGCCCCATTCACGAATGTCAGAGATGTCTATTAGAAGATTCTTTACCCGGACATGCACAGTTAAATCACAATGCTCCCATTGGCATGACAGGCCCCTGACGGATTTCCTTTCCATGTGTGCCTGTTGTGTCGGTGTGACCGAAAGAACCCCTTTATCTGCACCCTACACACTACTGTAAAATAATCTTTGTACAAAATTTGCCGTGTGAGGTATTGTTTGAGAATAACTTGCTGGTCAATATCATCATAGTGAAATGTGTGTAGCTACATTACAGGTGAAGTTATGAATTCAAGCTGTATGATGATGTTAGCAAATGTTCAAACCCACACAGACCTACCTAGGCAAGAGTTGTTAACCACACCTGTTCTAAACAAAGGAATGCATGATTATTTTAGTTTACATATAAGTAGTAAACAGGAGCCTTGAGACAGCAAGGGGGGAAATGGCAGGAGAGAAGGCAAATTGGCATTTCAGCATATAAGGGGAGAAGTAAATGCATAAAGTCACCTTCAGCATCCGACTCCACTGTTTGAATAAACTTTGCACTAAGGGGTAATGCTCAGAAGAATCCACTTCAAAGGATGACTGGACTCCAAAAGTAAGGGGCAAAAACATCCCAAGGCATCTCTCTCTCTTTCACCTAAGATGACAAAGGAATGAGCCCTTTGACTTTGCGGGGGAGACCTTGACCTGAGAATTTGGTCAGCCGTGTTGCTGGGAACCTATGGTAAGGATTTTACCTTGTGTTAAGTTTAGCTACTGGAAAACATTTTATCTTTATTTCTCTTGTTCATTTCTGACTTTAACACCTTTCGCTTATACTCACTTAAAACCTCTCTATTTGTTGTTAGATGAACTTGTTTTTTTTTAATCTAAACTAATCCAGTGCTGTGTTTAAACTGAACTGTTTGGTAACACTGGTTAAAGTAGCAAACTATTGAATACTGACCCTTTACAGAGGCAACAGACCTCTAATATGTGAACTGTCCAGGAGAGACCTGGACAGTGCAGAATACACAATTTTTGAGAAAATCCAGGACTGGAGTTTGTTGGAGTCATCCTGCAAGTAGTAACCAAGGCTGGTGGAAGCTAGAATGGGGCTGGGGTGTTGCTGACAGGCTGCTGGGGTCAGAGTTGCTGGACCAGGGCTGCAGCTATACACAGACACTCAGAGTGTGACTTGTATGCTGTTTGGCGGTTTGTGAGTAACCCAAGTTGGGAACTACAACAGCAAAGCATTGTGAGCAGGGCCGGCTCTAGGCACAACAAGCTGGTGCTTGGGGCGGCACATTTTTAGGGGCGGCATGGCCGGCGCCAGAATGCCACCCCTAAAAATGTGCCCCGGCCGTCCTAGCTCACCTCCGCTGCTGCTGCTGTTGCTTCTGCTGCTGCTGCCACTCGCATGCCATGGCACACGAAACAGCTGATCCGCACGCCGCTACTCGCCCTCCCTCCCAGGCTCTCAAGCCTGGGAGGGAGGGGGAGCAGCAGCGTGCGAATCAGCTGTTTCGCGCGCCGCGGCCGCTCGGGGTCTCCCCCTCCCTCCCAGGCTCTCAAACCTGGGAGGGAGGGAGGGGAAGATCCCGAGTGGCCGTTTCACGCGCCGCTGCTCCCCCTCCCTCCCAGGCTCTCAAGCCTGGGAGGGAGGGGGAGAAGCGGCGCCCGCGCCGCGGCCACTCGGAGTCTCCCCCTCCCTCCCAGGCTCCCAAACCCGGGAGGGAGGGAGGGGGAGATCCCGAGCGTCCGTTTCGTGTGCTGCTGCTCCCCCTCCCTCTCTCCCTCCTAGGCTTGAGAGCCTGGGGGGAGGAGGCAGGGCTGGGGATTTGGGGAAGGTGCGGAGTTGAGGCGGGGCCGGGGGTGGGGTAATTAAAAAATGGTGGGGGCGGCCAAAATTGTTTTTGCTTTGGGCGGCAAAAGTCCTAGAGCCAGCCCTGATTGTGAGGCACTGAGGTTGCAAGGCAGGGGTAACACAACCTGTCACTTGAATGTGATAGTCAGTTATTGTGTATTGCATAAGACTTGACTTGTCCCCTTTCTTAAAAATGGTCACAATATTGGCATTCTTTAGGTCAGGTGGAATTTCCTCATTAACCCAATTCAAACAAGAAGTCGATGAAGTTTTTGCACAACTGCTAATCCACCAGCTTTGAACACCTCCACGGGGATGTCATCTGGGCCTGGCGCCTTGTTGTTCCTAGTCTGACTGACAGCACGCCAAACTTCCTCAGATGATGGGGAATCAGCAAGAGGTTCTATTACTGGATGTTAAGAAATGGATGTGATGGTGGCAGATGAAACTTCAGATCCGTGATTCAATAGAGTCTCAGAGGCTCCTTCCAGTGCGTAAGAGAATGGCTGGCTGAGTTGAAGGGAAAGTGAGGTTGAGGCACCTTTTCTAATGAATGGGGGAGTCCTAACAATAGGATGTAACGGGCTGTCCCATCTAGCAGAGAAAGGTATAACATGATCCGATGGCTAGAAGATGAAGCTAAACAAATTCAGACAGGAAATATGGTGTTATTCTTTAATCCTAAAAGTAATTAACCATTGGAACAATTTACCAAGGGTCGGGGTGAATGCTCCATCACTGGCAATTTTCAACTCAAGATTAGATGTTTTTTCTAAAAGACAGGCTCTAGGAATGATTATTTTTTTAATGGAGATATCCTATCTCCTAGAACTGGAAGGGATCTTGAAAGGTCATCAAGTCCAGCCCCCATCTTCACTAGCAGGACCAAGTACTGATTTTGCCCCAGATCCCTAAGTGGCCCCCTCAAGAATTGAACTCATAAACCTGCTTTTAAGCAGGCCAATGCTCAAACCACAGAGCTATCCCTCCCTCAGGGAAGTTCTGTAGCACAGGCCACAGGAGGTCAAGGTACATGGTTACACTGGTCCTTTTTGGCCTTAGAATTGATGAATCTATGAATGAACTGATTCCCTACTGGGTACCCCACCCACCTAGAACGAGCTGTAGAGTAAGGATTAGGCCCCAGGTAATTGTTGGAGAGGCTGGCACCCAGATCAAAATCTAGCCAGTAGAAGGCTCTGTGAAAACCAGAAGAATCAGGGAAGAGATGTGACATCCTGGGGACAGGGAGTTATCAGGCAGAGATAGAGATGGCCAGCGAGTTTGAAGGTGAGGTACAGGCTGCAGGCAGCAGGAAGGGAAGGCTGGGAAGCACCATCCTGAGAGCAAGGAAAGGAGGTGGGAAAGTGAGAGATGAACACAGAAGCAGCATGGGGCTGGAGTGGCAGCAGGGCACATAGGAAACAGCCTGCAAACAAGAGGGGAGACGCAATTGCTATGTCAAAGGGCTCCAAGGAAAGCAGAGATGTCAAGCCTGAGCTCTGGCCAGTGGGGCCATAGACCAGCACTTAATTATCTGCCATGAGAAGGATGGACCTGAAAGGGCATGAGGGGCCAGCCCACAGCCGGCTCTCAGTGACACACTTGCTGACAGAGCTGCATTATCAGCAGCTGGGGTGATGTTGCAGATTTGGCCTGAAATGGTGGGCAAGGAGTGTCGGGGGGGGAGTCCTAGCCCCTTCGTGGAAAACACATTAATGTTGATGTTATTTATTCACATTAATTTTTTGCAGCCTGTTTGGGAGAACACACAAGGATTACCCTGTGTCAGGGGGATCCTTGGCAGCCCCTTTAGGGGAGCTGTCCAGCTAATTTGCCTGCTGAACAGGGCCTAGGGATTGAGCCAGCTATATTGTTCAATTATTTAATTAGTAAAATGCAGCCAGTGAACACCTCAGTGAGTCTGTTCTTTGCCTTTGGAACAGAGTGGGGCTGGTCCTTGGCTCGGTTCTACGCACCGTAGGATATTGTGATCCTGGCAAAAAGAGTGTAACCCACAACACCACACTGTTAAAAGGAACAGACTAAAGAGAACCACTCGTTTCTTACCTCAGTTTCTGTAGTTTGCAGTTGGGATATTTCAGCCTTTCCCACAGCAGCTGCACTCCTGAATCCCCCATCATGTTCCCCTCCAGTCCTAGCTCTTTTAGGGGCTAGCTGGTACTTAGGACAGAGAAGAGATTCCCCACAACACTTTCAGAAAAGGACAACAAAAATGATTAGGGGTATGGAATGGCTTCTGTATGAGGAGAGATTAATAAGACTGGGGCTTTTCAACTTTGAAAAGAGATGGCTAAGGGTCGATATGATTGAGGTCTATAAAATCATGACTGGTGTAGAGAAAGTAGATAAGGAAGTGTTGTTTACTACTTCTCATAACACAGGAACTAGGGGTCACCCAATGAAATTAATAGGCAGCAGGTTTAAAACAAATAAAAGGAAGTATTTCTTCACACAATGCACAGTCAACCTGTGGAACTCCTTGCCAGAGGATGGTGTGAAGGCCAAGACTGTAATAGGGTTCAAAAAAGAACTATTTAAATTCATGAAAGATAAGTCCATCAATGGCTATTAGCCAGGATGAGCAGGGATGGTGTCCCTAGCCTCTGTTTGCCAGAAGCTGGGAATGAGCAACAGGGGATGGATCACTTGATGATTACCTGTTCTGTTCATTCCCTCTGGGGCACCTGGCACTGGCCACTGTCGGAAGATGGGATACTGGTCTAGATGGACCTTCGGTCTGACCCAGTATGACCATTCTTATGTCCTTATGTAACACAGAACTGTGGATCACAAATCCACAACCTGCAGGTGACGGATATACACAAACAATCAAATCTGAGGTTTGGTACACGGAGACCTCTACCTGCTTAGCACCAGGGCAAACCACCATTAAACACCCTTTTAACCTTTTATTTTTACAAAAAAGAAGGGAAAACAGTTAAAGCATTTGAAATGTAAAGTACTAAGGAGGGCTCTCATTTTAACATCCCTGGCTCCCTTTCCTGGTAGCTAAAGAGCATTTTAGAAGGGAAAATCCCCTTGTTTGACAGTTTCTTAGATAGTATCAAAAATGGCAATAACTGTCCTCTGGAGAAAAGAGAAGACGTTAGTCGGGATAGGATGGAGCTGTTGGTGCTGTCATTAAAGTCTGATCCCATTTCATCTCAGGTGATGTTTGGGACTGGTAGGTCTGGGAATGTCATCCCTCTCTGGCCTGGTATGGTTAGGACATTTCTCAGGATCAGGATAACAAAGGCCCAGGGGCGCAGGAGACAACAGGACTGGCAGTCATGATGGTGAAGCTAGCTCCAGTAGCCTCCAGCTGTTCTTCCTCTCGGTCTGTTCTTCCGTATTTCCCCCTGCAAATGTCTCTTTCTTTGAGGACCCACAAAGGGAATGGTGAGTGGAATAACCCATTCTCTCATTATCTTGCCCAACAATTAGGTGTAATACAGACACCAATTTAAGTGTATTAATTTCCAGTTCCACATCTTCTGTTTTTACCAAGCGTGATTTTAACACAGGCCGTGAGTTTGTTTAGACTAATTCAATTTTTCTGTCTCTTTTTAATTCCTTTTCCCATGAACATTTGTCGTTGTAGATTACTGTAACATCTTATGAACTTTCACATACTTTTTTTACAGTTGAGCTGACAACTGGGGTAAATTTGTCAGCGCAATTGTCACAACACTCCACAAGATAATTTTGCATTGTATAAAAAGTATTTCTTTCACCTCTCCACCCAATCTCAAATCTTTTGCCTTTCAGTTTAATTGAATGTCTCCTTGTTCTTGCATTATGAGAAAAGGTTAATAGAAGTGTCCGACTTACATTAAGAACATAAGAATGGCTGTACTGGGTCAGACCAAAGGTCCATCCAGCCCAGTATTCTGTCTACCAACAGTGGCCAATGCCAGGTGCCCCAGAGGGAGTGAACCTAACAGGTAATGATCTAGTGATCGCTCTCCTGCCATCCATCACCACCCTCGTCAAACAGAGGCTAGGGACGTCATTCCTTACCCATACTGGCTAATAGCCATTAATGGACTTAACCTCCATGAATTTATCCAGTTTTCTTTTAAACCCTGTTATAGTCCTAGCCTTCACAACCTCATCAGGCAAGGAGTTCCACAAGTTGACTGTGCGCTGTGTGAAGAAGAACTTCCTTTTATTTATTTTAAACCTGCTGCCCATTAATTTCATTTAGTGGCCCCTAGTTCTTGTATTATGGGAACAAGTAAATAACTTTTCCTTATTCACTTTCTCCACATCACTCATGATTTTATATACCTCTATCATATCCTCCCTTAGTCTCCTCTTTTCAAGCTGAAAAGTCCTAACCTCTTTAATCTCTCCTCATATGGGACCGGTTCCAAAACCCTAATAATTTTAGTTGCCCTTCTCTGAACATTTTCTAATGCCAGTATATCTTTTTTGAGATGAGGAGACCACATCTGTATGCAGTATTCCAGATGTGGGTGTACCATGGATTTATATAAGGGCAATAAGATATTCTCCATCTTATTCTCTAGCCCCTTTTTAATGATTCCTAACATCCTGTTTGTTTTTTTGACCACCGCTGCACACTGCGTGGACGTCTTCAGAGAACTATCCATGATGACTCCAAGATCTTTTTCCTGATTAGTTGTAGATAAATTAGCCCCCAACATATTGTACGTATAGTTGGGGTTATTTTTTCCAGTGTGCATTACTTTACATTTATCCACATTAAATTTCATTTGCCATTTTGTTGCCCAATCACCTTCTCATATCATTCGTTATTTGAATCTCTCTGTTATATTTTCTTTCTTATTTGTGTAAACTCTAAACTAAACAGCCAGTCTCTCTTCATAGAGAAGCTTCTCCAGGTATCTAGTCATTTTCTTTAATCATCTCTGAGCCTCCTCAATTTCTGCTCTTTTTTTGAAATGAGTGGACCATAACGGTCAGGGTTCCCTCCCCACTCTGAACTCTGGGGTACAGATGTGGGGACCCACATGAAAGACCCCCTAAGCTTATTTCTACCAGCAGGTTAAAAACTTCCCCAAGTCACAAATTCTTTCCTTGTCCTTGGACGGTATCGCTGCCACCACCAAGTGAGTTAGACAAAGATTCAGGAAAAGGACCACCTGGAGTTCCTATTTCCCCAAAATATCCCCCCCAAGCCCCTTCACTTCTTTTCCTGGGGAGGCTTGAGAATAATATAGCAAACAATAGGTTAACCAAGTGAGCACAGACCAGACCCTTGGGTTTTTAGGACTCTAAAAAACAATCAGGTTCTTAAAAGAAGAACTTTATTATAAAGAAAAAAGTAAAAGAAGCACCTTTGTAAAATCAGGATGGAAGGTAATTTTACAGGGTAATTAGATTTTAAAACACAGAGGATTTCCTTCTCTCAACTTCAAAGTTACAAGAAACAGGAATAAACCTTTCTCTTAGCATAGGGAAAATCCACAAGCGAAAACAAAAGATAATCTAACACATTTCCTTGCTATTACTTATCCAATGTTGAAAGGAAATTATAGATTGGACATAAAAGAGATTACCTCCCCCACCTTGTCTCTATTTGTATGTCATAAGAAGGAAAAGGAATATTAAAAGAAAATGCTTAAATGAGGAGGAGGGGAAACTCAAATTAATAGTCTGGGTAATCCAGAAATACAATCCAAGACTCAAACATAAAAAAATCAGACTAAGAGAAGCATTGAAGAAATCTGTTGTGCACCATCACCATCTACTGGATATTAATGGAAGCAGCTGAGAAACTAAGAGTGCAGTCCCACTTAAGCTGATTAAACTCAACATGATTATGGGTGGGCAATATATGGCCCGCTGGTGCACTATATTGTATTTCAGGCTCCTGCTGAGCCTCTTGTACAGGTTTATCTGCAGCTGCCCGTGCAGGCTCGCTGGTACCCTCTGGCATTGGAGTTGTAGACGGGGTTGCAAGCACTGGATTCAGTGCTGGCAATGGTTCTGGTGCTGGTTGCTCTGCCAGTTCCGGTCTGGGACTAGTTCTGTCTGGGTCTCTGCAACTGGATCCACTACTGCTGTCACAGACCTTGGCATGGGGTCCGGTTCCACCACTTCAGTTTGGGTCTCTGGTAACACAGACTGGGCCCTTGTAGAAGGCTCAGAAATGGAGCTAGGTGTGAAAGTTTGCTTAGCCTGGCTGCAGGTGACCATTCCCACCCTCTTGGCTAGCTTCACATGGTTGGCCAAGTCTTCCCCCAGCAGCATGGGAATGGGATAATCATCATAGACTGAAGAAGTCCACATTCCTGACCAGCCCTTGTACTGAACAGGCAACTTGGCTGGCTGTAGGCAAGTTTAGAGAGTTTGACATGAAGGGTTGAATCATCACTTGGGACACTGGGTTGATGAATTTGGGGTCCACTAAGGATTGGTGGATAGCTGACACTTGTGCTCCAGTATCCCTCCACATGATAACCTTCTTCCCGCCCACACTCATAGTTTCCCTTCGCTCTGAGGGTATCTGGGATGCATCTGGGCCTGGGGACTTTTGGTGTGATTCTGGTGTAATGAATTGCAATCTGTTGGGGTTCTTGGGGCAGTTGGCCTTTATATGCCCCAGCTCATTACATTTAAAACATCACCCAGCAGACTGGTAACTGGGGCGAGGTGGGTTGCTGGTAACTGGTGTGGTGGGACGATAAGGGGGTTGGGGTTTTCCTTGGGATGTAGGTGGGGCCTTGGGCTGCCCCCAGTGGTAGGGTTTTGTTTCAGGTTGCCCCTTCTGATATTCTCTCCAACTGCTACTAGTTTTTTTCTTTTATGCCACCTCCACCCATTTGGCTTTAATCTCCCCCGCCTCAATTACAGTTTTGGGCTTTCCAGCTAGGATGTACCTTTCTATTTCCTCAGGAACACCCTCTAAGAACTGCTCCATTTGCATTAGGAAGGGCAACTCTTCCAGAGATTTAATATTTGCTCCTGATATCCAGGCATCCCAATTTTTCACAATGTGGTGGGCGTGTCAGGTAAATGCCACGTCTGGTTTCCACGTTAGGGCTCTGAACCGCTGACGGGCATGCTCGGGTGTTAGTCCCATTCTTATTCTGGCCTTGTTTTTAAAAAGTTCATAGCTGTTCATGTGTTCCTTAGGCATTTCAGCCGCCACCTCTGCTAAGCGTCCACTGAGCTGCAGTCTCAGCTCCACTATATACTGGTCTGTAGAGATGCTGTACCCAAGGCAGGCCCTTTTGAAATTTTCTAAGAAGGCTTCTGTATCATCGCCTCCCTTGTTAAGTGGGGAACTTTCTGGGATGGAAATCGGTACCTGCAGAAGGATTGCTAGGGTTGTCTGGTATATTCTGCTTATCCCTTATCCTCTCTAACTCCAGTTCATGCTTATGGCCTCCCTCTGGGCCTCCATAGCCCTTTTGTGGGCAGCTTCTTCTCTGGCCATCTGTCTATCATTTTGTTTCTCTTCAGCCTCAAATTTGGCTAATTCCAGTTTTTTCTGGACGTCACTTTCTGTCATCCTAGTTAATCCCAAGAGTAAGAAACAAACAAACAAACAAACAAAAACCAGCTTGTGAATTTCCTGGCTGTAGCTAACACCTTTGTTAAGAAAACCTAACACCTTTGCCTCCAGGCAAAGAGAGAGCAAAGGAAAAAACCTCCTGCTTTCCCCAAGCAGCTAAAAGAAGAAAAAAAATTCCTGAGGTTTGTGCTTCTGATTCAAAATGATCTCTGGTTCAAAATGATCTCACTGCTCTGCCACTATGTCAGGGTTCCCTCCCCACTCTGAACTCTAGGGTACAGACATGAAAGACCCCCTAAGCTTATGTAACCCTTCTGCCCATCTAAGTTGGCAGCAACAAGGGCCGGGTTCTGTATCTAGGGGTTCCGTTTCAATAACACAATGCAAAACCGGCTCGAGCCCTCACCCAGTGACCTGGGATAATTACATACCACTCCCTGGGCGCCTCTAAGAGGCAATACTTCCCCTCTCGCAAGCACGGAGTCTGAGTGTAACAGAAAATGTTTAATAACATGAGGTAAACAACATCAGCATTAAATTGGAAAAACACCACAAACAGGCTTCATGAGCAAAAAACCCACCCCAGCAAATTGGGCTGTGTCCTTTCCCTTTGGTTCTTGAAACCAGCAACCCAAGAATCACCAAAGTCCCAAAAGTCCAACAACCCCAAAGTCTCTTGGGTCCAGCAACACAAGGATCGCCCAAGTCCCAAAAGTCCAACAACCCCCAAAGTCTCTGTCCCTGGTCAGTGCAGCCCCAGAGTTCAAGCCGGGGGGGGGGGCACGCAGGGTGTTAAGGGGCACCTTACGTGATCCGAGGCCGACCGGCTGCCTCTCCGTGGGGTTCCGCTGCAGCCTTCTCCACAAGCCACTCCACTCCACTCCACCAGCTGTCCCGTGAGCCGCTCCCGCCGTCCACGAACTGCTCTGGCAGCTGCTCCGCTCTGCTCACCAACCTGTGAGCCGCTCAGCTCTGCTCCACTTCAGCTGTTCCTTGGGCTGCTCCCACAAGGCTCCGCTCTGCTCGCTGCTTCTCCAGCCACTCCACCCTGCTCACCGACCTGTGAGTCGCTCAGCTCCAACCGTCCCGTGAGGCTCCACTCTGCTAGTGGCTCCGCCAGCCGCTTAGCAATATAGCTTCAGGCTCCCCCACTAGTTAACACAGTCTCAGTGATCTCAGCTGTTAAGTGATTTCAGCTCTTAGTAGGGGAGTCCCAGTGCTAGTGCACCATTGGCCCAAAGTGAATTCAGTTCAGCAGCCTGTAAATAGACTCCTAATGGAATCAAAGCTAGCTCTGACATTCAACAGTGGAGAGAGAAAGTAGTGCAATTGGTGTTTCAAACCCTCAAAGAAGACCCATACCATCAGATATAAATACCAGTTCACATCCTCTCTCCATTCACTGGGTTTTGTAACCCATGCCCCTTGTCAAGCAAGTGCTACTTAGGTAATGGTGAAGGACTCACTCAGTCCTTCTGTCATACAACAGTTCCACTGGCCTTGATTCACAGAATCAGGGTAACAAAACTTTATTCTTCCTGCCCCAATAACAGAGAAACTGGGGATCCCACACCAGCCAAAGTAACCACTTTGAGGTGCTGTTGTTTCATGCCAGGCGAGTGGGTGTGCCTATGCAAACCAGATCAGCCCCTGGAGTTCTTTTCCACACTCACCATAATTCACCACCAGATGTCAGGGTAGAGCTCATCCTGACTCTGCTTACACTTATTTCTACCATCTTAGGTTAAAAACTCCCCAAGGCACACATTCTCCCTTGTACCTTGGATTAGGTAATTCTGCCACCACCAAGTGATTAGACAAAACTCAGGGAAAGGACCATTTGGAGTTCCTACTTTCCCCTAATATTCCCCCAAGCCCTACACCCCCTTTCCTGGGGAGACTTGAGAATAAACAAAATGAGCACAAACCAACCTTGGGGTTTTTTTAGACCACTAAAAAAACCCAATCAGATTTAAAAAAAAGCAACAGAACTTTATTAGAAAGAAAAAAGTTAAAAGAGGCACCTATGTGAAATTAGAATGGAAGATAATCTCACAGAGTTGCAACTAGAACCTCTGTAATCAACCCAGAAACAAAATCATTTGCTGGAAGTTAAGGTGGCTTTCAAACATAACTCAAAGCCCAGACCACACAGGAAACAACAACAGGTGTAATACGACATGATATATGCAACACAGATCACATGCTGTGAAATTTATACCACATTAAAACATTAATACAAGTTACGGAACAGTACACAAGTCACAACATGCAGCCTTCACTCTGACTTAGTCCTGGTTATTTTTATGTTGACTGCACTCTAGCTATAAAATAAATACATTTTTTACATAAATGAAATATTATAGGCACCACAAAATAAGTGATAGAAATAAATAACTATTAAAAGTTTGAAAACTACTAAATTAGTACTGTAAGAAGCATTAAATTTCAGTAAAATACGTTATTAAAAAGCTAGGAAGACAAATGCATTTTAATATTGTTTCTTTACATCCTAGACAATATTTTAATCTTATTAATGCGTACTTGCTCTCACTATAGAAATTACCAGGAGGGATGGGGGTGTCAGGGAACAGAACTTTTCAGGAGCCAGGGAAGGGAAGAGGTCAAGGAGCAGGGAGTGTCAGCTTGTAGCAGGACACTGAAAATGTTACGTTGTCAGTACTAAAAATGTTGGGATACTCTTGTTACCTTTGACTTGAACTTAACATTTTATCAAAAAACAAAAACAGGAGTATTTATTTATAACTTCTGGTAGCAACTGACGCACGTAAGTGAGACACCCTAGCCAATATTTTAAAAAGCAGTAATTTTCAGGGGTTCTAATTCTGTGTGCATGAACTCAGTCTTCATCAGGCCAACATGAAAATTCACCTTTTGAAGACATTTCAAAATAATTGTTTAACCCTCCTGTTAAAATGAAAACTCTGCTGTAATCTTAACTACTGTGTGACTACTGCGGGGTTAACAACTATCATGATTTTATCATGTCTCGTAAAATTTGGTGTTTTCTTACAGCTCTAGCTCCTGGAGTCCTGTGATTACATGAAAATCTCA
Organism: Trachemys scripta elegans; assembly: GCF_013100865.1. Taxonomy (NCBI): domain Eukaryota; kingdom Metazoa; phylum Chordata; order Testudines; family Emydidae; genus Trachemys; species Trachemys scripta. The sequence goes on from NC_048301.1 coordinate 114,441,929, forward strand.
GCATTTAAACCATGTTTCTAGTCCTCATGACTACAGGGAAAAGCCTAATAATGTGAAGCAAGTGCAGCCTAATGCTCAGAAATAAGAAGGCAAATAAAAAGGACCTGAAAGTATTATCTTTTTAATCTTATGATTTTCTGTCAGTCCGACTCATTTTTGCTTGCTTAAATTGGCAGTACTGCTACTACTGCAACATAATAGAAAGCTTGAAAATAAAAAAAAAATCATAATTAGGATTCAGGGGAGTATTTGGAGGTCAGAGAATTAGAATGTTTCACTGTAGTTCAAGTCACCAGAAATTCTGTAAATACTTGCTTAAAGTTCCAATGCCAACCTTAGCTTTTTTCACTTGCTCTCACCTCACTTGCCCTTATCATGGGGTGAACCTCACTCACTGCTAAAGAAATAGATTTGTCTTTTCTCTTGCTTACATAATTTACAATATTGTGGTCATTTTGTGATGAACAGGGATGTGTTCTCCACATCTGATATGATGGTGTTTCTTTGGCCCATCTTGCAAAGGGGTAATGTATTCAGGGAAAAGAAGATTGTGGCCTGTATGTTCAGGATAGCACACATTGATCCTTTGCCTGTGTCAGGAATGTGGAGTCACAGGCCAACACTGGAAAGATAACTAGGATAGAATGGGGTGTCCAGTCGATACTGAACTGGGGCAAGGTCTTCTGTGACCCCTGCTGATAGAACAGAATTGAAGTTCCCCTGGACTGGTAAGTGGTAGGGTTCCATGTCATAAGAGCTCGCACAAGCTCTTAAAGCAAGATAATCAACTGTGAGGTTCTGAATACTGGCTGCAGAATCACATTTGATAGTGGGAAATGATTAATTATTTTGCTGTGCATCCCAAGTCTGCATCTTTATACAAGTATCAGAGGGGTAGCCGTGTTAGTCTGAATCTGTAAAAAGCAACAGAGGGTCCTGTGGCACCTTTAAGACTAACAGAAGTATTGGGAGCATAAGCTTTCGTGAAGAAAGTGAGGTTCTTACCCACGAAAGCTTATGCTCCCAATACTTCTGTTAGTCTTAAAGGTGCCACAGGACCCTCATCTTTATACAGTGCCTGTAGGAACCATTTTTTTGTGTGTGATTGGGGCAACTACCAGTACCCTTCATTTTGCCCTTAGGTGGCACTTGGCAAACATAATTCAGTGTAATCCCCACACCACCCCTTTGAGGTAGGGGTTGTGGTGCAGAGTGAGCGCTCCGGGTATGTCTACACGGTTGCTGGAAAAGTGCTTGCCACTGCAGGTAGACAGACACATGCTCGCTGTCCCTAAGCAAACATGCTAAAATAGCAGTGTGGCTGCAGAGGCACAGGCAGCGGCTTGGATTAGCTGCCTGAGTACAATTCTCAGGGGGTCAGGCAGGGTTGTACTTTGGCAGCTAGCCAATGCTGCTGCCTGTTCCACCATGGACACATTGCTATTTTTAGCATGGTAGCTCAAGGAGAGCTAGCGTCTCTGTCTACCCCTGGAATAGTGGTGACACTGCCCTGTGTGTACCAACTGCTTTTCATTCTTCAAGCCCAAATGGATTCAGGCACTTCCTTTGCTTCCCTGCAGCTACCTCTGATCAGTGATGGTGACCAACAGCCTTCGTAAAGCAAAGTATTTTTCTTTAGCAATAGGAACAAAACATTGGAGTAAAAGAACTTTGAAACAAACAAAAAAACATGTCTATCTTACTTCATGTCCTACCAGGCTGTAATGGTGATCTAGGCAGGCCTAGTTTCTTCACCACTATCAGTGGGTTCCTGTGGTTTCCACCCTCTCTCCTCAAGCAAGAGTGCTTTTAAAAGCTGCCAGGAGTCTTTGTCAGCAGTGTAGATGAGCTTCTGCCCCTCTCGGCCAAGGCAGTTTGGTAGGCTAGCAGGAGACAAGCCAGAGTTCTAGAGCTGACCATCTTGAGCCATTAACTGTTTCCTGCCTGTCAGATGCCTACTGAGAAATACTTAAAGCAAAATACAGAAAACATCATCCAGGCCAACATGCAGTATTAATAAACTATTAAAGGGTTCTCCATATTAGCCAGAGTAGGTCAGTATTATTACCCCATTTTACAGGTGAGGAAGTTGAGACTCAGATTTTGAGTGTCCCCAAGATGTCACAGTGACACATTCTGTGGTCCACACCCAGGCTTCCTTCCTGTGTAGGACCTTTATAAACAGAGGCATTTTCTGTTGCGGAGCCTGTACAACAGCAGGCAGTTTATCTGGGGATAACTTGGTCCCTGAGAAGGCTGAGATCACATGTCCCAGGTACAAAACACGTTGCTGTACAAAGGAGCACTAGGTGGGATTCATTGTGAATCCCTTTATTTTACAAGCATTGTAAACCCCACCTTAAACATTGTTAATGGGTCTAAAACAGGGAGGGGAGGAGGAAGATCATTTCTCACATATCTAGAAAGTCTCTCTGGGAGTAGGGAACCCAGTTCTGCTGAACAGATGGTGGGCTGTGGGTGTGTTTATTATGTCATTTGCAGACTGTGAGAAACATAATGTAACCTGTCTTCCAGTTTGGAAGGGTTTTAGCTTCCACAGGCATGGCTGATAGTTCTAAACACTGGGGAATGGTTGGGGAAGGCAGAGGGGCTTTTACAGAAGCTTTAGATTTCATTTGCATAAGCAGAAAGGAACCAAAGTACCAGCACTGGGAAAGGGTTTGCACTGTTCCTCAGTGCCTGGTGTTAGGATTCTCCAGTTCATTACAAATATCACCCCCCCCACACACACACACACACTCTGCTTCCCTCCCTTCAGCTCATCTGAACATTTCCATGTGGAACACGGGGTGACTGACAGAGTAAGGGCAGGAATCCACACAGGGGCCTTTGGTACCAACAGTCCCACAGGCTCCTGCTAGAGCCCTGTGACTGATCTCTTCTGAATGAACAATCCCCTTCCACACAGATGCTGACATCAGTGAGAGAATTGCCGCAAACAGGGAGGAAACGAGTGATCATTTCCCTCTCTCTGTTTCTGTCTCATGTAGGATGTGGGATTGTGGTCTCTCAGCTGCTGGTGGTTGGGATCTCTCTTCTGTTCTCTTTATCAACCAGACCCTGACAGAGCTGGACCTGGGGTATAATGAACTGGGAGATTCCAGAGTGCAGCTGCTGTGTGAGGTACTGAAATATCCAGCCTGCAAACTACAGAAACTAGCGTTAGTAAGAGCTTGTTTCCATCAGTCTGTGCTTGTTAACGTTGTACTATAGTGACTTCAGCGCTTTCTACTAGGATCACAACACTACTATGAATTGGCTGTCATGAGATTAAAAAACTTAATTGCAATTAATCGTGTGATGAATCGCATTGTTAAACAATCGACTACCAATTGAAATTTATTAAATATTTCTGGATGTTTTCTACATTTTCAAATATATTGATTTCAGTAACACAGAACACAAAGTATACAGGGCTCACTTTATATTTATTTCTGATTACAAATATTTGCACTGTAAAAAGCAAAAGAAATAGTAATTTTCAATTCACCTCATACAAATACTTTAGTGCAATCTCTTTATCATGAAAGTTGAACATACAAATGTAGAATTATGTACAAAAAACCTTCATTCAAAAATAAAACAATGTAAAACTTTAGAGCCTACAAGTCCACTTAGTCCTATTTCTTGTTCATCCAATTGCTCAGACAAACAAGTTTGTTTACATTTGCAGGAGATAATGCTGCCCACTTCTTGTTCACAATGTCATCTGAAAGTGAGAACAGGCATTTGCGTGGCACTGTTGTAGCTGGCGTCACAAGATATGTACATGCCAGATGCGCTAAAGATTCATATGTCCCTTCATGCTTCAACCACCATTCCAGAGGACATGCATCTATGTTGATGACGGGTTCTGCTTGATAACAATCCAAAGCAGTGTAGACCGACGCATGTTCATTTTCATCCTCTGAGTCAGATGCCACCAGCAGAAAGTTGATTTTCTTTCTTGGTAGTTCGGGTTCTGTAGTCTCCGTGTCGGAGTGTTGCTCTTTTAAGACTTCTTAAAGCATGCTTCACACCTCTTCTCTCTCAGATTTTGGAAGGCACTTCTGATTCTTAAACCTTGGGTCGAGTGCTGTAGCTATCTTTAGAAATCTCACTTTGGTACCTTCTTTGCATTTTGTCAAATCTGCAGTGAAAGTGTTCTTAAAATGAACGACATGCTGAGTTATCATCTGAGACTGCTATAACATGAAATATATGGCAGAATGTGAGTAAAACAGAGCCAGAAACATATAATTCTCCCCTAAGGAGTTCAGTCACAAATTTAATTAATGCATTATTTTTTTTTAACAAGCATAATCAGTGTGGAAACATGTCCTCTGGAATGGTGGTCAAAGCATGAAGGGGCATATGAATGTTTAGCATATCTGGCATGTAAATATCTCGCAATGGCAGCTACAAAGGTCCCATACGAATGTCTGTTCTCACTTTCTAGTGACATTGTAAATAAGAAGTGAGCAGCATTATCTCCCATAAATGTAAACAAACTTGTTTGTCTTAGTGATTGGCTGAACAAGAAGTAGGACTGAGTGGACTTGGAGGCTCTAAAGTTTTACACTGTTTTTTATTTTTGAGTGTAGTCATGTAACAAAAAATCAACATTTGTAAATTGCACTTTCACAATAGAGATTTTGTTTATCATTTTTACAGTGCAAATATTTGTAATAAAAATAATAATATAAAGTGAGCACTGTATACTTTGTATTCTGTGTTGTAATTGAAATCAATATATTAAAAAATGTAGAAAAACATCCCAAAATTTCAATTGGTGGTCTATTGCTTAACAGTGTGATTAAAACTGTGATTGATCACAATTAATTTTTTTTAACTACGATTAATTTTTTGAGTTAATCGCGTGAGTTAACTGCAATTAATCAACAGCCCTACTATGAATCCACTAATCCTTTAAAAGCACCCACAACTTCCCAAGGTGTAGAAAAGAGATCCTGTGAATGGATGGCCTCCTCCTGGGCACCCCCTGATGATTTTTGGGCAGTCCCGCAAGTGGTCCCTTGCCTCAGTTACCCTCTGGGTCCCCAGTAACTCCATACAAGCTTATCTTTGAGTCCACGAACATAGTTTAGTAACCAAAACATAGTACAAATAGTCCATAACCAGAAGTCCCACAACATAGTCCACATCACTCACACACAAGTAGTCTTTAAAATCCAGCTTCTTTCTCACACTGCTTCTTTTGCCACACTGGACTCTTCATCAGTCCTGCTCTGTCCCTCTGCCAGGGACAGCCACCCCAGCCATTCCTTCTGGAGCACAACCCTGCTCTTCCCACTGGGAACGGCCACAGCCTCTCTGCTGGGGGCAACCCTCACTCCCCCTGGACCTCTGGGGTCCAGCTCTCCAGCAAGGGAGATGCCAGAAGCTCTCTGCTGCTCCCCCGTCCTTCAGCCTTCTCTGGCCCTTGGCTCTGACTTAGAGCCAGAAGCAATCTCCCTCTTCTGCTCCTCCTACCCTCAGCCCTGGCTGTCTGGCTCAGGGATGCCAGCCAGCAAATCCCTCTTGCTGCTTTCCTGCCATCAGCCTTCTGCCAGGAAACACCTTCTCTCTCTGGCAGCTCTTATCCCCTGCCGTCTCCTGTCTGATCTCCCACTCTTCCTCTTGCATGGTGTGTGTAGCAGGCTCACATTCTGAGTCTAGAACCACCAGGTGCTGGATTCCAAGATATAGTTCTAGTCTCTCTTTTCCCAGTATTTTTTTAAGAAAGCAATATTACTATTTTTAAGGTACCCCATTTTCCTGATGCTCTGACTAGCTATTTTAGCATAAACTTTGTCACATATTGACCTGTCAAATGTATTACATTTAATTCTCCGTTTCCGTTTTAATTTCATTATGTAGTTCCACATTTATATCAGGAAGGGGGTGTGTGTGATTTTCTACCTATAATGCATTTCCCAGGGCTATATATGCTCATTTCTTTTAAGTCTTTTTCTCTTAGTTTCTTTGTCCATACTTTAATCCTATTAACATGAGACATTTTGGGTTTTTCGCTCCATGTTGTCCACTGAGTTTGCAGCTTTCTTCTTATATTTGTTTAGTGGTTCCATTTTCCCTATTCCCTATGACTTTTGCCCAGAAGGTTAAGTCTAATAATTCATTCTTAATGCTACAGGCATTTTGCCAGCACTATCTGTATTACATGCAAAGGGGTCATGATGAAGGCACCACATGCAGTGTGAAATGACTGGGCTTGGATCGAGTCTAATTTTCTTAGGTTCATTTATGATGCTAAACGAAATGCTTGAGAGTTGTATGGAATAATTGCCCCTGGATGCTATTTTATGCAATAAGTCCTCTCTCCATAACATATCATATGTTTTTTTCAATATCTAAGAAAGCTACTCATTTTTTCTCATACTTTTTTGTGCTTCCATCTCTACTCTTACTATATGATCAGCTGTACTCCCTCCCCTCCTGAACCCCTTTTCTCATTGTCTGTAAGTTCATTTCTCTCCAGATATATTGGCAATCTTTCAGTCACCATTCTTTCCATGGCTTTACCCATGCATGATGTAAGGGCAACTAGCCTGTATGCCTCAGGTTTTGTTTGCAGCTTGCCTGGTTTCCACACTAGAACTACAACCACATTCCACTCTGTTGGTAGCTCACCTTTTCCCCATACACCGTTGTACAAGTTTAGCAATATTTTCAGACTCCCTTCATCCACGTGTGTTAGCATTCCCTTATATACACCATCTTTGCCTGGTGCAGAGTTTTTGTTTGTATCTATAGCTTTTTGACGTTTCCTCCTGCAAAAGTTTTCATTTAATATTGTATCCTCATCTGATCTCTTCCGTTTCTCATGATTCTCTTCACTGAATTGTTTTCCTCAGAGATTTCTTCACTCTGATTTTCACTATTACTAACAGTGTGGAATATTTCTGCTGGGGCTTCTGCTTTTTCTTCATTAGAGCTTGTTAATCCTTTGGCTTTCTACAGTGAAGCCTGATATAGAATTGTTCTTACTCCATATTCCATTCATTGTCCTCATCTGCCTATATTTCTCTGATGTTTTAGTATTTTTATTTATTTATTTTCCCCACAATACTTTCTCCAGCTCTCTTATTTTGCCTTTAATACCCCTTTGCTCAATTGCCTCATTTCTTTTATGTTTCATTAAGTCTTCACTCCTCATTGTATTTTTCACAGAATACCAGGGTTGGAAGGGACCTCAGGAGATCATCTAGTCCTAGACCATCCCCTGCTCAAAGCAGGATCAATCCCCAGACAGATTTTTGCCTCAGATCCCTAAATGGCCCCCTCAAGGATTGAATTCACAACCCTGGGCTTAGCAGGCCAATGCTCAAACCACTGCACTATCCCTCCCCCTGAAGTTTTCTTCTAGGCCTTGTTCCTTTCCTTAAGTGCCTTTTTACTGTCCTCATTCCACCATGGTTCATTGTTTCTACCTTTAGGGTGACTTGGTATCTTAGGTATAGCTAACTTTGCTGTCATCAGGATTTCCTTAGTTATATTGCTACTAAAGTCCTCAATGTCATCCCTTATACATTGTTCATTAACACTTTCATTACATTTGCTTCTAAATAGTTCCCCATTTTTTAATATTCCAAATAGGGAGCCTTCCTCCATACTCAACATTGTCTTTACCTTGATATACTATATGTACCGGGGTGTGATCACTTCCCATTCCCTCTGCATTGACTTCCCAGCTACATTTGCTTGCTATATACTACTTGACAATTCCCAGGTCTAGATAGGAGAGATTTCCATTATGTGCATTAAACCTAATGGGTGTACCCTCATTCAGTTATTATTAAAGTATTTTCACCAACAAATTTGCCTTTCTTATTATTTCCCCCCACTTTCCTGAAATCTGTTATGGCTGTTTAAGTCTCCACGTATAATATATGGGCCCGTTGCATCTTCAGCTATCTTTGTCAAATTCATAATCTCCAGTTCTCCACAGAAGTTGTATATATTTCAGAAGATTCAAATCCCCTGTCTACGCATCCTTAACTAGTGATTTCATTACTATAACAGTTTTTTCTCTTTCTTTTCTTTCTGCCGGCTGTTTCTTCTTCTAACTCTGGCAGGTCCACCCTGTTCTTTTCCTAACCTACAACCAGTCTTCCCCTCTATCTCCTGCATCATTTTCTAGACTGGTTTCAGGTTGGGTTTTTTTTTTTTCTTTTATACCTGACAAAGCTTAACTCAGCTGCTTACCAGCCCTATTCTGGATCTCACCAGATGTCTTATAGCCCCCAGGTGCTGCCCTGCACTCTTAATTGATCCAACTGAGAGCACCTGAACTGAAACAGGAGCGCTGAGCCCAGAGTCATTTAATGGGTCATTGTAGATTTATCTACTGCCGTGTAGATTTATCATAGTTTACTAGATAAGAGTTGGATATACAGTGACTCTTCATGCACCATAAGTGAAGCGTATTTTACTGTAGGCCCTTGAGTTATTTTATCCACTAAGTGTGAATGAAAACACAATTATAGGAGACTTTCACAATTTGATTGGAATAATTCTCCATGATTGAAATCCTTTACCACCACCACCACCACAAGAACTAATGCTGGGAAAAAGCCTAGCAACTAGATAAAGAAACAGACAAAGAGGAAAGAAGGAAAAAGAAAAAGACAAAGACAAAAAGGAAAAGAACTGAAGCTGGAATTATCATTATCTGGGGACTCCCTATGGGGGAACCAAGCCTTCACCCTTCTCTTTCTCAGCCTGTCCATCGCTCCAGGCAGCAGTCACAGATGTTGGCAATGCTGGCAAATCTACTTAGCTCTGCAGGTCCAGTTCATTGTTCTGCAAATCTCAGAGTATTAGGTTAAGTGCTATTTCAGTACATAAACATAGAGAGGCCATTGCGACAGTTCCACTAGGAAAGTCCCTGGCTCTGTTTGGCTCTGCTGCCCTCAGTCAGTCCCTCACATCCAGAATTCCTTAGACTAATTTAGATTCCTTTAGGCCTATTTTCTACCATTCCCCAATTGTGCAAGGGAGCCTGAACTGATCTCTTAAAGTTAGGCTTGGAAGGAATAGATTTTTATTGGTAAATGTCAGTAAGCATCACTTTCATCGTACACACACAAACGGACAAAAACATATTTCCATCAATGATGGACAAAGTACAAAAAATTCTGCTTGAGAACTTATTAAAATTTGAGTTAAAGATATTTGCTTTGTATATCTTGACATGTGATGTTGACAATTTGTTTTAATGGTTATAAAGTTTTAACATTTTGAATCTCCACATTGACTGTCATTAAATAATTATTGTCTGACCTCCCTATTGTCTACCCCCAACAAATTTACTACAAATTTTAATAGATAAAAATTAAAGAGAAGCCCTTACAGTGCCACCACTCACTACCAAAGCATTATAGGTAGCAGGGGGTTACCCCTTAAACCATTCAGAGAGTGAAGCTGGTGCAAACACAGAGGGTCACTTACTGAGCAGAGCATCTCCCTGGGAGCACATGACTCGAGTGCTCCGGGATCTGCATCATCAGCCCATTGGTCTCCAGATGGAGTTTGAGGTGTTTGGTTCTGACCTATAGCAGCCGAAATGGCCAGGGACTGGTCTGTCTGAGGGATGACCTCTCCCTGTACTAGCCTGCCACAGCTGCAGTCAGCACGAGCACTGGAGCTTATCCCTCTTGTTATAAAATAAAGAGGGGGCGGCTGGCAGGGCGTTCTGTGGTATGGTGCTGGGACTCTGGAATCTGCTCCACTGCCCATTAGTCTGAACTAACCTGAGTCTGGCAACCTTCCGGGCACGCTGCAAAAGACACCTGATCAGGGTTTTGGAGAGAGCTGGTGGTGGGAGAGAGATGTTTGCAGTTGGCTGACTTCTTTGAATAATTATTTTAATGCTGCTGGGGGTTTGTTGTAGTGTTAATTATGGGTTAGGGGTCTGAAGATTTGTGTATTTCTTTTAAAAATGTAAATAAATAAAATGGTTTCTCTCTCCTGTCTTGAATCAGGAATCACTTTAGAGATACACACTGAGCTCAAGGGACGGGGGGCAGAGAATGGACATAAACAGATTCTCATTTTATTGTCTGCATGTTTCTGTCTCCTCTAGGTTGAGGTGTTGTGGTCTCAAAGCTGCTTGTTGTGGGGATCTCTCCTCTGCTCTCAGCACCGGCCAGCTCCACCTGACAGAGCTGAAGCTGGGGGATAACAAACTGGGGGATTCCAGAGTGCAGCTGCTGTGTGAGGGACTGAAACATACACACTGCAAACTGCAGAAACTGCAGTAAGTAACAGCTGGTTTCCATTAGTTGGTGCCTGTTAACATTGTGGTGTTGTGAGTTACACTTTTCTTTCCAGATTCACAATCCTACAGTGCTTGGAACCCAGCCATGGACCAGCCCCACTGATGGCAAAGAACACAGACCAGTGATGTTTAAAGCAGTTACATTTTACTAGTTAGACAATTGAATAAAGTAGTGGGCTTAACCCCTGGCCCCTGTTCAGTAATGCAGAGCATCTGGGCAACTACCCTAAAGGGATCCTGACACAGGGTCGTCCTTGGGTGGTACAAAGCAGGGATAGCCAACTCATTGGCATCCTCCCCCACCATCTCCCCTGTCTCAGCCTAGGGGCTGTGGAGGAGCATGAAGGTGTATGTCAGGGGTGGGGCAGAGTGCCTGGTGCTCCACCAGATCAGAGCAGCTGGGGTAACATACAGGAACCTCAGGGCTGCTCTAAGTTAGACCAGAGGCCATTTTGACCCCCATCTGGCCCTGGATCAGGGGAGCACAAAGGTGGCTTAGAGCCAATTTCTTCACCTCCAAGTCTTCTCAGCAGTGCTGAGTGAATTTGGTACATCTGAGAACACAGTCCAGCGTCTTCTACGGCCTAGACGCAGCATGTGACGATGTTACTAAAATGCTGCACTCTTCTCCAAAACTGGCTGTACACAATAAATATTAATGTGTTTTCCACGAAGGGGCTGGGACACTCCCCTCCGCCCCCACTCATTACAAGTAGTTTCAGGCCACATCTGCAGTGTCCTTCCAGCTACTAATAACAAAGCTCATATAGCAAGTGTATAACTGAAGGTGCATCTACACTTCGAGCTGGGGATGTAATTCCCAGATGGCGGAGACGTCTGACGAAACTAGCGGGCCAAAAATAGCAGTGTAACCACGGCAGTGTGAGTGGGGGGAGGGGCTAGCTGCACTGAGTACATGCCGAGTGTCTCAGACCGGTACGTACATGGTGTGGCCAGCCGCTCTCACCACCACCGCTGCACCCTTATTTTCTGTGTGCTAGTTCAATTAGAGCTAGCCTGGGTGTATCTCCTACCGCTGGGACCTGCACCCCCAGCTGAAAGAGCAGATGGAGCCTGAGATCCTGGTGTGGCCGAGCATAACTGAGCAGAGGAGACACTGAGGCCCTATTCGTAGCTGTACGCCCCGGCTTCCAGCACCTTCTGGCCCCTGCTTCTGGCACCTCAGCTTAACTCTTGGTGGAAGCAGAGATGCCAACTCTCCCTCATTTTTAATAATCCTCCCAATTTTTACATTTTTACACCACCCCTGTGGCAGTGCCCAGACTGTGCGGTGAGAGTCTGATCAGACACAAGCCATGGCAATGTTGAACAAAGTTCAGGGCATTGCTGGAGTCACTGCCCAAACCACCGGCTTCGTGTTGCGCTGTAACCAGGGCCGGCTCCAGGCACCAGCAAGCAGATGCTTGGGGTGGCCAAGGGGAAGGGGCAGCACGTCGGGCTCTTTGGCGGCAATTCGGCGGCGGGTCCCTCGGTCCCTCTCGGAGGGAAGGACCTGCCGCCAAATTGCCGCCGAAGAAGAAAGCTGCACGGCTGAGCTACCGCCGATTGCGATCGTGGCTTTTTTTTTTCCCGCCGTGTGGGGTGGCAAAAACCCTGGAGCTGGCCCTGGCTGTAACTACCCCATGGGGACCCTGCTGGATCATGTAAACACGCTTTAGGTACCTAGATCATGTTGGCAGCAGGGTCCACATGGGATGTAAGAACGACATACGCAGCATGTGGCTTTGGTGTTGAATCCAGCACACCACACCCTCTGACAATGGCTGTGGCTTGCCTCCTGTCAGATCCTAACTGCACTGTGTGGGGGGAGAAGCTGGAGGGCAGGAGGAGGCAGTGGTGGAGGAGAAGAAAGGGAACAGGACAGAGGAGAGAGAAGAAGAAGAGAATCATCCCAGGAGGGGCCCAGGCTCAGGACTGGCCAAGGCAGTTAAGGGCCCTAGGTGGCATAGGAGGGCAGCTTTCCTAGCACCAATCTTCCCTTTCTCCCATTTTGGGGGTGGAGGGTCATGGGTGCAATGGGGGGAGTAGCCCCCCCTTGGCCATAGGCAGGGAGGGGAGTGGGGAGAGGTCCTAGTATCTGTAGGGGAAGGGTGCGGGGAGAGATGTTCTAGTTTCTGGGGGAAGAAGTGCCCATGGAAAGGAGTACCCTCAGGGGCTGTCATGCCAATGGGAGCATTGTGATGTATCTGTGAATGTCCAGAGTAAAGAAACTCCTTGTAGACAACACTGACATCAGGGAAGGGAGCAAAAATAAGCACTGCTTCCTCGCTGTATGTCTCACTCCCACAGATTGCGGGGTTGCAATTTCACAACTGCGTGTTGCGGGGAGCTCTCCTCTGCTCTCAGCACCAGCCAGACCCTGACTGAGCTGGACCTGAGGGAGGAAAAGCTGGAAGATTCAGGAGTGCAGCTGCTGTGTGAGGGACTGAAACCCCAGAATGCAAACTGCAGAAATTGTGGTAAGATAGAGCGGGGTCCCTTTAATTTGTGTTTGTTAACATAGTGCCATGATTGAGTTCTTTTGACTAGAATCACAGTGTTACTGTCCATGCCCCCTGTGACCAAGTGCCTGGGATGGACCACACTGTGTGAGAACGCCACACTGAGGGCAGGTTACAAGGGCAGACAATTCCCCCAAACTGGTGGTTTATTCTATAATTAGATTCACCAAGACAATAATAAAAAAGCTTATGCAGTACCACACTGGTTAACCAGAAGCCAAAGACAGTCCCCTTTAGGCAGTCCAGTCCTTGGCTCCCATCCAGAAAAACAGGTCTAATATAGTGAGGGGTTATTGAAAACCTAATTCACCATATGTGAGGTTCTTACTGATCCCAAAGGATCCGACACTTACCCCCAGTTCAGTCTGGATCTCAGATCTTACCCAAATATCCTGCTGTCAACCAATCCTTAGCAAACTAACTAAAGATTTATTAAAAAAAAGAGTAGAGTTAAAATGGCTACTAGATCACACACACACAAATGATTGCAAAGTCCTTGTATCAGGTTTGTAGTAACCTCCAAAGGATTGAAAGGTCCTCAGTCCATAGTCCACAGAATTGCAGTAGGAAAGAAGCAACATAAAGATGTCTCAAGTGCCTTTTATCACCTCTGCCATGAGCATGGGAAGTTACTGGTAAAAGATGAAGTCATGGGTCACATGTCTTCACCACGTGTCCTTTCCTGGTTTGCTGAATCACAGGGGCAGGCACTGGCACCTCGCTGTCTGAGGCATCTGCAGGAAGAGCTGTCTGGGCGGGATACATTTCTTCAATGGCCCGTTGTGAGAGTGGAGTGTCCTTAGTGGGCCATCAACACATAGCTGTCCAGCTGTGATGTAAATCTGTCTAGGGGGTGTTACTCTGGAACAAAACACATGTTTGAGAGACAAATCATAGCCAATATTCATAACTTTAGATACAAAGACGATACATGGATTTAACCCGGATAATCAGACTTGATAGATTGTAACTTTTCCATTGACACCTTACATGAAAACACTTCATACAAAATTTGTCGCGATTTTATAACAGTGGTAATATCAGTGATATAAATGGTCATCTTTAATCATACAGCATCACACCTCAACTCAAGAAATAGCTCTCATTCTTCTCCCACTGCTATATTGATGTAGTTTACTTATTTAAAAGTTGGATAATATGGTGTATTTTAGTGCACTCTAAGCAGGGTATTGTCCGGTCCATGAGATGAGCTCCCTTGCAGGTAGAATTTCCAAGATGTGATAGAGCCATTCACCAATCCTTTGTACTGTGATGTTCTTCAATGGCTCATTTTCTCTTGATAGGACTCCTGCCTGGGGAGGGGAGGAGGTCAATTCCCATGCCTGGGTTCACAAGTTCAGAGCAAACATTTTCAAAGTTGTAACAGGAATGCTGGAAACTCCCTAGAAGTGTGTGTGTAGGGGGTCACCAGCGCCTGAACTGTGGCCCCACCCCCATGCCACCCTTTCCCCTTGAGGCTCCACCCTTGTGCCTCCTCTTCCCCCCCGCCCAAGGCCCTGCCCCCTGCACGCTCCTCTCTGCCCCCTCCTCCTCATCGCTCGCCTTTAGGGCTGGTATAAAGCTGGAGGGCAAAGCTCTCCCACTTCTAAAAGTGATGGGGCTGTTGCCCGCCCTAAAGGGCTTGAGGGGACAACAATGGTTTGTTGCCCAGTGTGCTTGGCACCAATAAAGACACCGAGGGGAGAAAGCAAGCCAAGTTTATTTTAGAGCTTTGAAATGGCACTAGGAGACCATTATGTTTTAAATTTAGTGCAACAAATACAAACAACTTTTACCTTTTATACTTTAAACTGTTTGCATACATTTTTTTGTTTGGCTGTTTTTTCTTACCCCTTTCTTTTAGATAACTGTTACAATAAGCTTTACATAAGCTTGTGAGAAAACTTTCCCAGTCTTTGCGACCTTGAGTTAGACGCCTGCAAACTAACTACCCCTTTTTTTTCCCGCTCCTTATTTTTATTATTTTTGCTAGTGTGAGTGAAACTGCAGCCATTTGCTAAAAAGCTGACATTACATTTTTGCTTTAGCCTACTTTAGAGCATGTAAGCAGTTAGCATAGAAGTAGGTGAGAGTTTTTAAGATGGAGTTACTGTGGTTTACAGACCCAGAGCAAAAGAGCTTTATTGGCACTTTTGGCCTTTTACTTTTTCGAGTTACCTCGTAGCTATGCCTAGTGGACCCCAACAATTTCTTCTTTGAGAATACTTAACAAACCTTTGTTAGAGTTTTTTTATACTTTAAAGACAGAATGCGATTAAGCTTTATGCAATTAGGATTATTAATAAGAGAATATAAAGGAACCTTTGGGAAGGGGGACGTACAAATTTTACATATGAGCACTTTACAGCAAATGAGCAAAAGAACAAGAACAAAACATATTACCACACCTGTGAGCAAGATGCGAACAATGCTTTTCCTTATACCCACTAGTTTTCCTAAACCAGGTAGCCAACCCCATAGGGAATTTAAAATAGTGGGGTTTTTTTTGGGGGGGGGGCTTTTACTGGTTAAAGGCCCGTTTAGCTGACAAGATGTGCTTGTTAATGTTCTGTGAAAACTTTGGGACATAGGTACAACACTTTTTTTAATAAGGGCACATACAACTACAACAACCCAAATACCCAGAAGATAAGAAGAATTGTTGACACCAAACAAGTTAAAAAATAACAAGACCAAATACATAGGCCAGGTTGGCCTTTTGTGAGAAAATAAAACCAATGCTCAGGGTTTTTGCGGGGAGTATGCTCTGACTGTTTAGAAAGATTACAACGCATTTTTAGTGACCCTTACTGTTTTTTGAATAACAGCTTAAGTTTCAAATTGTTGTTAGCAGTCTTCTCCGCAGGCTGGACAGTTCACTGTTTAGGAGTGGGCACTGCTTTTAGTTGAGAGTGATGAATTTAGTTTTTGTGTTTTTTGACCTTTGCCGCTGTATGGGTGACAAGCAGGATGGTGTGGGGTTCCTTTCACTTTTCTTGGAGAGGCTTGTTCTTTCAGGTTTGTACGAGAACGGAGTTATTAGGCTGCAGGGAGTGGACCCGGGGTATTTAGCAGAAGAGGCTGTGAATTTTTGGTGTACCTGTGAAGAGAAGAAAGAACAGCAGACAGAGAGCACATGTACTGAGACAAGAAACCACACCCCATTTTCCATTTCCCTGCCAGAACTGGGGTACCATTTATAGGCCATGCTTTTTCAAACATAATCTTGAAGGAACTAAGCCCTATTCTACCCTTAGGGAGAGCACGAATGCGAAGTAACACAAGGGGCAAAGCATTAGGCCACTTAAGAGAGGCCTCCTGACAGACCTTTGAGAGGTGTTGCTTGAGTGTTTGATTTGTGCGTTTTACTACTTTACTGGCTTGTGGTTGCCAGGGTGTGTGGAGTTTTCAGGGGATTTGCAGAGCACTTGATATTTTTTGAACAATTTGAGATGTGAAGTGTGTTTTATTGTTAGATTTTATTTACTGAGGAAGGCCGAAGCGAGAAATGATTTTTTTGACAAACTTAAGAGCCACTGTTTTGGCAGTGTTGTTACAACATGGGAAGGCCTTAGGCCATTCGCTGAATTGATTTACTAAGACGAGAAGGTACCTGTACCCTTGGGTTCTGGGAAACTTAGTAAAGTTTATTTGCCACACCAATTTTGGGCCTGGGGTAGGTTTTAGGGTGGCTGGTGGCACTGCTACTCCTGGTTGAGGGTTATTTTTTTGGCAGATTAAACATTTAGCTTGTACCTGTGATGCTAGGGGTTTAAGTTTAGAGGTTAGAAAATATTTATTTATAAGCTGGGTAAGAGCCTTTTTGCCTGCGTGTGTGGTTTGATGCAGTTTTTGCAACACCGGTTGAATTAGGCCCTTGGGCAGGAGGATTTTTTTTGTGTGTGGAATAAA
This sequence comes from Trachemys scripta elegans, assembly GCF_013100865.1. Classification (NCBI taxonomy): domain Eukaryota; kingdom Metazoa; phylum Chordata; order Testudines; family Emydidae; genus Trachemys; species Trachemys scripta. The sequence goes on from NC_048301.1 coordinate 114,458,663, forward strand.
GCCATTCCTTCTTTTTCTGGAGACCAAGACTGTTAGCCAGGTTTCTGTCCTCTTGGGAGTACTGAGGGGCTGCAAGCTCACCCACTGATGGGATGAGGGCATGCATTTGGGCATTTTTTTTAGTTGCTGATTTTAAGGTAGCAGCTTGCTTAGCTTTCCTGTTTGCTCTGGCATTACCCTTGGTTATATTTTGATTTTTCCTTTGATGGGCTTTGCAATGCACCACCACTACTGCTGAGGGGAGTTGTACCGCTTTTAAAAGCCGGAGAATTTGAGACCCATGCTTGACCGGAGAACCTTGGGCTGTTAGCATTCCCCTTTGCTTCCACAAACCAGCGTGAGCATGCAATACCCCAAAAGCATACTTTGAGTTAGTAAAGATATTAACCCGTTTGTTTTTTGCCAGCTTGAGTGCACGAGTCAGGGCCACTAGTTTAGCAAGCTGGGCAGATGTTTTTGCCGGTAAACTTTTAGCTTTTACGGTATTATGAAGAGACACAATAGCACAACCAGCCCTTCTTTGCCCATTCACAACAGTACTACTACCATTTGTATACCATTTCAAGTTAGCATTTGGGAGTGGCTGATTTTTTAGATTTGGGCGGCTAGAGTAGTGTACATTTATGATTTTTAGACAGTTATGTTTTTGCTTTTTTGTTTCTGGTAGCAGGGTAGCTGGCTTAAGGGAGGGACAGATTTGCAGGGTGACTTTAGGATTTTTTAACAGCTTTGCCTGGTACTGAGCAACCCGAGCCTGTGTGAGCCAAAGACCACCCTTAGTGTTTAGCAAGGCTTGGGCCATACGGGGAACATACACTTGCACAGTTTTTTTCAGTGTTAGCTTTTTAGCTTTCCCAAGCACTAGAGCAGTAGCTGCGACCGCCCTCAAACAGGCGGGCCATTTCTTTGAAACTTGATTTAGTTGTTTAGAAAAGTATGCCACAGGACGTTTTTAGGCACCTAATAGCTGGGTAAGCATTTTTAAAGCTACCCCTTTTCGTTTATGCACATACAGTTGGAACGGCTTAGATATATTGGGCAAACCCAGGGCTGGAGCTTTTATTAGCTTTTTTTTAAAGATTTTAAATGCCCTGTTCGCTTTTGGGGACCAGTGAAAGGGGTTATGATTTGCTTCCTTAACACATTTATACAGTTTAAACTTTGGAATTCATATTTTGCAAAAACCTGCCATGCCCAGGAATGCCCTAAGCCATTTACGGTTGCTGGGGATGGGAACTTGGCAGATAGCCTTTTTTTGTTTTGTTTTGTTTGAGAGCTGTTTTTTTCCCTGCCTGATGTGAAATTTCATATATTGAACCTTTGAAAGAGCAATTTGGGCTTTGCTTTGAGATACCCTGTATCCTTGCAGTTCAGTAAAGTTTAGGAGACTTACAGTAGCTTTGAGACAAGGGATTAGACCCACAGCAGCAATTAACAAGTTATCTACATATTGCAGCAGGAGGGCATTGTTTGCATTATCCCACTCCTCCAAGTTTCTGGCCAAAGCCTGTCCAAACAGAGTGGGGGAATTTTTAAATTTTTGAGCCAATACTGTTCAACAAAGCTGCTTTTTAACCCTTCATTTGTCTTCCCATTCGAAGGAGAATATCTCCTGAGACTGGGTGTCAACTGGAATTGTGAAGAAAGCATCTTTTAAATCTAGGACTGAGAAATGGGTATATTGCCCCCCTATAGAGGCCAACAGTGTATACGGATTTGGAACCAGGGGGTGCAGAGTTTTAACCCACTTATTAACTGCCCTGAGGTTCTGTACCAGCCGATACATGCCATTGGGCTTTTGTATGGGCAGAATGGGGGTGTTTTAAGCTGACTGGCATTTCCGTAGTACACCGCACTTTAGGAACCGATTTATAGTTTCTTGTAGTTTTTTTTTGGCTTCCCTTTTAATCGGATACTGTTTGAACCGCAATGGGCTTTTTTTTGGGAGGAGCTGAATATGACAGGGGTTTGACGGTTTGCTTTTCCTGGGACCCCTGATGCCCAGACTAGAGGAAAAACCTGCTTTTCTCACTCACTCCACTCTGGGGCTTGCATAGCTGAGGGTTTAACTGCAAGGGTCATTATCCAAGCATTTTTAGGGGGTAAAGTGAGGGTTATATCATCTTGAGTGAAATGCAGGGTGGCACCTAAGCGACAAAGCAGGTTTCGTCCTAGTAGTGGTGTTGGACAATCAGGGAGGTAAACCAGCTTGTGTGATACAGTTCTGTTTCCCAAGGCACATTTTGCTGGGGCATATACTGGGCACTTGGTTTCTTTTCCTGTGGCACCCACCACAGTGAGGGAGCCTGCCACTGGCAACTGTAGGGGTTTGTTTACAGCAGTTCTTGCTGCTTTAGAGTCTATTAAAAAGTTTATATTTGCATCTTTCACCTGCACATTTACTTGGGGTTTTGGGAGTAGGATGGTCCGTTTCCCCTGACACCCCTAATTTTGATTCTTCGCTGCCATTATAGGGGTACCTTCCCTTTCAGGGCATTTATTTTTTTAGTGTTCCTTTTTACAGCATATGGCACACTGGTTACAACCCAGGCGCCTGACCTGGGGGCCAGGGCGTCCACATCCACGGCCTTTCATTTCCCGGCCCCTTTCACCTTTTTGTGGCCTTTTGTTGCCGCCGGCCTGCACCGCTGCTACCATTATTTTTACTTGCCTTTTTTTTTTCTTTTTCTCTCTAAGGCTATAAGCCCTGTTTGCAATTTTCAAAATTTGAGCCATAGACATTTTCACTAAATTCTTCTTTTTTTGCAATTTTTTTTAATATCAGGGGCCGCACGGCTGGTGAAGATACCCTTTATAATTGCCTTAGTTGCCTGATTATCTGGGTTTGCACTAGTAGTTTGCCTGATGGTATCCCGAATACGCTGCAGGAAAACCCCTGGACTTTTTTTCGGGTCCTGGATTAGTTTATAAGGCTTAGCCCAATTGTTATGCCTGACAGCTGAGTGTCAGAGACCGTGCATAAGCAGTTTTTTATAGGAGTTAAGCAGCCTTAGATTTCCCTCCTTATTTGGATTTCACCGGGGGTCTCCTAGGGGGACAGCGACATCCGGCAAGGGCTTGCCTTCCCTATTCTCATTATGCCTTTTTTGTGCCTCCTCCCTGGCTTTGGCTATGACCTGATTTTGCTTCACTTTAGACAACAGGGTTTTTATAAGTATATTACAATCATTCCAGTTAGGCTTATGGCTAGCTAGACATTCTTTAAAGATAGAAATGAACTTGCTTGGATTCGTTGAGAATTCTCCTGCCTTTGCCTTAAAAGCAGCTAGATGTACAGGGTTAAAAGGTACATGGGAGTATACAGACACTATCTGTGCTGGCCGTTCTTGTGTTCCGGGATGGGCTACCACACTCTTAGTAATCAACGGATACAATCCCACTCTGAAGCCTGTGGGGGTGGAGGAGCGTCCCCAGGTCACAACAGATAAGTTCCCACTGGACTGTTCCTACCTTATCCAAAGGTCCGGTTCTGCACCGTCACCGTCGCCCTATCAACGGGACCGGTTCCCCACCGTCGCCCGCAGCTGCTTCTCCACTGTCTGTGTGCGTTGCACCGTTGTGCCCTCCGGGGTCGAGCAAACCACGTCTCTGCCGAGGCCCCCGATGAAGTCACCGGTGAGCTCTGGGCGTTGGTCGTCGTCGTAATCCATCGGCCACCAGGAGGGATCCGGGCAAGGCTAAATTTCAGCCTCGAGCCCACCCAGGGACGCCAAAACTGTTGCCCGCCCTAAAGGGCTCGAGGGGACAACAATGGTTCGTTGCCCGGTGTGCTTGGCACCAATAAAGACACTGAGGGGAGAAAGCAAGCCAAGTTTATTTCAGAGCTCTGAAATGGCACTAGGAGACCATCATGTTTTAAATTCAGTGCAACAAATACAAACAACTTTTACCTTTTATACTCCAAACTGTTTGCATACATCTCTTTGTCTGGCTGTTTCCCCTTACCCCTTTCTTCCAGACAACTGTTACAATAAGCTTTACATAAGCTTGTGAGAAAACTTTCCCAGTCTTTGCGACCTTGAGTTAGACACCTGCAAACTAATTACCCCTTTTTTTCCCCGCTCCTTATTTTTATTATTTTTGCTAGTGTGAGTGAAACTGCAGCCATTTGCTAAAAAGCTGACATTACATTTCTGCTTCAGCCTACTTTAGAGCATGTAAGCAGTTAGCATAGAAGTAGGTGAGAGTTCCCAAGATGGAGTCACTGTGGTTTACAGACCCAGAGCAAAAGAGCTTCATCGGCACTTTTGGCCTTTCACTCTCCCGAGTTACCTGGTAGCTATGCCTAGTGGACCCCAACAGGGCCATGGCCCCCTGGCCCTCCCCTCCCGTTCCGGTGACCCTGAGTTATAAAGCAAAGCTACATATTTCTTTATAGCATGGAATACAGACATTGTCAGGGAATCAATGCATGCAGCAACTGACAAGCGTTTCATAGAGTCTAAACACTAAATACATTCTTATAAGACTAGTACCAGTTTCCTTCAAAATAAACATACAGTTGAGCTGGTTTGGTTTCCAGCTATGAGTTTGTCGGTTCTTAGCTAATGCCTACGGCCTTGGCCAGAGCCGGCACTTGGTTTTCTGGAGTTAAACCAAGTCTGCAGCCCCACAACAGCTGCTGAAACCTCACCCTCTTTTAGAGCTGTGTTACCAAAGCCCTGTGGGGAGAGGGTATGAGGAGCCCCTGCAGCAACGAGAGCTGAGATCATGTTGCTTCCATGGAGAGATTCTGTGAGGGGGATTTTGCAGCCCCTGCTCCCTGTGAGCACTGAGTAACCCCACAGCGATCAATGGGACTGTCCATGTCAGTAAGTGCTCCCCGCCCTGAGCAAGGGCTGCACAATCCAGCCCTTTACGTGCAGAGAGGACATTGCTGTCCCTGCCCAGAGCTCACAGGGTGAGTGGGGCGTGGGGGGAGCAGGCCAGGCTACAGACTGCACCAGCGCTTCTCCTCCCCTCCCCCAAGGGAAAGGCACCTGCAGGCAGTGAGCTCAGCAGGCAGGGCTGCGACAGTGACAGATCCTGTGGGCCTGGCAGGCAGCTGGGACTGTGAGCTCTTTGGGGCAGGGACCGTCTTTGTGTTCTGTGGTTGTGCAGCACCCAGCACATTGAGGTCCTGGCCCATGATGGGGGCTCCTAGATACCACCACAATACAAGGAGTAATAATACTAAACCCAGTGGTGTGCAGCGCGCTGGGCCTCAGAGGGACTGTGGGCTCAGGCATCATGTCTGCAGAGAGAATTAACACCTTGTTTTCTTTCCTCATTTCTCCTTCAAGTTGGACTATCGCAGTGTAAACAACAAAACCCGGCCAGAGCTGGATGCTGTGAAAAACATAAAACCTGATCTGGTCATAGAGATTTTATGCAGCTGGCAGGTGCCAACCCCTGCACCAACATGGCTGTGGCCTGGCTGCCCTGCCACTAGCTGGGACAGCAGTTAGGGGGTGGGCAACACCTGCCCCTTCTAAGAGCAACTCCACCATTACCGGGGACTTTGTCAACATATTTGAGCATCTATGGTAGAGGGGCTGGGTAGAGATTGTCTGGGCCAACCCTCCTGCCTCAGGGTGAGAGACTCAGGACTAGGAGCTGGGTTTGCTCCACTACTGGGCTGACCTTGGGGGCGGTAGCTGGTTTGTGAGGGAATGAGCAGGAGGGAAGAAGGGGGTCAGGGCCCAGTGGAGGGAGAGACGTGAGATCATGAGACAGAGGGGTCTGGTAACCTCCCTTCTCAGTCTGTGTCAGTGCAGGGGGAGACTCAAGAACCATCCTTGGAGCCACTGGGGAATTTCCATTCTGCTACAATGGTTCATTCACTATTATATGTATATTTACAAGGGGTTTTATAATTTTACACAGTTCCACCACTATTAAATTGGCATTTTCTGCATTCATCTCCAACATTTTATTTATCCCAGATGTACCATTTGTGTGTCAGTTTTGCTGGAGGCCCATAAAGATCATGAATCAAGAACTAATGTTGCCATTTAGAGTTTGTATTTCTTGCCATAGTTTGTGCTAATGCACAAGAATTCTCCCATTCCTCGGGGCTAGGGGAGTCCTCAAGGATAGTTCCCAGACATTCTTTTCATTGTTCCCATTTCCTATTCATTATGGTCAACATTGTAATGATAGTAGGAACCCAAGTTACCCACAGTGTTGTACAGGGGTGGAGAGAAGGGAATCTTTATGCGATGAGTCTTATCATCAGAAGCACACATAGAATCATAGAAGATTAGGGTTGGAAGAGACCTCAGCAGGTTATCCAGTCCACCCCCCAGCTCAAAGCAGGACCAACCCCAACTAAATCATCCCAGCCAGGGCTTTGTCAAGCTGGGCCTTAAAAACCTCTAAGGATGGAGATTCCACCACAGACTAGGGCACTTGGAGACAGGCTAGCAACCCCACAACAAGGTAAGAGTTCTGTGGTTACTTAAGAAGTCCAGCATCTTTTCTTCTTATAATAGCAAGCTGGGAAGAGCTACTACAATGCTTTTGGAAGCCTGTGCAGGGAAAAGGACAGTTTGGGCAGCTGGGAGAAGGTTTGTTTGTTTTCTGTTCTCTATGGTCTCCCAGATTTTTCAGCAAGGTGGTGTGGGGGGCAATAAAGGACCCTGAAGCCTCAGGTGGGACTGGAGAACAAAGGCACAGGTCAGGGGGATGGTAAAGAGGTAACAGGACAGATGCTGCTGCTGTGGTTAGGCCTGATGCACAGCTAAGCTGGCAGTTATAAGTGAAAACACCCACCTCATAGCCACTGACTTGCTCACTCAGATATAACACATCTGCAGGCTCCATTACACAAAGATTGAAATGTCCCCAAACACACAGACTATGGGCTTGAGTGAGACACAGAGAGCTTGTGTTTGTGGGTTTAGCCTGAGCAGGGAGGCAGGAGACGACGGGGCTTTCCCTAGCTCTGTGCTAACGAGTAGTAGAAGAAAAGATAGATTTTAAAAGCAGGACATTTGTTGCGGGTGGCTGGGCAAAGTGGAGTTCTGTAGTCCGAAAACCCCTTGACCAAATGAGTCCAAGTTTCAACCACAAACTCCACGCTGGGTCCTCGGCAGGGCTAGCAGTTTTCAGGCCAATCTGCCAATGCACATGGATTTTAAAGCACTTGGAAAAATCAGCTGTAAACTGCAACAGAGCCTTGCCTATGGTGCAGCTCTTGTCACCCCATAATTGAAAAGGGGTCTTTGGAGGACTCCTAAACTACTTTTCAAGGGTGACTACTGTGATGTCCCCCAGGGTACAATCTGGATTGTAGGACAGCTGTACCCACTTAATTCTCCAGTCTGGTGTGCACTATGCCTCGCTTTGCTGTATGAGCTGCCACTCTGCCACTCACCCCAGCCTCCAGCATGCAAGTCACCCCCAGACATACCAGGGTGCAGTGCCCAGCCAGTCTTGAATTACATATAGGGCAACACCTGTATATCCCTAGTCCCAGCCTTGCACCCCAGAAATGTACCGCGTTGTACTGCTCAGTAACTTACTGAGCAGCACCAGCTCATAAAGCCCGGCATTCCATCAAAGGGAAATGGACATGTACCAGCCTGTGTAATCCGAGTAGATTCCCCAAACACTTCAACCAAAACACTACGGGTTTAGATGAAATATAAAACAGATTTGTTCCTATAGAAAGATAAATTTTAAGTGATTAAGTGGTAGTGGCATGGAAGATCATAGTTGGTTACAAAAAGGAAATAAAAGATAAAATCACAACCTAAATCCTAAATTTACCAAGTTAATAATTCTAAAAACAAAAAGATGTCTCTCACCCACAACTTCACATCAGTTCATGCTAACTGGAATGCCTTCTAGTTATGACCAGCCCGTCCCATTGTCTCACTGAAGATTTCTTTTTCTTCCAGACAATCTTGCTTCCTTGTGTAGAGATGGGGGAGGAGAGGCAGGTGAAGTGATGCTGTCTCTGTCTCTTATTTATACTCGTCTCCTTGTACTGGGAAAATCCATCTGTGTCATGGGGCTAGGCAGCCCCCACTGTCTGTGTGAACTGTCAAGTTTCCTTCATATGAATCGCAAAATCTTGCTTGCACCTTCTGTATACATGCAGCCCGATGTGTCTCTGGGGATGACGTGCAAGTCTTTTGTTTATATTCTCTGTTATTTCTAAGAGGTTGGACCATGGGCTCAGAACAGGCCTCAGTAACACACATGTAGCAAAATCGCATAACTTCATGTACATGATGATACACACATTTAAACAGGACAATGAGTTTCAGCAAATCACGACTTTTTAAGTGATGCCTTTAAGCTTAGTACAAAATATCATAACTATATTCAAGTGGTGAATATGGGGGTTACAGAGTGTTATTTTGAGGTACAGTATAACTATACCTATAACTATAACTAACTATAGAGGGGTGATACAGTGTGGGTGAGGTAATATCTTTTATTGGACCTAGTTCTGGTGGTGAGAGACAAGCTTTTGGGCTTACAGAGATCTCTTCTTGAGGTCGTAGAAGGGTGAGATGTTTCAGGGAGAGTCCCAGGAATATTGGAGAAGCTATTGGGTATAAAAAAATCTGGCCATGGATTTTGGCAGGCTCTGTCTGCTGCCAGGTGCTTCGAGTGATTAGTAATGCCTGGCTGAGGAGTGACTAGTAAGGAGAGTGCAGAGAAGGAGTCACCTGTCTTCTCCCAAATGCTCTTCATTTCTCCTGGGGGATAAGAAGTGCATCTTCCTTCTGAGTTAAAAATGTTTTTACTCTCTGAGGGCACATACATTTGCTTATTTCCATACTGAGGGCAACTTTACTTAGGAGTTATTAATTGGATTTTTCACTGTATGTGTATATAGCGATGGAAGCAGGCCATGCAGTAGTTTGTCCTGCTAAACCTGGATTGGTTTATATGGTAATTCCTCTCTTACAGGCTTAGGATGGAGCCAATAGATTGCTGGGCCACAAGGGCCAGATTCTTCCCTCAGTTACATCCGTGCTGCTCCACTGAACCATGGAAGTTACACGTGGACAAGACCCAGGATCTTCCTGGTAGCACAGGATGGTTCCTGCAGAAGCCAAAGGGGCTGCACAGGGGATAACTCAAGGTGGAATTTGCCCCTAACACACTCTGGTGAGTCTCCCCTGCACAGCCCCATGTCCAGACAACTGTGTCTGAGCAAAGCTGGTATGAAGAGCATATTAAACCTTACTGGGGAATTTCCCCCACTCTGTAGGTCCAATACTGCTGCCATTGGAGTCAACTGCAAAACTCCCATTGACTTTGGTGGGGCAGAAATGGGTTTTATGGGCCCGATCCAAAGCCCATGGGAAACCTGCAGAGAAACCTCCACATCCTACCAGCATCATTGTTTTCTGGGGATGGGACTGGGCTGGCTTGGTGCTTAGTCTGAAGATGGCTTTTTCTTCATACTCTGAACAGAAGCCAGAGTGAGCTGGGGGTGTGATAATTCATTCTCTGGCTGCTAGAACATCCCCAGGGTGCTCTGTGTTCTATGGAATCAGGAGGGGTGAGGTGGGGGCTTCTCTTCCAAACTGCAGCCAAAGAGCATGGGGCACTGCCAGAAGATGAGACCCAAGCTGCATTTTGTAAAGGATAGAGTGTGTGCCCAGCTCCATGGCTGTCCATCTCCAGATACCCCCAGTGAGCTTTGTTTCCTTTTTCATGCTCTTGTCCCTGATGGCCTTTTTTGTAACTAATCCATGGCCATGGGGATCTCTTCGCCATTGTGCAATGTGGAGGGTCACCCCGAGACCATGTTTGATTGGAAGCAGCATGTGACAATCACCGAGGCCTTGTGCAAACAATAGGTGGGGAGACAGCAGAGTCACAAAGCAGCTGAACAGGTTCTCAGATGGTAAAGTGAGGCCTCTCAAATCCCAGCCAGTGCTTGTAAAAAGCGGGCAAGGTCTTTGCAGGCTAAACTGTGAGTGCTGCAGTGGTGCAGATTCAGAGGATTTCCCCATGGCTGTGGCCAGGGAATGAAAGCTTTTGCTTAGAGACATGTTGATTCATTCAGATTTATTCAGCATTTGTGTAGGGAAATGTTTGGGACAATTTCACATGCAGCCAACAGATCCCTCTCACCCCCTTATGCTACTCTTCACATTCCCTCGGTTCAGGGATTACAAGTCCCCACTCTACTGCAGAGACTGGGAAGGAACAGAGGGGTGTGGGGGAGGGGAGTGGCTATAGGGGCCAGATCTTTGGCTCCTTCTGCTCCCCAAAGGAGCTTCTGTTTGCACTTCTGCATTTCTTGTCTGAAAACTGCTGGAGAATCATGATGGTGCAATGTCAGTGGTCATCTCCATGGGGAAGTTGCACAAGTTTAACTTAAATTAGCTTTCACAAAGGGAGGATGGTGCAGGGTCAGCGCACTGGCCTGGACATTGGGTGGTTGGTTTCAATTCTCTTCTCTGTGAGAGACTCCCTGTATGACCTTGGGCAAGTCACTTAGTTGCCCTGTACCTTAGTTTCCCCATCTGTAAAACAGGATAACAGCACTGCCCTACCTCAAAGGGGGGGTTGAGAGGAGAAATATGTTAAAAATATTGAGTTGCTCAGATACTCTGTTGACCTGCCAACATTAGCAAACAAAAATGAATATTTACATATATTTGCATACATCTGCATATTGCCTGTTTGCCCTACTCACACCCACTTGGCGCATTCCTTCCATCCATCCAACTGAGCATTCATTGCACACCCACTTTCATTCCGTCCTGTTCTTCCACCTACACGCTTATTACACACAAACTCTCCAGACACCACTTACTGCACCACCTACTCCTCCCCTCCCCCCCCCGCACCCTGGACACAGACAGAGCCACTCACTGTGCATACCCACCCCAGCCGTTTTATAGCCATCTTTGCCACCTGCACACACCCATTCACGCTCCATTCAGCGCACACATCACCCCACTCATTTCATGCACACGTCACCCGATACACATCACCCCCATTCATCCAGTGCACACGTCCCATCACCTCCTGGTGCAGCTCAGCAGTTGCCTGCACAGCTCCACTAAACCAACCCCCAAACTACACCAGAGCGGGATAGCACAGCCAGAGGCCTGGCCCGTTATAGGCAGATCCCTGGAGAAGGAGGGGGTTCCATGTGTTCAGTGCAAGTCTTATCCTTCCCTGTGAACACCCCAGCCCCTGGCTGCCGCCTCTACCCCCGTCTCCCAATTCCCTGGGCAAGAAACTGCCACAGACCTTGTCCCCCATGCAGGCCACGGGCTCCCCACCAGTATCTGGTCTCCCAAGTTTAATGCCTGGTTCCCTTGTCTCTGGCCAGAAAATTCCTCACTCCAGTGCCCTTCTATATGCTCCAACCAAGGGGTCACTCAGCCTGGTTCCCCCCAAGCCCCACCACCCACACCCCCACTTTCCCTGAGCTCCTAGCTCCCTGCTCCACCCCCACTGGTGTGGGCTGGACTTTGCCAGTGAGGCCCCCAGAATCCTGCCAGGGACTCCCAACCCCGGACCCCCTCTGTGCAGTGTGCGCCTCTTACCCGTCAGTTCTCCCATCGGCCATGCCCATGTGGCTCTGACCCACAGCTCTCATGTACCTGTGATGCTTCATGTACCTCTGCTGCTGCCTTCCCTCCCCGCCCCATGTGTCTGTACAGCCCCGTGCTGGGGGAGGTCAAGGGCGAGGTCAGGGAGGAATCCTGGGTTTTCAGAAGGAACACAGCACCTGCTGCCTCCTCTAGGTGTGTTATACACCCCCCGTGTGCGCCAGTCTCTGCAGGCTGGTGTCACGGCCCCACCTTTCCTGCCTTTTCCCCTCCATGGGGTGACCTGGAGGGAGCAATCTCTGCAGGGACTGCAATTGTGCCTGGCCTTACACAGCTGAAGGCAGGCAAATCATGGGCTGCTGCTAAGAGCGGTAGTGCCCTCCAGTTCTCCTCCCTCATAACCCCCCCATACACACACCTAGTGCCAGGTGGTGCGGTGGCTGAATTGAAAGCAAGGCAAGGAGCCAGCAAGGACCAAGAACACATGCAGCTGAGTCAAGCCACCCGAAAGGTGAAAGGGAAAATCAACATGGAAAGGAAGCAGCCTTTCAAGCTTGTTTTTTAGTTGTGTGCTCTCGCGCAGAGAAGAGGATTGCGCAACTCACTGCGGTGTGTGTGGAAAACAACAACCCAAAACACAAAAAAGCAGAAGCCACCCCCTAAAACACACAACAGGTTGTGCAAGTTGCAGGGGAAATGTCTTGTGTCCCTCCCTCTCTGTGCTCCTTTGTAACTGCCAGGCTCAACTGAACCCCCGGAGGACAGGGCAGCACTGAGGTGAGTGAAGGGTTAACACTGTGAGTGGGTTGCTCTGAGTTTCCCTTTCACAGGTGGTGTTTTCCTCACTCAGTGCAGACTCTGCAGGTGGGGCAAGAGGGAGCCAGCACTGCTCTTTCTGGTCCTGGGCTCTTGTCTCTATGTGTGGGTCTAAATAGTGAGAAAACAGAGGCAGAGAGAGAAAGCTGGCTCCCAAGTTCTGTCTGGCCTCTCCCTGTCTCACCATAAGTGCATCACGCTCTGTGTTCCTGTGACTCAGCTCAGTACAGCTTTGTACGGGTCAGAGGGTTGCCAACTTTCTATTGGCACAAAACCAAATACTCTAGCCCAGGGGTCGGGAGTGAGTGAGGGCTCTAAATGGCGGTGTGGGTGGGGCCAGGAATGAGGGGTTCAGAGTGTGGGAGGGGGCTCTGGGCTGGGGCAGGGAGTTGATGTGCAGGAGGAGGTGAGGGCTCCAGCTGGGGGTGCGAACTCTGGGGTGGGGCTGGGGATAAGGGGTTTGGGGAGCACAGGGGGGCCGGAGGTTGGGGTGGGGGCTTATCTGGGGTGCCTCTGGGTCAGTGGCACTCAGGCAGGCTCCCTGCCTGGCTCCTTGTCTGTTGCGCCCAGCCCATCAGAAGTGACCAGCTGCCAGCAGATCCGGCGCCTAGGCTGGGGGAGCAGTAGGCTCTGCTCCCTGGGTGCTGCCTGGATTAGTCTGTGGGGCAATACCCAGGGGAAGGGGCGCCATGGTCTGGGAGGGATGCAGGTCCTGGCATGGTGGAGACGGAAAGGTTAGGTAACGGCAGGCGAGACACCACCAGAGGAGGATGCTCCAGTGCTGGAAATGAGCTAATTTACAGACTGACCAGCAGGAGGTGCCATGACAGTGAGTGCGACCTTGTTACACAAAGGAAGAAGGGGAACTATTAATTAGAGGCTCGTAACGCTGTTAGACAGAGTAGCCAAGACTCTGCTTCGTGGGTTCAAGTAGGACCTGAAACCAGAGGCTCTCAAGGCAGCTAAAGACTTGCTATGAGGGAATCTGAGACAAACCAGGTGACTGAGGAGAGAAGAGAAGCCATCTGTAAAGCTGGTGGCTATCTGTCATGTTTGCCAATCAGGATACTGCGTTAGGCCAGCATAGTTACTGAGGGTGTATGTTTGTGGGAGAGAGGCTCACTAGGGGGAATGTGTTTTGTATAACTCTAGACCGCTTGTATAATTATTTCTCAAATAAACTGCTCTGTATTACAGATAAGGGATTTTGACTTTTCACTGGTACTGGTGAAAACGCCTACCAAACCATGATCCGTTTCAATAGCTCCCAAATAAGCATGTTTATTAACTATATACAGACATACAAGGCCTAGTTTAATACACGCTGCTCCTCTGACTAGTTTCTGATGGCTTCTAAAACAGAACAGTGATCACCACTAATCAGCTCACAAACTACTTAAAGGGGTTGTGATGGGTTGGATGATAGAAATCCCCTTGGAAACTGCCAACTGATGTGCCAAGACTACTACTGCCCCTGCTTTCCCTGCCAGCTTGGGACTCCATCACCCTGTCTTGCTGTGCCAGACACGCCAGTCTGCTCCAAACACAGACCCCAAAGCTGCAGACTTAACTGAAAGCAGCTTACAGATGTGTTCCTGTCTTTAACACTCAGATACCCAACTCCCAATGGGTTTCAAACCCCAAATAAATCTGTTTTACCCTGTATAAAGCTTATACAGGGTAAACTCATAAATTGTTCGCCCTCTATAACACTAATAGAGAGATTTGCACAGCTGTTTGCTCCCTCCACCCCAGGCATTAATACGTATTCTGGGTTAATTAATAAGTAAAAAGTGATTTTATTAAATACAGAAAGTAGGATTTAAGTGGTTCCATGTAGTAACAGACAGAACAAAGTGAATTACCAAGCAAAATAAAATAGGACACGCAAGTCTATGTCTAAGAAAACTGAATACAGATAAAAAGCTCACCTAGTAAGCTTCCATTTACAGACTAGTCTCCTTCTAGTTTGGGTCAGGGAATCACTCACACCCCTTGTAGTTACTGTCCTTTGTTCCAGTTTCTTTCAGGTATCCTTGGGGGTGGAGAGGCTATCTCTTTAGCCAGCTGAAGACAAAACAGAGGGATCTCCCAGGGGTTTAAATAGACTTTCTCTTGTGGGTGGAGACCCTCTCCTATGCAAAGTCCAGCTCCACGATTGAGTTTTGGAGTCACGTGGGCAGGTCACATGTCCATGTATGACTCCATTTTTACAGGCAGCAGCCATTGCTTACCTGCTACCTTGAAAGTCCTCATGTAGACTTCTTATGTGGATTGGACCCTTCCAAGATTCATGGGCCCTTAAGTGCTTCTTGATTGGGCCCTTAATTTGCACATTCCTTTCTCAAGAAGCTGGTGTGACAGACCCAGACCACTGGGGTACAGGAGTCTGGTAGAGGGCAAATATACTGATCACTGGATGAGTAGTTTTCTGTTCCCTGAGTGACCAGAGCAGGGGCTGCACTAGATTAATCAGGAACCTGCTAGAACCAATTAAGACAGGCAGGATAATTAAGACACCTGTAGCCAATTAAGAAACTGCTAGAATCAATTAGGACAGGCTAGCTAATCAGGGCACCTGAGTTTAAAAAGGACCTCACTTCAGTTTGTGACACGTGTGAGGAGCTGGGAGCAAGAGACGCAAGGAGCTGAGAGTGAGAGGGTGTGCTGCTGGAGAACTGAGGAGTACAAGCATTATCAGACACCAGGAGGAAGGTCCTGTGGTGAGGATAATGAAGGAGTTTGGAGGAGGCCATGGGGAAGTAGCCCAGGGAGTTGTAGCTGTCATGCAGCTGTTATAGGAGGCACTATAGACAGCTGCAATCCACAGGGCCCTGGGCTGGAACCCGGAGTAGAGGGTGGGCCTGGGTTCCCCCCAAACCTCCCAACTCCTGATCAGACACAGGAGAAGTTGACCCAGACTGTGGGTTCCACCAGAGGGGAAGATCTCTGAGGCGAGCAAATCCGCCAGTAAGTCCAGGACCCACCAAGGTAGAGGAGGAACTTTTTTACACTGGACAAATGCTTTACAAAGGCTATTTAAAAATCAAGCCAGTACACAACCAATATTCATAACTTCAAATACAGAAATGATGCATGCATACAAATAGGATTAATAGGTTCACTAGATCATAATCTTTACAGAGATATGTTGCATGGCATGTGTAGCATAAAATATATTCTAGTTATATCATATATACATTCATAAGCATATTCCTATGAAGCCTTATGGGGTATACCATCACAGGGTCCTCTACTCCTATATACTAAAATTCTTCTCCTTGGGTTGACGCTTTGATGTGGTGGAGAAGCTTGCGTATACTTAAGACCTTAAGAGCAATGTCGTCTGGAGAACGCAGAACAGCAATTGTTGCCCGAGAACTCTCAAGGTACAACATTGACATTGTCATTCTCAGTGAAACAAGACATGCAGATGAAGGTCACTTGAGGGAAGAGAGCGGTGGTTACATTTTATTTTGGAAAGGAAAGCCAGAAAGCGTTAGGCAAATACACGGTGATGGCTTTGTAATCGAGAACCTTCTAGTCAACCGCGTGACTGAGCTCCCCATCAGCATCAGTGAGCTCCTTACGACCCTCTGCATCCAATTGGTCAATAGTTATTTGCCACTGTTATCAGTGCATATGTACCAACACTTAATGCTGAAAAAGAACAGAAAGAATCCTTCTTCACTGACCTTGATACAATTTTTCATCCATTCCAAAAACAGATAAGATAATCCTCTTTAACACAAGAGTTGGCCAAGATTCTAATGTATGGAGTAGTACCATTGGGAAGGAAGGAGTGGGCAAGACCAATTCCAATGGCATCCTTCTATTCAGCAAATGTGCAGAATACAACCTTGTGATCACAAACAGAATCTTCCGACAAAATAACAAGTACAAAATGACATAGCAACATCCCTACTCAAAACAATGGCACCTCCTAGACTATGTCATTGTCAGAATACAGGATCTCAGAGATGTCCAAATCACCCATGTCATGAGAGGAGTCAATGATTGCTGGATTGACCACTGCTTGGCAAGGTCAGTCATGTCCATCAGGATTGCACTGAAACTTTGAAAACAACCCAAATCACACAGATGGCACTACAATATCCAAAGACTTCAATCCTCATTGCACCAAGAGAACTTCCAAATACTCCTCAGTGAAAAATTGGCCATATGCATACCTGGAAATGACAACAGAAATGTTGAAGAAGACTGGGAAACCCTAAAACAGACCATCTACAAGGCTTGTGTGAAATCGGTTGGCCTTGCTACCCGTCACCATCAGGACTGGTTTGACAATAACAACAATGAGATTACAGCCCTTTTGAACCAGAAGAGGAAAGCTTTCTGTGACTGGCAAAAAAATAACCACTATCAAGTCAGAAGCAGTGTCTTTCTACCAGCTCAAAGCTAAAGTTCAAAGGAGGATCCAAGAAATCAATAACAAATGGTGGGAGGACAAAGCAAAAGAAATCCAAATATTTGCTGACAGACATGATATGCGGAGCTTTTTTTGTGAGACAAAGACCTTGTATGGACCACGCTCATGTGGCCTCACACCTCTGAGATCCAAAGATGATAGTACCCATCTTAAATATAATGAATCCGTCAAAGAGCACTGGAAAGAACACTAGCAAAAGCTTCTAAATCTAACGACATCATGGACTCAATTCCTCAGCACCCAATCTGGGAAACTCTTGCCAACCCACTGACACCTGATGAGATCTGCAAAGAAATTAAACAAATGAAGGACAATAAAGCACCAGGTCCTGATGGCATATCTTCTGAAGTACTGAATGCAGGGGGAGAAACATTGACTAACAAGCTTAATTTCCTTAAAATCTGGCACACTGAAGAAATCACAGCTGATTTACACAATGCTGACATCATCACCATTTTCAAAAAGGTAGACAGGGCTGAGTCGACTGTGGCAATTATTGCCCTCCTCTCCATTGCTGGGAATATTCTTGCTAGAATCTTACTAAATCGCCTACTCTCCCTTGCAGAGGAAGTACTTCCAGAGTCCCAGTGTGGCTTCAGACCATCACGAGGCACCACCAACACGATTTTTGCAGTCAGGCAGATCCAGGAAAAATATCAAGAACAACACCAGGAGCTGTACATGGCCTTTATTGATCTGACCAAAGCCTTAGACTCTGTCAACCTGAGTCTCTGTGGAAAGTCATGTCAAAGTTTGGCTACCCAAGCAAATTTATCACCATTGTTAGACTCCTCCATGTCAGATGACCAGGGCTGCCCAGAGGATTCAGGGGGCCTGGGGCAAAGCGGGGGAGCTGCGGTACTTGTACTCACCTGGCGGTGGTCCGGGTCTTCGGCAGCGGGGGGGCCCTTCAGTTGCTCCGCGTCTTCGGCTGCACTGAAGGGCCCCTGGCCGCCAAAATGCTGCCTAAGACCTGGAGTGACTGAATGGCCCCCCACTGCCAAAATGCTGCCGAAGACCTGGACCGCTGCCGGGCCCCTCCAGGGCCTGGGGCAAATTGCCCCACTTGGACCCCCCTCTGGGCAGCCCTGCAGATGATTGCCTCTATCCTGTGCAGTGTCTCTACCTCTGAGCCCTTTGTCACCAAACTGGTATAAAACAAGGCTGTGTTCTGACACCCACCCTTTACTCTGTTTTCTTAGCAGCTATGAAAATACTAATACAAGACTGTCTACCACAGGGCATTGGCATCAAATATCAGACTGATGGCAACCTCTTCAACCTGTCTTGTCTCTGTGCCAGAACTAAAGTAACATCGGCCACACTAACTGAACTCCAGTACACAGATAACTGTGCTGTAGTTGCTCATTCAAGGAGGATCTAAAAACAGCCCTTAATTGCTTCTCTGAAGCTTACAAAAGCCTAGGACTAACTCTGAACATCAGCAAAACAAAAGTTCTTCACCAGCCAGTCCCCGGTCAATCATCAGACTCAGCAAGGAAGATCTACATTAACAAAGAAGAACTGGAAAGTGTAGAATACTTTGCCTACCTTGGCAGCCATTTCTCCTCCCTTCTTAGCAAGCCCATATATACCTGCAGTGCACACCCCTAGTCAACCCCTTACAACTTATGGTCATGTTCTTTTTCAGAGGATCATGAGTCTCTGTATCCCTTTTGTATCCCATGGGAGGGGAGAGGAGTGAAGTTGTGCTTAGGCCAAGGCCAGGCTTTACTTTGATGTTTAGTGTTTCTTATGCCTCCCCTCCCCTCCTTTGCTCCTCCTAACTGGGTGTTTGGCTTGGCTTGAGAGAGAAGCCAGGCAGCTTTCCAGTTTATGCTCATATATTACACTCCTCCATAACCTGTAACGCTTCAGCTCCATCTCTTATCTCTTCCCATTATACTAGCAAACCCATCTGGCCAAGCAGAAGCAACAGACAGTGTCCCTGCCCCCTGCCCACAACTCAGCATGGACATTCTCATGCCAACAAACAGGCCTATAAGCTATGGTCTGTAAATAACTCTGTCATTTCTTTTCTTAGTTATTAAATCTGTAGTTAATTTACTATAGAATTGGCTGTCAGTGTTGTCTGTGGTGTGAGGTCTAAGGTGTGACTTGCCCTGAGATAAGTGACTGGTCCTTCGGGGATGGAACAACTTGTGTATTTTATGATTTTTGGAGTAAAGCAACCATTTATGACATAAGTTTAGCTGACCAGGTTGGCAAGATAGACTGGAAGATAGACCTGTGTCGGACCAGAGAGATCCTCACCCTCGGCGAGGTCGTCTACTCCCCTCGCCCCAGGAAGAGACAAACATCATCTGATAGGACTGAGGGTAAGAAGAGACCAGCTCCTTCCTCAGTTTCTGAGGCACAAACAATACGAGTGCCATCGCCGACTCAGTCCGTGGCTTCAACGGCGTCTGATAAGGGGCACAAATCTGCTCCCAGACTGACTACCTCAGTTATTCTGAACTGCTGCAAACACACCGACCTCCATCCGTCCCCTCAACAATCTCTTGACCTCCAGAACCACATCCTGCGCAAATATCACTGGTGGAGTAGGAACTGGAAGGAGAGCAGGATGAGGAGGTACCTCTGGTCCTCCATTTTTCTTCATCTTCACCTGATGAAGCCATCATGCCACTATCTCCCACAGCGGCTGATGATTTATGTCACTTTCAGGAGTTGTTTTGCAGAGTGGCTGACTCCCTAAACGTCTCACTCGAAGAGGTCAAGGAACTGCAACATGAACTGATTGACATTCTTCATACCTCCTCAACAACAAAAATTTCCCTACCTATTAGCGGTGCACTACTTGAACCTGCAAACTTTCTTTGGCAGACTCCAGAGTCTATCCCCCCTACATGCAAAATCGCTGATAGGAAATATTATGTACCTGCAAAAAAAATGGGGGTGGGTGGGGTATTTTCACATACTGCCCCAAATTCTCTCATAGTCAATGCCGTGCAGGTGAAGGGCTGTCAATATCAATCCTGAAACAGCCATCCTGACCAAGATTGGGAATGTTTATATCTCCTGGACAGAAAATCCTATTATTAGTTTTCTACCCTCCAATTTTGAATTTCCCTATTAGGCCCTTCTGGCCAAATACAATTATAAACATTATTCTAAGCTGGAGATGCTTTGTCAGGATCTGCCAGAGGCAAAAATGGAACAATTCCTGCCCCTCATTTTGGAAGGTCACTTAATAACCCTCACAGCGTTGCAGGCCTCCCTGAACACAGCTGACACAGCTGCCCGATCCATTGCTACTGTGGTAGTAATGTGACATGCAGGATGGTTGCACCTTTCAGGATTCCCTAAGGAGGTGCAAAATACAGTTGAGGATCTCTCATTTGAGGAACAAAAACTCTTTTCTGAGTGCACGGACAACTCCTTACACTCACTGAAAACCTGCTGAGCCACTCTAAAATCCCTTGGTATTTATGCACCAGAGCCAAAATGAGATCGGGAAAATATCCGCTCCCTCCATGATCTCACCCTCAGCCATACTGCCTACAGCGGCAGTTTGACAACCAACACCGTCGTCACTGACATCCCAACAGATGCAGACAATCACCTGCACGAAGGGCACCGTCCCAAACACCGTCTAATAAAGCAGCAAATTTGAAGGTCTGGTCGAGGTCCAGAGAACTTTCTGTCTGCTCCAGGAGCCCCGACCATCTGTAACGCCATCTACACACCAATAATTTGGCAAATGCCTCATTCCATTTTTATCATCTTGGATGCTCATTACCTTGGATAGATGGGTTCTGGAAAGAATAGAGGAAGGTTACTCCATCCTCTTCCTAGCTATACCACCCCACCAACCCCCCTCCCTGTCCCTCTACAGGGACCCCTCTCACAAGCTCATCCTGGAGGGGGATCTGAGATATCTTCTACAACTGGGAGCCATAGAACTGGTCCCTCCACAGCACAGAGGACATGATTTCTACTCCTACCAATTCCTGGTACACAAGAAGTCTGGTGGTAAGCGCCACATCCTAGACTTTCGCAATCTCAACAAGTTTGTCAAACTACAACAGTTCAAGATGGTCACCCTATCCACCACCATCCCAGCACTGGAATGGGTGATTTGTTCTCGACCCCTGACCTACAGGATGTATACTTTCATATTGCAGTACACCCTGCTCACAGACTTTTCTTACCATTCATCATTGGCCATGGCCACTACTAGTACAAGGTACTACCCTTTGGACTATCCAGAGTTCTGAGAGTTTTTTTCCAAGGTACTCGCAATGGTCGCAGCCTTCCTCTGCAAACAGGCATCACTATTTTTCCATATCTAGACGACTGTCTTCTCAAAGCGTGATCCAAGATTGAAGCACACTGAGCGGTTCACACTACAATGAACCTCTTTACAAAAATGGGCCTCCTTATCAATTTCAAAAAGTCTGCACTAACCCCAGTGCAAATACTGGAATTCATTAGTGCTCTACTCAATGCCAAGTGGGCAAGAATGTTTTTACCACCTCACAGGTTCATAGTGATAACACCACTAGTCTCAACTGCCCAAGCATGCCACCAAATCCCAGCACATATATGCCTCCAACATCTGGGACATATGGCTGTGGCTATGTTTGTGAGCAAACATGTGAGGCTGCACATGCAGTATCTTCAGGGCTAGCTCGGTATGGTATATCTTCCTCACAAATACAGCATGCAAAAACTCCTGTCCATGCCAAACCAGGTCAAGGACTCGCTACTGTGGTGGATGTGCCCTGACAATGTCTGTGCCGGGGTCCCTTTTCTTCAACTTCCACCTGCTGTGATATTTACCACTGATGCTTCCCTCCTCGGCTGGGGAGCGCATCTATGTGAGTACACTATACAGGGCAGAAGAATGCCCACTGAGTCCACCTTACACATCAACCTCCTGGAACTAAGGGCGGTCTGCAATGCCTGCCGACATTTCCTATTAAACTGTACAAGTAATGATGGACAACCGCGCTTGCATGTATTACAATTCCCTATGCTAAGAAGCGATCAAGCTATGGAATTGGTGTATCCACAATGACACCTCCATCTCTGCTGCATCTCTCCTTGGACATCAGAACACCATGGTGAATATGCTGAGCAGAACCTTGTCACATGAGCATGAATGGCAGCTCGACATGAGAACAGTCTGACCCATATTCTGTCGATGGAGTCACCCCACCATAGACCTTTTTGCTACTCACAAGAACACACACTCTCCTCAGTGCTGCTACAGAGCAGGCCTGGAACAGGGATTCACTAGGGGATGAATTCCTTATGAACTGAAACGTGACACTTCTCTATGCCCTCCCTCCCTATCCCCTCCTGTTCCGAGTCTTACGCAAGATACAGGAAAATCAAGCTCTAGTTATACTAATAGCACTGACGTGGCCACAACAAGTCTGCTTCACATGATGCACTCTCAACCTATAAACCTTCCCCCAGCATTGTGGTTCCTCTCTCAGGAGAGGGGATGCATTCATCATCCCAATCCACAGCTGCTCCCCATGAAAACTTGGCTCCTTCGTGGCTCCGGCATTTGGAAATAACCTGATCAGATTCAGTAAAAGACATCATGCTAAATAGCAGGTGCAATTCTACCAGATGCACCTATTCCCACAAGTGCAACTGGTTCCAACTTTGGTGTGCCAACAGACAGGTTGATGCAGCCTGTGCTTCATTACCTCTCACATTGGACTACCTCCTTCAACTCAAACAGTACAGATTGGCTTTTAGTTCTCTTAGAGCGCACCTGGCTGCAATTACCACATTCCACTGCCCTGTCGAGGGATATTCAGTATTTGCACACATCCTTGTCAAATGTTTTCTTAAGGATGTTCGAAACCAATACTCTGATATATGTTCCCCCACCCCACTCTGACCCCAGCCTAGTCTTACACACTCTGACTAGACCTCCATTTGAGCCAATGTCAACCTCTCACACCTTCATCTAGCAATGAAAACAGCCTTCCTCATCGCCATTACATCAGCACGACACATGGGAGAAATATCAGCCCTAATAACATATCCACCATATACAATGTTTTATAGGGACAGGCGACCCATCCTTCCATCTAAAAGAGCCTATACACCTCCCCTCCTTCTTTTCCAAACCCACAATAATTAGAAGTGGCTGTCCACACCTTAGATCTGAGATGCACATTATCCTTCTACTTGGATAGAACCAAACCATTCAGAAAATCACCACACCTATTCATATCCGTCGCCGAATGTTCTAGAGGTTCAGCTATAGCTAAACATTGCCTCTCGGAGTGGATTTCACAGTGCATAGTCCTGTCTTATGACCTTCAAAATAAGCCACCACCTGCATCTATGAGGACACACTCTACACAAGCGCTCTCACCCGCCATTCCATTCCTCAATAACGTTCCCATAACAGATATATGCTGGGCTGTCACATGGGTGTCCTCTGATATGTTCGCCCAACATTATGCCTTCATGCAGCATTCCTCTGCAGACACCATCCTTGGATGTAACGTCCTGTTCTCGGCGATACCAGCTGCTCCGAAGCCCCAAGTTTCCAGGTAGGGGCTCTGCTTTATAGCCACTTACAGTGGAGCACCCATGTGGACATCACTCAAAAAAGAAGAAAGGTTTACTCAGCTTGTGCAGTAACTGAGGTTCTTGGAGATGTGTGTCCTCATAGGTGCTCATCTACCTGCCCTCCTCCCCTCTGCTTCAGAGCGTAATGTTTGGGGTCTGCGGCAGAGAAGGAACTGAGGGCGGTCGGCCCTCACAGTGCTATATATACAGCCCACACACAGTACAGGGGAGGGGAGGTGCATCTGTGCGGTCCAACAGGCACTGTTATTGAAGATATCTGATTCCAGATGCAAAGGCACTGTTGCACTTACAGTGGAGCACCCATGGGGACACATATATCGAGGAGCCTCAGTTACTGCACAAGCTGAGAAACCCTCTTATGAAAGTTTACCCCAATAGAAGGCAGCCAGGTAGAAGACAGTGACTACACCCTCATCAGATGCAGGATGGTGGTGGAGTTTGCCTTTGGAAGGCTGAAAGCCAGATGAGATGCTTGCTCCCTCACCATGACTGCTCAGTACCCTCCCCAGTGTTGCTTCTGTCACTGGTATCTGTTGCATTCTCCGTTCAACATTTGTGAAAACAAAGGAGAGAGAATTAATCCTGCATGGGCAGCAGGGATAGAACCTTTGCAAGATGCTTTATGCCAGCCTGAAACCAGAGCTTGGGGCCTTAGTTCTGGAAATGGGCAAGCACTGCAAATTAGAAATGTGCTCTCATATGCTGGATTTGTACGAGCAGTGATTTGTACACTAATCACTTGCGATGTGGCAGGATGAGAAGCCTGTGGTGGGGCCAGATACCCCACCCAGCCAGATATACCCTGCCAGCAGCTTAGGACTGTGAGCAATGGGGCTGGGATGGATGGCACGTCTACTCCTGCCAACTCCCTCCTGAGAGCATCTGGCCTAGGAAGGGACGGGGTGGGTGAAGAGTTCTTGGAGCCATTTCCCTCACCCCAGCCTGGGAGAGTGGGCAACACTAATTGTCTCACACACAATGTGGGTGGGCAGGGGAAGTTCAGAAATCCAATGACAGACCAAATAACATAATGTCTTTTAAAAGTCTAATTATTTCAGATCTCTTGAGGTTGGCAATTCTGCTTCCGCTGTCACCACTGGGGACGCTGGCACTAGGCACTCTGAGTAAAAGCCCTCTTCCTTCACAAAGGGAATCACTAGGCTCTGAGTGGTTTCTGCCTCCTGTTGTTGCAGCTGGAAGTGAATGAGAAGGCCAGTGAGTGAGACAGAGAGTAGGCAGAAAAACAGACCAACTCTGGATACAAAGTATGGTGGGTGGGGGCACACTGGTTCAGTCAGCTGTCCCCAAATTCCAACCCACTTGCCTTGGGATGGAAACTCCCATTTGCCTCCCATGATGCCACAATCCCTTGGTTCCCTTCCACAGTCTTCAGGGATGCAGGAATCTACGCCAAAATAAATGCTGAACTCAGATATATATCAATTTCTTTTTCTGGGCAGGGACAAAACCATAATTAGTAAGAAGGACCATTAACAGAGCCCTATGAGAAAAATCACCCTGTAACCCCAGCAGTAACACAATACACTAAACAATAAAATAACTCTTGTTTAACTGACACATAACCCGAGCTGCCCTCAAACCCAGTGATTGTTGATGCCTGGGTGCAGTGTGAGTTTAGGGTGGTGACTCCATCACAAACTCATGCCACTAAGAACTGTATGTTACACTGCACCACACTGTCATTTTTCACGTGGTCACACAATTGATCACATGGCGATCACTGCCATTCAGGAGAGAGAAATACAGGCTACAGTGTAACTTGTGATGTTGGACTTTTTTGTTTCTCTATGCAGATAGAGATTCTTTTTCCAATTAGGACATTACTACACCTAAAGCTGTATGTGTACTGAATCACCACCTCAGCAACACTATGATATTCATAAATAATTGACTTTTAATTCTCCACTTATTTTTCAGATTATTGGTAATATCCTGCGATGACTACAGACAAAAATCTGAAAGAAATCCTTCTAGATATACTGGACAATCTCTCAGGGGAAAAGGAAGGAGATCTTGAAAGATTTAAATTCAGCTTAGAAAATGCTGACTATGAAAAAAAAGCACCAATCCCCAAAGGTCGGCTCCAGGAAGCTGATACTCGGATGAAACTTGTAGACCTCTTGTGTGAATACTACAAGGAACATGATGCAGTGAATGTAGCTATATCGGTCCTTGAAAAGATCAATCTCAGAGATTCTGCTGATAAACTCAAGGAGGCAAGAAAGAAAGGTAAGAAAACCTAATGTTCCTGCAACTTCTGAATCTTTCCCCCTTTTGAATATGCCCTGAAATGGGTGCAGGAGGAAAAGCTACAATCTAATTATTAAAACTGGTTGGAAAGTGGATCTATCTCATAAAAAAAATTTAGATTTTGAAATTTTGTTTCATCACAAATTGAGACAGAAACTTAAAATTTTGAAGTTGTTCAAGAACTGAAATGTTTCAAAAAATGCTTCATTTAAAAAAAATGTGAAATGTTTTCATTTTTATTTTTTTATTTTTTTATTAAATATAAATATAAGGTCTGGTCTACACTATAGCCGTAAATCGGTACGTCACTATCTCGCTCTGGGCAACGTGGTCATACCAACTTAACTCCCATGTACACAGCACTATGGCAGTGGTAGCCGACATAGCTACTGCCTCTCTGGAAGGTGGATTAACTAAGCTGACGGGAGAGCACTTCATTAAAGTGCTACAGTGGCGCGGCATTTTAAGAGTAGGCATGCTCTGAAATGCAATACATTTGGAAAAGACAAGTCATTTCCCAATTTCCCCTCGTTCAGTCTTAGTTGTTTCCAGCAGTCATCTTGGGTGGAGTAGCAGGGGAGAACTGACAACTCGGATTACTTCACTCCCCACGCTTAAATAGGATTTGCATAAGGCGGGAATCCTTTGTCTCCCAAACTTGAACCATTCCCCCCCCGCACCTCACCACACACACACACATACACGCTTCCCTTCCAGTGGAAAGTTACAAGAAGTCACAGGTAATGTTCAGTATCAGGTGACAAAACCACCTGACTGTAGTATTCCAGAGTCCATGAGTTAGCAGCAATGTGGAGCACCGGCAGGAAGGGCAAGCCTTTTCACAGTCCATTGTGCTAGCTGATGGGCCATTAGCACCGTCTGGCTTTTCCACTGTTGTACCTGAAGTGTTAGCAGTGGAAGTGAACCAAAGCAGGAAGTATTAAATAGATACACAGGCCAATATTCCTAACTTTCGATACAGAAATGAAATATTCACACAAGTAGGACAAACACATTCCGTAAACCATAACCTTTCCAATGATATCTCACATGAACTATCTCGCATAAAGCATATTCCAGTTGTGTCATATTCATATTTATAAGCTTATCTCCATAAAGAATATGGAGTGCAACGTCACAATAGGTCATTCAGGGTGTCAACAGGTTACACTCAATAGGGAGTATGAACAGAGAAGAAATAGGGTGTTGCTATGCTGGAAGGCATTAAAGGGTGCCATCAACTGATTGTTTGCTCTAGAGACAACTTCAGAGATTCTTCAAGCTGTTGCTGTGCTATATAGATGGCAGGGACTTCATGTGTTTCCCTTTCTTGGGTTTCCAGTTTCCCCAGAAATCAATAGGGTTCCTGCCATTGATGCCAAGAGCATTCTTTGGGATTGGGTGCCATGTTTAAATATTATCACATTACATACACACAGAAGGACAAACAGAGAAATGCCTTTGATTTCAGTGAAAGGCCTTTGCAATCTCGACCAATAATATTCTATACTAAGAAGTCCACTAAGAACTGCTCTCTTTCAAAATGGCTGCCATCTCCATCAGGACTGAAGTCCAAGCCCACAATCAGGTGACTATTTTGAGAAAGGCATCTATTTCCCATTGTTCTCAGAGGGACTGAAGTCTCAGGCTGCTTTTAACAAATATGGGTGTTGGTCTCACTCTCATTGGAAAGTGGGTTTTTTGGCAGCGCTGCCACAGCAGCACTTTAATGCCTCAAGTGTAGACAAAGCCATAGAGAAGAACATTATGCATCAGCCTCTGATGGCAGAAACTTTCAGTTATGAAAAAAGGAAAAAAATAATTCAGAATATTTATTTTCAAATATTACTTATTGCACTAGATTTACTCAACAGAGGAGAGAGTAAAAGGAAAACAGAGCTGTGTGTGGAAGGATACAAGAGGGGGAAAATGAGTGTGTGTGTGTGTGTGTGTGTGTGTGTGTGTGTGAGAGAGAGAGAGAGGAAATGTGGGGTGCAGGAGGGAGGGTGAAACTGGAGCAAGTGTGTGCAAGGGACTATGGAGGACAGAGAGGAAGAGGGATTTGGAATATGCATGCAGGGAATGTAGGGAGGTGAAAGAGGCAGGGAACTTTTGGCATGGTGTTGTGCGAATCTATAAATCCCCCGCTCAGCTGGGACCTCATCATTTGAGCTATACTCGGAAATAGTTGTTAACTTTTGTCAAGGCTGAAGTATCAATACATTTACTCTCTTGAGCTGCTTACCTGTGGGGAAAAAAAGGTCTGTTTAAAAAAATTCTGTCTTGCTTTATTATATATACAGAAGGCTTGAGTGTTTAAAGTGTTTTTTGTTCAACTCAAGCTTCTGATATACAGTTCCAAGAAAAGATATCTTCAGAACTAATGCCCCTTTAATTATAGGATTGAGAAAGTTTCCACACCACTTATCTGGGCTTGCAGTGAGACCCCGCCAAAACTGGGGATGACTAAATGCAGCAGTACTAAAATTTCTAATTTATTTTTTTAGAAGAAAACCCCCACTTTGTTAACATTTTTTGTTTTGTTCTTTGGTGGTTTGCTTCCAACCCTTTCAGATTGTTTTTTATAATAATACTCAGCTCTAATATAGGGCTTTTCATTAGCAGATCTCAGTGCTCATCTATCATTGAGAAAGACACTATGGCTATGTCTACATAGACATATAAGCCTAGGGTTAGTGGGATATGAGTCAGCTGACCCATGTTAGGGAACGGTTTGAGCACCTACATTGCATTTTAACCCTAGGTTAAGGATGTTCAGACCTGTGCTTTAACCTAGGGTTCTAGCCTACCCAATGCAGTGCACAGACCTGAGTCAAAGTAACCCTATCCCAGAGTGCCTGATGCCCCCCTATCCTAGTGTCAGCACTCTAGCCCTATGAATACGTTGCATTGTGGGGAAAAACTAATGCCCACCCTATTTGTTAACTGTGACAGTGCTGTTGATGGGATTCAGCTGCCCATAAGGAGCACATGAGCACATCAACTGCATAATTAGCACCTTGGTGGCTGTCTCAGTAGAATGACTGCAGTTTGTTAAGGCTGTATACTGAACTACCGTCTAATCTGAGAGTTGGGCTCTCTACCTCTAGGCTGTCGCATTGGCAGGAAAATTCCCATGTGCTCCTGTTCTGTGGATAATTAGGACATCAGTCTCCAGGGCTGCCAAACTATTAAATGAAACTGCAATTCTTAATTTTTAAAAATGGGCTATTCAATGAAGCTGGTTTTGTTTGGGTTTTTTAATTTATTTTTGTCTTTTTTGAAGTTTGACATAAAATGATAGTATCAGAGGAAAAATACCCCCCAACCCCACCCCACCCCAGGCTGGCTGCTGCCGGCTACGGAGTGCTGCAGTGTTTCCCCAGGGCTTGGGGTGAAGTGTGCTCCACCCCCCACACCCCAAGAATCCCTCATCCCTGCCCCCACCGCACCCTGGAAAGCAGAGATAAAGGATCCCTGGAGTCTGTGGGGAAGTTTTGGGGCTACTCTTACTCATTGCCCTCACAGTGCATGCTGCCCAGGCATCTCTAGACATGCAGCCCCAGGGAGGGCAGTAGGGGCCTGGAAGCAAGGGTCAGAGAGTAGAGTGGGACCAAGAGTGGCTGCCCTAAAGGGAAGGGGAGCAGCAGAGTTTCTGGCTCAGCACAGCCAGAGGAGGGATGACTATGAACATCCTGGCAGCTGGGAGCTGTCTCCCATCTCTCAGCTTTGTTCCTGGCAAGCTCTGCATAGCAGCAAGGAAGAGCTGGATCCAAAGCTGCCACCACCATATGAGTGTGGGGGGATGGGCTAGGCCCCCTGCTGGAGGCCTCAGGATCCTGCCTCTCTTGTCCCAGGAAAGGAGTAGTAGAGGAGTCTTCCAAGCAGCCTAGAGTGGCTGCAGGGGACACAGCCAATTAGGGCATAGGAAGGCCATATAAAAAGGACCTGCAAAGCCAGAGACAGGCAGTTCCTTGCTGGAGCCAGAGGAGTCCAGATGGTGCCCCTGGCTGGCCAAAGGGAACTGCAGCACCATGAACAGATCAGTGCTAGCGGCGTCTGGGTGAGTGAGAAAGAGCTCCTGGCTGGCTACTGGCCCTGAACGTAGAAGAGCCCTGAGTTAAGGGTGAAGCACTGGTGAAGGCTGGGGCTGCGGGGAAGTGACCTAGGGAACTGAAAGCAGCTTAGTTGGAGGGACACAGTGGCATGTGGCTGCTATTCTTAGGGTCCCTAGGCTGGGACTTGCAGTAATGGGCGGTCTTGGATGCCCCCCATAGGCCACTGGGAAAGTGACCTATAATTGGACAGCCATAACTCCCAAGAAGGGGACCTGAACTATGTAGTGGCCTAGCTGAAGAGCTGGGGCCAGAAGGGCCCAGATTGGAAGTATCAGTGCCAGGGAGAAGCCCTGGGGCTATGGCCTGATACCAGGCCTGGGGCTATTTTAAGACTGAAGATGCACCTGACCGGAAGGGGCACTCTTGGGAGGTGGGTGCCACCTCCATTACAAGGAGACTGTGGAGAAGGTTTGTGGCTACTTCCCACTTGCCGCCCTGACAGTGCCACACCTTGGGCACCCCTGCACACGCAGCCCCAGAGGGCCCGAGAGCAAGGGCCAGAGAGCACAGCAGGAACAAGCAACTGCCATGCAGCAAGGAGGAGCTGGAACTGCCACCACTGAAGGAGGCTGCGGGGGAATTTTGGGGGCTGACTCCCACTCACTCCCCTCACAGTGCCTGCAGCCCAGGCACACCTCCACATGCAGCCCCAGAGGGGCTGAGGCAAGGGCTAGAGAGTGGAGTAGGGATCAAGCGGCTGCCATGCATGGAGGGGGAGCAGCAGGGATCCTGGCTCGGCATGGCCAGGAGAGGGATGACTCCCAACATCCCAGTGGCTGGGAGCTGCATCGCCCCTGGAAGCTTTGCTCCTTGGCTTGGGGGAACTCTGTGCAGCAGCGAGGAGGAGGCAGAGCAGGAGCTGCCGCCACTGCAAGAGGAGCAGGAACAGGGATTGTGTTTGGCCAGGCTGTAATGGTGCTTCCGGCTGCTGGGCTGGCTGCCTGCAGCGCTGCTCCTCTGCCACCTGAATCTCTGGGATACACCCAGAGGACTTCCAGGACCCAAGTCAAGCCAGGGCTGCGTGCACACAGGAAAGCAATAGGGCTTGGATCCTAGGTCCCAGCTTAACATGGGCTCAGACCCTCCAGCCTTGCAAGGTCCTGGGATCCTAGATCTGAGCCCTAGATTAGCACAATTGGTGCATGGACACAAGGGGGGTTAGACTTGAGCCCAGGCTTACATTGTTGTGTAGACATACCCTAAGTGGCTACTCCAGTGGTTTAAAACAAAAAAAGAGAGTATTGCTTCTGGTAGACATTTTGAACCAGTCATTGAACTAGTGTCTCCAAAGAAATTCTCTTTGCCTGCCTCAGCTGTGGGTTTACTATGGAGCTTATTACTGCAGAGAACCCTGAATGAACGACTTGTCCCAGTGTCCTGAACTGCGTGATACTCTGATTTTTGCTGCACTAACATTCATGTGAAATTTCTCTTTCAGCTTTGGGTCCTCAGCAAACACCTGAAACATCAGCAAATGGTATGTGACATTCAATAAGGAATTGCATTTCATAATTTCCAGTGATTACCAGAAATAGGTTAGGTCAGCAAGACATTCTGTGTACTAGTGGAAATAAGTAACACCTCAGAGCGCAGACTCATCAGATCACACAGGTTATGCAGGGTTGGATGGGGGATGAGGAAATGAATGGGGAGATCTCCAGGAAAGAATCAGGTGCTGCAGAACATGGTGCTGGTGAGGAAGTGGAGCTCTTGTCTCAGGCAGTACTGACCCAGTGCAGCAGCATGATGCTGGAAGACACTCTCCTGCTAGTGATACCATCTTTTAAATGAGTCAAAATAACTAGAGGTCAACATTTGTGGCCACTGAAGGTGCTATGGCACTTTTTTAAACCTCTGGGCCCTGGACAAATTTTAGGTTATACTTTAGTTGTATTCTTTGCACCTAAATTCCCATTACTGTTTCAGTTATACATATCATTCTCTGTCACTTCATGCCCTACTTGTTACAGAGTGCCATTGTGCAATGTTAAACACCTGACAGGTTTCACCCTAGAGGTGGCTGCATTTCAGTAACTGATGAAGTGATTCTTATTATGTTTAGAAGTGTTATCTGTAGTTTTCAGAACCCCCAACAGGGGAACTTAACTATTCCACTCCAGACAGTGTAAGGAATAAATCAACAAGAACCCAGCCCTTCCGTCTGATAGAGCACGCTTACTTGCATGAATCTCATCTAAAACAGCAGTTTATTAGCTTTAAGCACACAAACATAAGCAATAGCTTTAGAACATCCCAGATATTTACCTAACATCTGGAATGGTATTGAGTAATTAACAGCAGGTTTGCAGTGCCCAGTTGTTCTCCCACCGGGGAGAAAGGGTGTCAGGAAAACGTCTGTCAAGATGGTGTCAGAATTGCTTCCAAGTACGCTCTATTAACTAACCTTTTATAACAGCAAAAACATAGGTCATAATAACCCCTACTGAATCAACACTTTTCCTAACTTTCAATAAACTTCTAATATGAGAGGTGTTTAGATTCACGTCTTTCCAACCACCAAGGTTTTCCATCCTAGTTATTTACTTGTCTCTACCCTCCTCCCATTCTGATTAGCAGAAACTGTAGCTAGTTTTAACTTTGCTTGTAAAAGCCTGTCTCCAAATCAACTTTTAACGATGTGGTGGTCTATTTCATTAATTCATGGTGGCTGAATGCACATAATATAGCTGCAATTGGCTTGATCGTATCCTGGGGTACACACACCCCTCAAATCCAGGGCAACAGAAGGTCTGAGCCTACACTTTTCTCTCACATCACTGATTTCAATGTGACCACTGATGTGAGTAAGGACTGCACCCATAGTTAATTTATGTGGGGGACACTTTATGATGAAAGGTGCACTATAAATTTACCCTACCAGTATTATTGTTTAAATAGCTTTATTGTAACATTACAATAATATATAATGCTTTGTGTCACTAACTCAGCTTACAGGGTGAAGTATAGAGAACATATAAAAAACAAATACAGCGCAATAAAAGACATGAACGCTCGTCTTGGTGAGAACGTTAAGCTAAACAGCAGATACACAAAACTGATCATTGTAAATGAACATCGTCACAGAAAGCAGAGAGAACATGAAATAATGGCCTTGGGACGGAGACATGCAGAAATCATGGCTGAGCGCGCTAGTCCTATCACCATAGCCAATTTATTTGACTCTGATAAAGATGGACAGTCACCACAAATTGTCGTGCTGCAGGGAGCTGCAGGGATTGGAAAAACACTGACAGCAAGAAAGATCATGTTGGACTGGGCAAATGAAGAACTGTATCAGAGCAGGTTTGATTATGTTTTCTACATAAATTGTAGGGAAATAAACTTGGTCAGTGAGCAGGGAAGTGTTGAAGATTTGATTTTAAAGAATTGTCCTGATCAAAATGCACCAACTAAAGAGATTCTGATGAATCCAGATAAACTCCTATTCATAATCGATGGTTTTGATGAACTGAGATTTTCCTTTAATCAACCAACAGGTAATCTGTGCTCTGATCCCTGTAAGAAGCAGCCAGTGGAAATCATACTGAGCAGTTTATTTGGAAAAGAAGTGCTTCACAAATCATACTTAATAATTACTACAAGACCAACTGCCCTGGAGAAACTTGGGCAGTGTTTGAAAGATGGACATTGTACATATGCAGAGATCTTGGGATTTTCTGAACATGAGAGAAAAGAATATTTCTACAAGTTTTTTGGGAATGAAGAACAAGCAAGAAAAGCCTTTAACTTTGTAAAAGACAATGAAATGCTGTTCACCATGTGCTTTATCCCCATTGCGTGTTGGATCATCTGTACAGTTCTGAAACAGCAGATGGAAGCAGGTGAAGATCTTGCACAAACTTCTGATACAATCACTGGTGTCTACATGCTCTATCTCTTCAGTTTATTAGAGGGTCACAGCAGCAATTCAGAGAAACAACAGGTACAAGGTAACTTGAAGGGACTTTGCTCTTTGGCTGCAGATGGACTCTGGAGGCAGAAAATACTGTTTGAAGAAGAAGATGTCAAGAAACATGGCTTAGATAAACCTGATTCCCTCTTTCTGAATGAGAACATGTTTCAAAAAGGCATAGTCTGTGAACGTGTTTACAGCTTCATTCACTTGAGTTTTCAAGAGTTTTTTGCAGCTTTGTTTTATGTGTTGGAGAAAGAAGAAACAGCAAAAAAATCAGAAACCGCTATACAATCTGTGGAAAAATTGTTTGAAAAGTGTGGAAAATCTAGGAATTATTTAATGTTAACAGTGCAATTCCTGTTTGGTCTCTTAAATAAAAAGAGAATGGAGAACATGGAGAAAAATCTTAGCTGCAAATTTTCACCCAAAATTAAAAATAATTTACTAATGTGGGTTAAAGAAAAACCCTTTTTGTCATTGTTCAACTATGATAAATTGCTTTCTGATAAGGAGGAGATGATTTTCTATCTGGATTATTTTTACTGTTTGTATGAAATTCAAGAAACCAAATTTGTGCAGAGTGCAATGAATCATTTCACGGAGCTAAAATTTACTCATCATACCTTTACCAAAATGGATCAAATTGTTCTTCAGTTCTGTATAAAGAATTGCTGTAAACTGGAGTCCGTTCACATAGAGAAGTGTAGGTTTCTAACTGAAGACCCGAATGAAGATTCCCCAGGACCATGCAAGTGGCCACTTCGGTGAGTGTTATCTGAGATCTAAAAATATCTGACTTTTTTTTTTAATTGTTTTTTTTTTTTTTTTTTTTTTTTCCCTTGGATTTTCATAGCTCACAAATGGCCAAATGACCTGCCATAAAAGTGACTCAATTTAGTGACAAACATTTAAGACTGGGAAGGACTATGTCCCATCCACCCCCAGACCTTAAAAGCATGGAAATACGAAGTTAAGGGGAAAGACTCATGCACTCATTTCTACCTTCATATTGCCTAAACATTGTCAGTAATGCTGCAGTTCTCCATTTGGCTTTCACCTCCATCCCCAATAGCTACCAAAAGCAATATGTACACCAGCTTCATCACACTTACACTCCAGTGCAAAACTCTTTGTAGTGCTAGAGTGTGGAGCTGGAGGGAGTGAGAGATGAAGAGGTTGTGGGTGGCTGAGATCTTTTTATAGATGGAGTGAGTGTTCTGGAGGCAGCAAGAGAAGAGGAGGTGACAGTGGGAAAGCAGAAGGGTGGGCATGAGGTTAGGCAGGATGGCAGCAGAGGGGCCAACGCAGTGGTGGGGGGTGTGTGGGAGGCAGAGAAGGTGAGGATTGAGGGAGAGCTCAGGTTAGGGCAGATATCATCAGAAGTCAGGAGGCAGCTATGGATATGGGACCTATATCTATTTGGGCTGGTGGGAGAGGGGAGATTGGGATGGAGTCGGTAGAGCAGGTGGGAACTGAAGGGGGGTGAGGGAAAACAAGGAAGGGTAAATGAGGCCAGTGGAGGGAATGGTTTAGCCAGAGGACTAAAGCACCACTGCACTGGACCTCACAAGAGGCAGTGGCTGGTCATTGGAGGCCTTGAGGCAGGGTGCATTGTGTTCTGGCGGGCTATGAGGCTGCTGTGGAGCAAACCCTGTCACACAGGGGATTAAGTTAAGCCATGCTCCACATCCTGCAAGGATACAAGGCAGAGCTGGGCAACCTTAACTCTGCATTAACAACATTTTTGGGCTGCTAGTATCAATTATATGTAGGTACCATTTTTCTGTGGAGCATTTTATAACATTTTAATCATAACAGTAAATCTGTGCACCAAGCCAAATGTGCCAATATATCTGCCACTGCCCAAATGTCAACACTCAGTCTGAGGGATTTTCTCACCAAATGCCATTATAGTATCGGGCAAACTTCCTAAGTCTGGGAAACAGAATCCCAGAAGTTCAAACCTCACCTCTTCTTAGTGCTGCTTATATTATATTCTCATGCAATTCATTACCCTTTTCATTGACCAAAGCTATGAGCCCCAACCTTAAAGGCAGTTCCCAAAGACCTGCTGAACACACCCCATTGTTTGAAGAAACTGGCAGAGAGATAACGCAGGGTCACTGCCAGGACAGACACCAGCTCTCTAACATAACAACAAACTCCAATTTCATCCACTGCCTCTCATGTTTATTACACCAGTTTTGCTTATCCCATCTCTAACCACTATAAACCACATTCATCACCCTGAGCGAGGGATAGAGTCCAGGATTCTTGTTCAACAATATTCAACTGCTGATTAGTAAATACTTGAGTAAACCTCTGTGAAATTGTTTGTCAGGATCTCCTCTGGTGAGCTGCTGGGTGGTGGCCACGGTCTGAACACTGTTTGGGAACCATGTCCCCTCAGATCACCCACACCCCTAGCATGCCCCACCCCAGGCAGTAGTGGTCTGGGTTTTTCAGGGTGTTTTTTGTGGAAGGTGTTTACAAGGTCAGTGGTGTGAACATCCTGCACCAGTTCCCAGGAGTATATGGAAAACCAGGCATATTCGGAGGGAATAGGTTAAGTCGTGTAGAAAGATGACTGCATTTATTTGCCAGGGAACTTAGTGGGGCCAAGGAACTTGTAGTCCAATTATGAATTGGCTGTCCGTGTGTGGGTATCTTGTTGAGAGCCGTATCCTCTGGCCTACCAAAAGGAGGGGCCCCTCCAGTCTTTGACAGTCAGCATAATGTTTGTAGCTCTTCTTGGCATTCTCGAGGGGAGACTTAAGGTCATCCTGGGTTTAGCACAGCTGTTGTATCCAGTCAACCCATAGTCCAAAAAAAAAAAGTGGGGGGGCTTTGCCTTATAGAGGCATGTTCTGCATAATTATACGTGAACTCTGCCTGAGGTAGCAGTAAGGACCAGTCGTTCTGGTGGAATTTTATGTAGCATTGAAGATACTGTTCCAGGATCTGGTTGGTTCTTTCCATTTGATCAATTGTCTGGGAGTGGTAGGTGAAGGATAGACAGAAGCAGATGCCCAAAATCCAGTGAGCTCCTCGTTGGAAGTGAAAGATAAGTTATACACTGTGGTCATGGATGATGTGCTCCAGGAGGACATAGAGGTGGACGATTTGATCCACCCAGATTCAGGCATTTTCCTGGGAGGAGGTTGGGCCAGTGCAGGTGATGAAGAATGCCACCTTTGTGAAATGGTCCACTACTGTCAGAATGGTCATGAACCCGTTGGACGCAGGGTAATTCTACTCCAAAATCCAGGACAACAACTGTCCAGAGGCTGGATGGAGGCTCGAGGGATTTCAGGAGTCTGAAGGGTTTATTGTGCAGTACCTTGGAATGGGCTCATACATTTCAAAACACCCACAGGCCTGTGCTCTGGCCCACATGCAAGGCTACCAGAAGAAACAAGAGATTTGGCACAGAGTTTTAAAGTGGCCAAAATGTCCTGCCAGTGGTGGGCGGGGGGGGGGCATGACATACTTGTAGAGTTGTTGTCCTTGGATGCTGGGGGATGGGGGAAACATGTATATGCCCCTTCGTGTAGGTACCCTGTCTTGGACACCTTGAAGTCCCTTACTTATGGGTTCTGCTCATCAGGGAGGATCCCATGGGCTGTATGAGAGTGAGCAGGTCTTGGCGGGAGGCTGTGCCCAGAAAGTTATGAGGTTTAAGGATGCAGGAGATTTTAGGATTCAAGTCCTTCAGATGATAATAAAATTCTCCCTTCTGGGACAGAGCATCGAGCATGCTGGTTTTGGTTCCTGGATGATAGGAGATTAGGAAATCAAAGCACAAAAAGAATGAGGCCTACCTAAGTTGTCATTGATGGAGGACTTTGTACCTATGCAGATATTCTAGGTTCTTATGATGGTGTGTGCCTGGATGGGGTAACAGGCCCCTTATAGATAGTGATGCCACTCTTCAAATGGAATCTTAATTGCCATGAATTCTCTGTCTAAAATATTGTAATTTTGCTCTGTGGATGTGAATTTCCTGGAATGAAAGGCACATGGATGTAGCAATTATTGAGGACTGTGCTTTTGGGATAACACCACTCCAATTGCCAGTTTGGAAGCATCCACTTACTGACCAAGTACTGATTTTGCCCTAGATCCTTAAGAGGCCCTCTTAAGGAGTGAGCTCACAACCCTGGGTTTAGCAGGCCAATGCTCAAACCACTGAGCTATCCCTCCTCCCCCCTTCAATGATGAAGGCTTGCGTGGTATCAGGGTGGACCAATATGGGAGTGCCGGTAAACATGAGCTTTATTTGCTCAAAGGCCTGTTGGGCCTCAGGAAACCAGAGGAACCTGTTATTTTTCAAGCACAGGGCAGTAAAAGGGGTGATTTCCTCTGAGAACCTCAGGAGGAACAGCCAATAGAAGGTTGCAAACCCCAGCAAATGTTGTAGTTCACAAATGTTGTATCCTTGGGGGCAACAGGTTTAGGAAGAAATCACTTGAGACCAGAGAGCTGCAAGCCTTAAAAAGCAACCATTTATTTACACACACTGAACTGACCTAACCAGCCAAAACTGGCTGGGCTATCCCCTAATAATCTAACTCAGTTGCCATAGCAACAAAAACCACGACAACCAAATACACAATAACAAGCATTCCAT
Source organism: Trachemys scripta elegans (assembly GCF_013100865.1). Taxonomy (NCBI): domain Eukaryota; kingdom Metazoa; phylum Chordata; order Testudines; family Emydidae; genus Trachemys; species Trachemys scripta. Next base: position 114,496,992 of record NC_048301.1, read on the forward strand.
GGTGCTGTCCACTTGAGACCTCCCTTTACCTTGTGCAGGTCCATTTTGATACCAGGGGGATTTAGGATTAACCTTAAGGATTCTATGAAGGACTGACCAAGGCACATTATTCTAGTTTAGCATAGAGGCCATGTTCGCATAGCCTCTTCAAGATGGAACAGACATACATGGTGTGGTGGTCGGTATTATTATTTTTTTTTAAGTATGTTATCCAGGAGTTCTACCACATATTAATCCAGAATCTCCCAAAGTATTTCAATAATAAAATGTTGGAACATTTTGGGTGCGTTTGTCAAACCAAAGGGCACCATGAGATACTTGTTGTGACCCTAATGAGTTTGAAAGGCAGTCTTCCATTCATCCCCAGCTCTAACACATAATAGGTTGTATATCCCCTGGAGATCTAGTTTTGTGTATACTCAAGCATTGCTCACATGGTCCATTAGCTCAGGAATTAGTGGTAATGGGTATCAGTTTCTCATGGTGACCTGATTCAGGGCCCAATAGTTGCACTCAGGTGTAGCCTTCCATTTTTTTTATTTTTAAACAAAGAGGATGGATCCCAGCAGGTCAAGTGGACTTACAAATAAAGTTATTGACTTGGTTCTGTTGAAGGTAGGTGCACAGTTTGGCTCATTCAGACTCAGGCCTGGTGTTTATATGCCTGAATGGAATGGTTGTCCCTGGTTGTAACTTGAGTGGGCAATCAGTCCCTGTGTGGAGCAAGACATCTGCATTTTTACCCCAGAGACATTATTGTAGTCACTGTACTTGGATGGAAGTTGAGGACCAGTTCAGTGGGTGGCTCTGCCGGGCCAGATGCCCTGGTTTGTGACCACCAGGGAACTACTGTCCACTGCCAACTTCCTGCTGGTCTAATTCTGAGTGAAAGTTGAGTTTAGTACACACCAACAGAGAAGGAGGTTGTGGAGGGCTAGCTACGAGATTCCCAGGATCAGAGGGGAGTGTGGGGAATGGATGACATTGAACTGTAGGGTGTCTCAATGCCCTTGGATAGTAACCTCGAGAGGAAGGGTTTCTGCAGCCGGACAAGTGGGACCCATTGATTGTCTCCTAGGTCCAGAATGGGCTTGGGCCACAGGGGACTCTGTAGCATCCATGCTGATTTTGTGGTGATAAAGCTGCCCCAAGTCAATGAACAGGGGGCCATTTCTGACTTTGGTGGAGGACGGGACAAATTTAACCATGATTCCAGGGGCTACCTAGGCACATGAAAACTTTTTTATTTTTTTGGGCAGATAATAACTTAGGAATTAGCGGACAGGAACACGGTATTTAATTCCTATATGAAGAAAGAAAAAATATGCAAACACCAATTAAATCCATATTTTAAATGTATATGTAAATTTAGATAATACAGTAAAATATTCTCAATCTCAAACCTTTAGGTATCAGTTTTGAAGCCTTAACACAGATATCAGAAGTACAAGTTTGATACTTTGTACACTCTGTTTAGTAGAGACAAATAAAATCTGCTTACATTCTCTAACAGACACATTCTGTGTTACTGCTTTTATCTCTATTTTAGTCAATTGTTTTCCACTCCACTACGAATGTATTTATTTAATTTTAACATGTGATTGTTTTTCCCCTCTTTTATTAAGAATGGGAATTTATTTTTCTAATTATTTTGGCATTCTGTTTACTGATCACAATCATGTGCATGACTCACTAACATTTGACTCCATCATTACTATTAGTATCAGACTTGAAACCGCATTTATTTTCATAGAAATTAAGTTGTTCTTTTAAAAATATAACTAAAAAATACAATTATAGGATAAGTGACCTTCATCTGCACAGTGTCTAAAGTTATGTGTTCCACTATTTTTTTTTAAGTGGCACTGCTAAGGTGAGCCATCTGCCAGTGCTTAATTTGTGCCAGGGTTGAGCTCTGGCACCTTTCAATACAAATTAAACACAGGGGGAGTCTTTCACTATATGCTTATATATTGCACTCCCAGCATGCCCTGTAACACTTAAAGTGTTCTATCCCTTGTCTCTTCCATTTGTATTAAAAGCCCCACCTAGATGTGGAAAATGTAACTCATAGTGTCCTTCTTCATTGTTCTTCATATTAGTATAAGATATAAGAGTATCAAAAAGTCAAACACAAAATTTTATCTCAGGCTGACAGACAAGCCTATATTCAAATAGGTGCCTTCATTGTGTACAACGGGATGGCCTCCAGATACCGGATGGCATGGTCTACAATCACTAGTATATACTGGAACCCAGACCCACTCTTCTTCTTCAGGGGTCCCACCAGGTCCATTCCTACCCACTCAAATAGTACTTGGGCATCCTGTTGGGCCCTGTGAGCTGGTACCCAGGGCTTGAGGAACAGAAATCTCACAAAAATCTTGTTGATGACTGGCCAAAAAAACCTGACAGCTACCCTTTGCAGCATCTTCTCTCTCCCTAAGTGTCTGGCACATAGCACCGTGTGATAGCCCCAGCCAGAGTATCTTGGGAACTGACAGCTGCTTGAGCGTCTTCTGTGGTTGGGGGTCTTTTGTTATTGCTACAGTCTCTTGTGGATTTCAAAGTGGGGTCCCTGTGATGTCCGAGATCCCCACTCCACTCTCCATCAGGGGTAACTATCTGGTCCCAGGCATGACTTAGGGTCTGGTCTTCTCTCTGCTCCTGCACAAAGTCCCTATTGTTCATCAAGCATTCTTGGCCTGTCTCGTCTAATGCCTCCTCTTCTAAGGGGCACGGCACTGGTGGCTCTGCCTGCCCTGAGGGACTCTCACCGGAGTCCTCCATCTCCTTTCAGTCCATGAACCCCCTCACTTTTGGGCCTGGGTTTGTTTCTGTGGGGTGGTTACTGCTTCATTGCTACAGGATCTCCATTGTTTCAGGAAACCACCTTCAGTCACATCCCAGGATTACAGGATAGGCAAGGGTAGTCACTAGGCTGACACAGCAGGTTTCCTCATGGCCTTTTACTTTGAACTGTACCTTGGTTACCGAGTAGGGCTGTATGTCCCCATAGATGCACTGGAGGTAGATGGGGGCCTGAGCCTTCTCAGGGGATCCCACCAGACTGGTCTAGACAATAGACTGACTGCACCTGGAGTCCACTAGGCCCATTACTTGGGTGCCGTTAACCCACACTGGAGCAGTAGATTGGGCAGGCCTCTCATCTGAGCTTGGGGGCCTGTGGCCCATGCCTTGACAGAGCTACAATCCATAAAGGGTCACTCTCACCTGATATGCCCCTCCTGTCTGCACTCGAAGCATTGGCCCTTCCCCTGCCAGCATGCTCCTTTCTAGGATGCTGTGTCTCCTTCTCTTCTGGGTTTTTAGTCTCCCTTGTGTAGTGCCTCAATACTGATGATCTTCCCTCTGGCTGAGGATACCTCTTGCAGGGTTGGTCAGGTCAGTGGTCCCTGTTCTTCTCACCTCATCCAGTCTCTGCTGGAATTTGGGTCCTTACTCTCACGGCTTCCTGGTCTCAGAGCCAAAGGGGCCAGGTCCTTGGCAGTCATGTAATCCTCAATGAGCATCACCACCTCAGGGAGGGTCGACAGCCTATTGTGTTTCATCCAGTCCCTTCCTCCAGCTGGGAGAATTTGAGTGAATTGCTGTATTGCTATCCTCTCCACTATCTGCACCCCAGTCTGTCTCTCTGGGTTTATTCAGCACTAGCAGCAGTCCCGCAGACATTGGGCCACCACATGGGGTTGGACTCAGGGGAGATTTTCATGATGAAACCTCTGTCAGAACATTTCTGGACTGATTCCCAGGTGGTTGAGTGTGGCCACCTTCACCTTGGCATAGTCCAGCACCTCCGTAGGGTCTAGGTTCTGATATGTGGCTTGTGCAGGGCCGGTTAAGTAGGTGGCCACCAAGGTAGCCCAGTGTTCTGGGGGCCAGCATGGGCCATTTGAAGATGACCAGGAAGGTCCCAGAGCCCATCTTCATGTGCTGGTATGGGCGGCCTGATGGGGGAGTTGTCTCCCACCACCCTAGGCGTGGCGGCACTGGATTCCCCTTGCGGATGTAGTAGTGCTGACATCTGTTGGATCAGACATCTGTTTGCTGCCGCCAACTCGTGCATCAGGTGTTGTTGCTTTTCTTGTTGATGGGCCATCCGTTGTTGCTGTTGGGCCACAATGTGTTCTAGCTGCTGCTCCTGATGCTGTTGGGCCACCTGCTGCTGCTGGCTCTCCAACAACCACTTCAACAGCTTTTCTGTGTCCATGGTTTCCTTGCCAGTTAGTCCCCTTAAAACTCTCACTTGGCCTTTCTCGCAGGACCCGGTTGATGCCTGCATTCTCCACTGTGACGGGATCCCTGGGGTGCAGCCTGGGATTGTGGGACCACTGTGCCCCCTTAACTCTCCAGCCTGGGCTGTCTCTCACAGTGCTTTGCTAGTGACAAGCAGCTGTTATCACGCAACACATCCACATGTGGAGCCCCACACCCAGCTAGATTGCATGAATGTTCCCAGAGCCACTCATGAATCACACAGAGAAAGCTACCAGCCGAATCCCCCCTGCTCCCAGCACTGTACCTCTGGAAAATACCATCCTGCACTGCTGAAGACGAGCAGTGCAAATGTATTAACTGGTTCACCACCTCATCAATGGAAAGTGGACATACACCAGCCTTTACAAATCTGAGCAGATTTACCAACACTTCAGGCAAACTCACTGGTAAAGATAATGGTAAAAGAAGTTGACTACAAATGATAGATTTTAAGTGATTATAAGTGATTGACTTTTTGCCTGAGTTAGTTACCAAAATAAAATAAAACGTAAGCATGCAAGCTAAACTATCAACCCTATTAGGCTGGGCAGCAACTAGATTAAGCAGTTTTTCTCACCCCACTGGATATTGCAGTTCATAGTACACAGGTTTCAGTCTTGAAACCTGACCCAGCCTCTTCTGTTGGAGTCTTCAGTCTTCTGAGTGTCCTTGTTGCTTGCAGCATAGGTAGGGGAAGGAGAAAAGGCCAAGCAGTGGGCCTGTGTTCTATTTTATACCCTTAGTCCATGTGCTTAGAGAACGCAAGACCAGGCATGTCTGGTGGGTATTGCTGATTGGCAAAGTTGAACAATTCCTCTGGTGTAGCCTTATGCAGGTGAGTCATTGAATTGTAACTCCCTTGCTGGACAATGGCTGTTGATGGTTGTTTGATACCCACCTGGGCGTTGGTTACTTTCCCTGCTGTTGTCTCTGTGGAGCTAATATCTGGCTGATTTCCCAACTTACAGCATGTTTTACTGACAACCATACAACATAATCTAATAACTTCATATGCTATGGCAGGTCTGGGCCAGGACTGGGTTGGGGCCAGGGATGGGGTGCCTCTCCCCCAGCCACGGTAGTTCTGGGGTTTGGGTGGAACCAGCAGGGAGAGGATTTCTCCCTGCTTTGGCAGGTCTGGGGCTGAGGGAGAGGCATCTCTCCCCACTGTGGCCCTGAGCACCTACACAGCACTTAATAGGCTTCTGTGTGGCCACACAGCCTTGCAGCTTAGCAGGAACTTAGATCATAACCTTTTCCATGATACCTCACAAGGAATGCTTTATATGCAATATCACAATGATATGTAAATGAGAGCTATGGGGGTTACAGGGTGCTCTCCCAAAGAATAGGATATCCACCATGTGTTGGGGGGGGTTGGCTGTGTGATCCAGGCCAGCAGTACTGCCTAATGGCTATACTCCGCAGTGCAATGCCTAACTGTGAGAGTCCAAGGGTCAATTTCCTTGGCAGTTACAGTTTGGGGTAGTGTCACCCACTGGCAAGAGTCCATAGGCCACCTTGCCTAGAAGCTATAGCTCAGGGTAGTGTCACCCACTGGTGAGAGTCCAAAGGCTGCTTTGCCTAGCGGTTGTAGTTCAAGGTAGTGTCGCATACTGGCAAGGAGCAGGTGGTAGGGGAACACAGGCCCACCCTACTCCACCAGGTTCTGACCTAGGGCCCTTTGAAACAGTAGTCCTTGTGCAGGGTTCAGGGCCTGATACCCCTACATGCGTTCCCTGGGTCACTTCCTACCCTGGTTCCAGTCCTTTCGATGTCATCATGGGTTGGACTTGGGGTCCTTCCTGTGTTCCCCTTTGATCCGTCTCCAGAGTCACTTCCACTGGCCTCAGCGAGTCATCTCCCAGCTACTGCAGTCAACGGTCTTCCAGCGCCTCGGTTATGAGGCTCAGTCCTGGCAGCTTCCCTGCAGGAGGCTGCTGCACCTGACTGCGCTTCTCCTCAGTCAGCCCAGACTGAGCTGAGTCACTCCCTTTTCAATGCGCCGTCCACCAAGAGCATACTCAGCAGAGGTGAGGGGCCCTGAGCAGCTCTTTAACGCTCGCCTCACCAGTGCAGTGTTGGTACACCCCATCACAGATGTGATGCGCTGTACCTTGGGGGAACACCCTACACTCCCATGTTCATCTTTATAAAATTATTATATGGTATCTGATACAAAGTTTGTCATGTTGGGTGTCTTCGGAAGACTCATAATGCACTGAGCATGGTTGTTATAGTGATGTTATAGTAAGAGTATAGGTTATAATTTCATGTATATTGTTATGAGGCTGAAAATGTGTCCTTATGGCTTAAAGCAAACCCATGCAAAAACTCTCCAAGAACAGAGAGGCAGTTCACACCATATCAGAATATGGATGGGACAAACCCAGCCCAGCCTCACAGGAACAATGAACACTGTCTTAGGTCACAACAAAAGAATCTGTTAGATCCTGGAGGGAGTCACCCCCTTCCTTCGGTCAGTTTGGAACTATGATGAGATAATGCTCACCTGATTCTGAAGTGGGGGGGGGGGGCAGGCAAAGCCACAAAGCCAAGAGGAAAGAAAGGACATGATAAAAGGGAGAGACATTTTGCCACGCGCTCTCTCTTCCACCTACATCTACAGCTACCACCACTACCAAGCGACTGAAATGCTGATCATATTTTCACTCCCTGCTCCTGCATTCCCCTTCATTTAAATACAAAAATAAAATACCAAAATATCATATAAATCTGTCCCCAAATGACAGTGTTTTCCTAAGACCCTGTACTCTCCCAATAACACTTGGACTGAAGGGGAAACAATCCAAGGGAAATACATTCTCTATATATGGGACCTCCGCCCTCACCCTCAGGGATAAATTACCATCTGATCGTTTGAGTTATGGGGGGGGGGGTTACACAGAACCCCAGAGGACCCCTCTGATTCCCTCTCTCTTTTCTCCAGTCTCCTCCATCTCTGAGACCCCTTCTATGCACTTCTCCTTCATATCTTTCATTTTTTCTATTTTTAATACAGAACACAGCTATCACAGAGTTTTGCCCACTTCTATTAAACCAAACTTCAGACTATTTTATTTACAGTGTTGAGGTAGTTACTGTTCATCTGCTTGTTCTTGACAACTCCCAATTAGTCCTTTCTGGTTAATCTTTAGATTACTCCTCAGGTGTCTGGGTTCTCATGTTCTGTTTCACTTCTGCCACAGCCAGAATGTTCTCTGTGCCTTTCATCTCTAGTGTCTTTCATCTCTTCTTTTCTTATTCTCCTTTTCTTGGATTTCACCATTTGTTGGGACTTTTTTCAGTAGTTTATTATTAGTTTCTACCTCTGTAGTGTCTTCTTTTTTGTCTGAGATTAGGATCATACTATCCCAAGCTATCAGAGTTTCATTTTTTTCCTTACTTAAAGTATCTCATTGTATAATTCTGATTTTAAAAGTAAATCATAGTTTAATTAGGAATTTCCAGTTTGCTCAGAATTTTCACACATTCTATCCAAAAGAAGACCTAGCCATATTGTTTAATCCACTTTTCCTCTCCAGACTGGATTGCTCTATTTCACTGCATCTAAAGTTGAATGTAAAAACAATGTCTACATTCCAGATAGTACAAGAAGAACTGTCCACTTCTTCCATGGTTTATGTCCCAATGGCCACATCAAGTCAATGCTTCAGTCCCTGCAACTGGCTCTACTGCTCTTTAGTGCCATGATCTTAATCCTCTATGAAATTCCTGGGAGGAGCAAGGCCTGGGCCCAGAGAGACCTCCCAGCCAGTAGGAGCAGACAGAGAAGCTACCTCAGCATGGACCAATGGACACTGATGTTATCAGACTGCCTGCTGCATAGGGTTGCCAACTTTCTAATTGCACAAACCCAAACACCCTTGCACTGCCCTTGTGATGCCCCTACTCTGAGGCACCCACATCTGAGGCTCCGCCCCTGCCCCGCCCTGCCCTCCTCTCTCTCTCTGTCTTACTTTTCCCACTCTCACGTGCTCATTTTCACTAGGCTGGCTCAGAGAGTTGGGGTGCGGGATGGGGTGAGGGTTCCATCTGGTTGTGCAGACTCCAGGGTTGGGCAAGAAATGAGGATTTCAGGGTATGGGAGAGGGCTCCAGGCTGAGACATTGGGTTGCAAAACAGGAGAGGTTGAGGACTCCAGCTGGGGGTGTGGGCTCTGTGGTGGGGCACGGGATGAGGAGTTTGGGGTACAGGTGGGTGCTCCGGGCTGGGACTGAGGGGTTTGAAGGGTGGGAGGGGGATCAGGGATGGGGCAGAGAGTATGGGTGCAGGAGGGGTTTAGGGGTGCAGGCTCGCGGTAGCACTTACCTCAAGCATTTCCCGGAAGCAGCAGCATGTCCCCCCTCTGGCTCCTATGCAGAGGCATGCCCTGATGGCTCTGTGCACTGCCCTGTCCACAGGAACCACCCCCACAGTTCCCATTGGCCACAGTTCCTGGCCAATGGGAGCTGCGAAGCCAGTGCTTGGTGCGGGAATTGCATGCAGAGCCCCCTGGCTGCCCCTACACATGGGAAATAAAAGGGGGACATGCCGCTGCTTTCGGGAGCCATACAGAGCCATGGTAGGAAAGGAGCCTGCTATAGCCTCTCTGCACCACTGACCGGACTTTTAATGACCCAGAAAGTGGTGCTGACTGAAGCTGCTAGTGTCCCTTTTGGACCAGGTACTCTGGTTGTAAACCAGACACCTGGCAACCCTACTGCTGCATGGTGTTACTCTTGACATTCTCTTCCTGTGCTGATTGGCTGTTTCTTGTAATACCCTCCCACCCGCCCTCTGCCTCACAGTCTCTTCCCCTCGGTCTCCCTCCACCTGCCTTGCATTCTCCCCTTATTTCTTCCCTCCTTCCCTTCCTTGTCCTTCATCTTACTTTCTATTAAGCCAATCCCCACCTAACAAACCCCACCCAGAATTTTAAAAAATAAGAAATGCCCCCCCCCCAACCCCACAGGAAAATAATAAACCAAGTGACACTTACAAACAATTGTGCTGTTCATTCTGATTGTGTGTTCTATCTCTGTCCCGTCTATGTGTCTGCCTTGTCTAATTACACTGTAAAATCCTCGGGGGAGGGACTTTGTAGGAATGCTCTGTAGATTGCCTATCACAATGAGGTCCTGTTCTTGGTAGCTCTGCAGCCACCACTGTAATACAGATAATACAAATCTAGTGGCTCTAGCCCCAGTGACATGAGAGAGCAAATTTCGATCAATGAACTGCTGAGATGGCTGTGCTGCTCTGGGACAAAGCACATCTCAATGTCTAGGATGATACATGTGAGGGCTGGAAGCGAAGCACTCTCAGCCTCAGCAGTGCTATTTCTATTCTGTGCCTAGGGCCGGCTCCAGCGTTTTTGCCACCCCAAATGGCGGGGGGGAAAAAAAGAAGCCGCGATTGGTGGCACTTCAGCGGCAGATCTACTGCCGCCGTTTCATTCTTCAGCGGCAATTCAGCTGTAGGTCCTTCCCTCTGAGAGAGACTGAGGGACCCGCCCCCAAATTGCCAACAAAGACCCGGACGTGCCGCCCCTTTCCGTTGGCCGCCCCAGGCACCTGCTTGCTGCGCTGGTGCCTGGAACCAGCCCTGTCTGTGCCCAGCCCTAAAACCCAGCTGGCTATTGACAATGGACAGGTGATGATGGATGCAGTTATTCAGTAGCTTCTTGATTAAGTTGCTTGGAAATGGGAGTCCAGATGATACCAGGTGGGGAGGCAGCTGGAACTCATTATGTTATACAGAGGCTCATGTTAAGCAATGCAGATCAGTCAGACAGTGAATGTAGCAGAGCTCTGTCAGACTGCCTGGCTCTGCACGATCACTGAACAGCACAGGAGGTAGCTTGTAAGTCTGGCTACATCAAGCAATGGATTCATAAGTACTGGCCAGAGTGCTGCATGCTCAAGAGTTTGGCGGGTTACATTTCCCTCCTCAATAGCTAGCGTGGGCAACTTTCTACTCACAGGAAACCGAACACCCTTTTCCTGCCCCCTGCCTCTGCTCCTCTGAGGCTATGCCCATTCTCTGCCCCTTCTCTGAGGCTATGCCCCTACTCACTCCACCCCCGCCACGTCGCTCACTCTTCCCACACTCACTCACTTGCTCATTTTCAGTGGCCTGGCTCAGGGGGCTGGGGTGCAGGAGGGGCTGAGGGCTCCAACTGGGTGCACGCTCTGGGGTTGGGCTGGGAATGAAAGGTTCAGAGTGTGGGAGAGGGCTTCAGGCTGAGGCAGTGGGTTCAGATGAGAGAGGTGGTGAGGGCTCAGGCTGGGGGTGAGGACTGGGGCTGAGGGGTTTGGTGTGGGGGAGGGGCTCCAGGCAACAGGTTGGGGTGCAGGGGGGTGAAGGCTATGGCTGGGGGTGAATATTCTGGGATGGGTCATGGGATGAGGGGTTTGGGGTGCAGGATGGTTCTCCAGGCTGGGTCTGAGGGGTTTGGAATGTGGGAAGGGGATCAGGGCTGGGGATGTGGGTTTGGGCATGGGTGGGGGAAGAGGGCTCAGGTGTGGACCTTGGGGTATGGCTGGGAATGAGAAGTTTGGGGCACAGGAGGGTGTTCCAGGGTGGGATCAAGGGTTTTGGAGGGTGCAAGGGGGATCAGGGCTGGGGCAGGTGGTTGGTGCCTGGGAGTGGTTCAGGGTGCAGGCTCCAGTTGGCGTTTATCTCAAGGAGCTCCCAAAAGCAGTGGAAAGTCCCCCTTCCAGGCTCCTATGTGCAGGCACAGCCAGATGGCTCTGTGCTCTGCCACATCCACAGGCAGTGCTTGGGTCAGGGGCAGCATGCGGAGCTCCCTGACTGCCCCTACATGTAGGAGCCAGAGTGGGAAGGTGCCGACTGCTTCCCGGGAGCCATGCGGTGCAGAGGCTACCAGGTAGACTACCAGCCCCGCTGCATGGCGCCGCCAACCGGACAGTCAATGGCCCAGTCAGTGGTGCTGACTGAGTCCACCAGCATCCTTTTCGACCAGGTGTTCCATTGGAAAACCGGACATCTAGTCACCCTATCAATAGCAGGTGGTGAGGAGAGGAGAGGGGACAGGAACTGGGGAGGGGTCAAGCTGGGGTGTGCAGAGCTGCTGCGGGCCTCTTCCCTGACCCCAGAGCTTTGTGCTGTCAGTGTAACAGCAAAAAGAGCGGCAATGTTACTGAGCTGGCTCAGTTCCTGTGAGCATGCTCAGTACAACCGAGATAGGAAATTCTGCCAGGGAGCTGTTTGTGTCGCCTCCCCCCGAGCTCCATGCTCCCGGCGGGGAGAGAGGGACCCCTTCCCCCAGATCTCCATGCTGCCAGTGGGGAGTCCTCTAGCCCCAGCCCCAGGGCAGCCTGCCTGACGGACACTGGTTTGTTGTGGCAAGTTGCTCATGATGAAAATTAAGTGGCGGGCAGTGGATTTGTTGATGTAACCCTTCTGCCAGGCAGAGTTGACAGCAACAAGGGCCGAGTTCAGTACCTAGAGATTCCCTTTCAACAACACAATACAAAACCGGCTCAAGCACCCACCAAGTGACCTGCAAAAATTACACACACATCCCTGGGTGCTTCTAAGAGGCAATACTTCCCCTCTCACAAGCACAGAGTCTCGGGGAAGCAAACAAAAATTAATAACAGGAGGCAAACAACTCAGCATTAAATTGGGATAACACCACAACTACAGTTCATAAACACAAACCATGAGCCAGAAGACTTATCTCCAAGTAAATTGGGCCATATCCTTTCTCTTTGGGTTCTTGAGTCCAGCAACCTCAAAATCATCTCATTCACACTTGCTGTCCTTAGTCAGTGCAGCCCCAGAGTTCAGAAATTCATCTAGTAGAGAAAAAGAGAGAAAAGATTAAAAGGGTGTTTATGGACCTCAACCAGCCCACATACAATTTCATATCCCCAGACTTTCTCAATTCACTAAGCTTTGGAACCCATGTTCCTTGCCTTGCAAGTGCTGCTTAGGTGAGGGTGAGTCCCTCAGTCAGACAATGCCAAGTACAGTTCACTGTCTTTGAGTCACATAACCAGTTTAACAACCCTTTATTACTCCTGCACAAATAACCAAGAGCCTGGGGATCCCACAGCAGCCAAAGTGACCATTTGGGCAAGCAGTCCCATCATGCTAGGCAGGATAGGTGTTCCCATGCAAACAAGATAACCCCCTGAAGTTCTTTTCCACAGCTCATCACCAGATGTCAGGGGAGAGCTCATTCTGACTCTGCTTATACATCTAGGGAGTCTCATGAGCTATGAAAACAGATCTAAAAAGAAAGCTAACATTATGGGCCTCTGAACCAGACTGACTGCTTCCCCTTAGCCCTCTTCATTAGCTTAATTTTTACTTTGATATATTGCAATATTTCCAGTCTCTAGAAAATCTTAAGGGTATGAGATCAAGCTCCCAGTGCTATTTATTGTTTCTAAATCACAGAAGGGAAAGCTAAAAAAGGTGAGAAGAGATGGAGCAGAGAAATTGGGTAGTGCAGCTTGCAGTCATGCGGATATATTTCCATCTGCCAGTAAATAAGAATGGCACATCCTAGATTGCTTTTTACCTTAGTTCTGATTTGATTTTAAATACCACTAAGGAGCTTTAACAGTGGCCCTGCATTAATTTGCCAATGGCCTTGTATTAATTTGTCAGTGTCAAAGATGATCCCTGTATCTCGTCAAGAGTGTGGGGTTTTATTTTTCCCCATCTGCACATGTCAAGAAGTTTCCAACCTTTCCTTTCAGATGCAGATCTAACCACAATTCTGGAGGTCTTTATCACCTTGAGATTGAATTACTGCAGTGTGCTCTGTTTGGGATCATACAAGACAATTCAGAAACTTCAGCTAGGGTAGACTGTAGATGCCTATTTATAAAGTGCTACATTGACACATTTGTGCTATATTGTCCACACTGGTTTCCTACTGATTTTATGCAAAATTTAGAGGTCCACTTTTCATCTACAAAACCTTAAATGGAATGGGTGATGGCTTGAGAAACCACATCTCTTCCTATGCAATATGGCAGCAGATGTAATCAGCTGACATACCCACCTAACTCTGCCCAGCCCAGTGGTTTGAGCATTGGCCTGCTAAACCCACAGTTGTGAGTTCAATCCTTGAAGGGGCCACTTCTGGGGAAAAAATCACTACTTGGTCCTGGTAGTGAAGGCAGGAGGATGGACTTGATGACTTTTCAGGGTCCCTTCCAGCTCTGTGAGATAGGCATATGTCCATGTATATTAACCCCTCAGCCCCACCCCAGAGTCCTCATCTCCCCCCACTGACCTAACCTGAGCCCCCCCCCCATACTCCTCAGCCCCACCCCATTAATTTTATGTGCAGTAATATGGAGGTGATTTATCACACATCTCCTCTATATTGGTGTACATAACAAGATTAATTCCACATATGAGTGGGGAAAATTAGAGGGAACACTGGTGGTGATAGTAGTTGTTTGTAGGTTTTCCAAGTACTCTTACTCTCCTTCATCAGCCTAGAAGATTAAGGATCAGAGTCATAAGTGGAGGCTGAGATTTCCTCTAGTGTTTCTAGAATTCCTCTTTTGCAAAGGGGCAGAATTCTGAGAAGGAGGGGGTCATGTTATCCCTGATGGCCACAGAGCTGAAGGTATAATAACAAAAACATTTTATAAATAGGGGGTAGGTGTCTTCTTGTCTGCCTAGCTTCATAAAAATTGCAGAAAGAAAAACTGTTCTCACACCAGTACTGTCTACAAGTGATGACAATTTTTTTTTTTGCATTATATGGTACAGTCTCACATTGTTGTATGATTACAGACTTTTGCTTTAACAAAAGGGAAAAAAAGTATGGGAAAATGCATACAATATATCACCTCGGTCTAAGTATTTCCCAAACTTTCAAAAACAGTACTATTTTGAGTAAATAGCTGCTTTATCAATCATATTTAGAAGATTTATTCCACTTTTGGTGTAAATTAAACATTGTTTTTTATGGGTCTGGGCTGGTAATCTAGTGAAAATGAAGGGTTTTCCGTGCTGTTTCAAATGTGAATCTGCACGTAAACTTAATCATGGAGCTGCTTATGCAGTCACGTGGTTTTGATGTATCCCCGTCTCTTTACAATGCATCACAATATGACATATCAGCAAGCCGTCCTAAGTACCAAATTCGAGATGGAAACAATGAATGCTCTTGTAATTTTGATAGAACACAATTTTGCCCTTGAAATGTATGGTACATTTTTAAAATACTGGAAATGGCACCTGACATTTCAAAAACATCTGAGTCAGTCCAACCTTCCCCCTCCCCCAACTACCACACTCACAGACACTAGAGTTCCCTCACTTCTAGGAAACCCATTTTGAATTTTTGTTTTCCCTTCCAACTGCTCTTCAAATGTTTGCTTGGGTCTGGTCTGGTCAGTAGTTAGATCTTTTTGAATTCTTCCTAAAAATTTCAGCAAATCACAATAGGTATCATGGTGAGAAGCCTCATCAGTAGCTCAGGCCCTAATTTTCAATACCCAATTGGTAAGTAGCTCTTCCTTATGAGTCTCAACCATGAGAAAAATAGGGGGGAAAAAGAGGTCATGTTGGTTAAAAAATATGGGTGCTGATACTGAGACACACGAGGGACTCAGCACAGCTTTCTGTAAGAGAAAGGATGGTCGTCTAATTAAATTGCTGGAACAAAACTCAGAGTCTCTGTGTGACTTTGGGGAAGTCATTCAATCTCTTATGGGTCTCAATTCTCCATTTGAATAATGACAATAATAATATTTCCTTTCCCTACCTTTTACCTGTCTGGTCTATTTAGATTGTAGGATCCTCAGGGCAGGGACTGTATGTGTGAAGTGTTGCTCCTTCTTCTAGCACCAGTGTCCTGTTCTGACACCAGTGTTACCCTCAGCCAAGTGGTGGCAGGTGTCCAGTACATTGCAGATCAGAGGAGAAATCAGTGACAGGGAGTCTGGGTAAACTCTAAGTGAAACTTGTCATATTTACATTTATTCATCTGTTTTGGAATGAGATAGTCAAACAGCAGAGGCTCCTCTTCCAGAGATCTGAGCCCAGCACCAAATTCCCAAAGAGAATCTCTGCCTCCAGAATGGACTCTAATCAGCATCCAGAGCAAAGAAGAAACTCCCGTACTGTTGGCACAGCTGCCTCCTTCCCAAAACTTACCCCTGACACCACTCCTCATTTGGGGAGTGTCTCTCTTTTTTTATCCCATTTGTGTCCTTCTTTCCCTTCATGTGTCTTCTCCCCAGGTTGGGGCCTTTTTCTCCTCAACTTCTCATTTGTCTTCCCTCCTTTTTTACCTTTAAATGTTGTGGAGCTCTTCTCCGTTGCTTTATCAAGAACACCTTCTCCCCACCTCCCCAGGCTAGGTCTTATCTCCATAGTTTCCCACATTGCTCTACCATGATGACTGAACCTGGGAGTCCCCCAGGGAGTGGGGGCTTCTCTCCTTAATACAAATTCTCTCTCAAATATTAGGACTTCCCTCCCCATTTGGCGGAGCGACCATATTTTGAAGGTGACTGTAGTGATGGAGGAGGCCGTGTAGGTGACAGTTGTGATGGGTGGGGTGTCTCTACATGTGTGTAAGATTTGGCAGCTGTCAGGGGTGCAGAGGGTTCCCCATGAGCTCTGGAGGTAGGGTGGAGTGGCAGTATGTAACAGCCATGCTGGGGGATGGTCATTGAGATGCACATGGTCATAGCCAGACTGCTGCCATAGTTTCACACTCCGCTGGCTGGCAGCTCCCCCAGGAGCCCAGACTCTGCAGGGGGGATGCAGAATCCAGTAGAAAATTTCTGTTGTAATAACCCCACCAGAGTTTCTGGAACAGGCCCTGCCAACAGGGTCACATGGTCGCCCTCCTCTCAGGGGCTCTTCTTCTCCAAACTTTGTGGATCCCCCTGGTTGTGGGGCTGTTCTCCTCTTTGTTTTCCAATCCCCCCACCCTTTGGTCCCTAGTCTCAGTGGAAGGTGGGTGTGATGCTGCCAGTGCTGGGATTCACAGCTGCCTCCCCTCCCCAGGCCCGAGGCTCAGAGCTGGGGGCAGAGACAGGAGATGTCTGTGTCCTGCAGGGTAGCACCACAGCCAGTGCTGGGGTCATGGAGGGGCAGGATCTCCCATCTCCACCTGCTCTGAGCCTGGCCTAGGTGTACAGGGAGGAGCCTGCTCTGATTAGGTTACACCATTCCGGGGCTAATCAGTGCCAAGTCCAATCTGATTGGCTGAGAGCTGGGTAGGTGGGACTTAGGGTGTTCAGATGGCTGCCCCTTAAATTCTGGTTGGTCAGTGGAAAGGGTGAGGGGTGGTGTTTAGTGAGGAAGTCTTACCTAGAACCTTGGCTGGTGGGTGGGTGGCGCCTGTCAGAACAGCTGTGATGAGCCCAGTTCACACTGTGATCCCCCTTCTCTGTGTTTTTCTCTCCTGCAGGTTGGAGTGGTGTCATCTCACAGACGCTGGCTGCAGGGCTCTTTCCGCTATTCTCAGAACCACCCAGAGCCTGACAGAGCTGAAACTGCCTGATAATAAACTGGGAGATGCTGGAGTGCGGCTGCTATGTGAGGGACTGAAACACCCAAACTGCAAACTGCAGACACTGGAGTAAGTAACATTTGGCCTCCTCTGTGTACTTACAGGTGTCTTCTGTGTAAAGTGCTTGACACAGTGAGAAATGGTGGAGGGGAGCAGAAGATTTTTTTTCCTCTCTTTTACACTCAGATGTTTCTCGGGGACTGTCACCTCGTTACCCCCTGCCTACAGTAAGAGGGGGTCTTACTTGTAGTAGCTGATTATCAACTCCCTTGCACCGCCAGCCTTTCACTCATTCAAGCACTCTCCTCTGGGCTTATGCCAGACCCAGCTTTGTCTTCCAGGCTGAGAAGAGGGGCACCCTAATCACTAAATCTCTGATTCATTCTCCTGTGATATCCAGCCCCTGACTCTGGTTACTCACAGAAGTACCAGAATCTCGGCACCCAAAGATGTAGTGTACCCCAATTTATCAGAGTTACCTTCAATCACTGCTCCTGCGAGCCACACAGCACTTGTGAACACTTATAATAAAAGCAGAAGTAGTTTATTTATAAAAGAATAAAGATTTATCCAAGAAAGAGAGAAGGTGATGGGAACAACTGGTTGTAATGCAAAACAAGAACCTAAAATGTGAACCTGGATTTACCCTTGTCAGTTGTTATCTGTCCTATCTAATGAACTAGGTTTTTCCCACAAAGTTCAGTCAGTTGCAGAACTAGTTGGTTTTATAAGAACCAGCATCCAAATATTCAGGACAGCCCCCTGAACTCCTCAAGGCTTTCTTTACTAAATACAGCGTGCCTTTTCCTACACTCTGTTATACTGAAAACCTTCATTTGCTATATTCATAGCAGGGAAATCCCCTGCCTGTTGTCATGTTCCTTTTCACCTCCAAGTGTTTTTGATCATTTACTATCTTCTTTGATGTTTTTCCATTGAATGTTATAGGATGTGGCAAGGGTAGACAACACAGCTTTTTGTAGATACATTACATGTTATACTTGATGAATAAATATCCCGTAAGATGTGTTTGGTGTATTGAGCTTTTCCGGTCTGAGGTGAGAGCTGTTTGCAAAGAACAGGGGACCCTTTGCCAAGGGCGCTCTGTGTCACACCAACCCAATTTTTTTTCTCTTATTCTTTGTCTTTCCTCTTATTACACCAACTCCACCTCATGCTGACCCTGGTGTTCTTCCTGGCAAAGGCTTTACATAGGTGATCTTGCATTTTGCTTTGACTATGGCCAGGCCAGGGCTCCCACTGATCCCCTCTCAGAAGGCCTTCTACAGCTGAGTTCTGGCTCTTGATAGCCACTCTGCTCTAATGCCCAAGAGTCTGAATCTAGGCATCTCCAGTGAGATTGTCCCTGTGGAGCACAGTTGAGACTGTCTGCTACAGGCCGTTGGCCTTGGCATCAACAGCACAACTCTGCACAGCCACACACAAATGTGCGTACATCACCTTTGCTGTTTATCCTGCTCAGAGGAAATACAATGATATATTTTCCACCACCACATCCCTCTGCACTGTTTTGGCACAAGCACTTACAAAGTAGCTGCAGTTGTGCAATGAGTCTATGGACTGCATGGAGAACCCCCAGGAATATCCTTCCTTTGGGCCCAGAACACTCATATCTCTAGCTCCTATAGGAAAATAGGATAGAGAGAAACTGAGGTTAGCTACTAATCAAACAAATATCAGGGGGTAGCCGTGTTAGTCTGTATCTACAAAAACAACAAAGAGTCTGGTGGCACCTTAAAGACTAACAGATTTATTTGGGCATAAGCTTTCGTGAGTAAAAACGATGCATCCGAAGAAGTGAGGTTTTTACTCACGAAAGCTTATGCCCAAATAAATCTGTTAGTC